>NC_003070.9:28852602-29167616 GCF_000001735.4 Arabidopsis thaliana | reverse complement strand
AACTTTTCTCTACTAAGGTTTTTGAGTAAAATGCATATTTAGTAAAAATTCAACACCCCTTGTGTCAATGCTTCTCTTCTGCAGCACCCTGAACCAGTGAGTACTAAACTGAGCTGCGGAATGAAGAAGATCAGACTTTGCCTTCGAGTTTATCATTATTAACAAGTGGAAGTAATTCCATCTTGCTTCTTGGGGTACGAGGAGTCCTAGGAGTTCCCGGTGTTTGCTGTGAAAGCATATGCCTCACATATCCATAAAACGTGCAGCCCACAAGCGTAATTCCGCATCCAACAGCATTCATATATGATATTGGGTTACGGAATATCAACCATGAGACCATTACAGCCACTGCAACCTGCAAATCATATTACAAACATGAGAGTGAGTGTCCAAGGCAACAAACAAATCACAAGTTGGTGATGACAAAAACCATAGCAATGTGCCTCGAAAATTTGATATTCTAGTGGTGATTAACTTGTTTAAAACAAACTTATATGGATACAGTCATGCCCTGACCACTACGAATAAGACGTATAATGGAATATGAAGTACGCTTAAGACGTAGATGCGAAGAAACTCTAGCTGACAGGCTTTCTATTTCTTTTACCATGGTAAGATAGGTAAATTGATAAGAACTTAGTAATGCCAGTATAATGAATTAATAGTGCTTATCCTTTTGTTGGTTTGGACCATCCAGAGCAATCCGAAAGAAAAATTTAGTAACGGGTTTAGGGTTGTCTTAGTTACCTTAAGGTTTCCAGCCACGTTGAATGTGACTGCAGTTGTGGAGTGAATGACATAGAAGATGGAGAAGTTGAGACAGAAGGCTAGAACACCAGAACTGAGTATAATGATGAGGGCTGACCAGGGAGCAGGGTGTGCTTCAAACCAGCTCAAAATTCCACTGCCTTCCAGTAATAACGCTGGTATCCCGAGAATCATGGTGGCAAAAGGCGCCATATAGTAAACGGTGTTTATGCTAAATAATGAAAAACAGAAAAATCAAAATTTTCCTCTACGCAGATGGATATTCATAGTTTACTTCTCAAAAGGTGATGTGATTGAATCTTTATACATCAATCAACTTTATGGCTAAATCACATTAAAGTGACTGCTTTTTCAATTTGGACTAAGATGTCATATCTAATGCAATAGAAGCAAAGTTATTGCATATCAAATCCAAAAAAGACATAACAAGCAAATATCATTGTAATTAGAAACTAAGTGCAGTTTTCATGACTCAGCAATGATCATGGAAATGAAAGTTCCAAGAACTGAATAGTATATCATAGCAAGAAATTCATTCATAAGGAGACTCCAGGAAGGGGCACTGACCTGTCAAATTTGTAACCATGAAGAAGAGATTCGGCTAGAATGGTCTTTGTGGAAGTAGCTAAACATCCAAACAGGGCAGCACAGAATCCAAACATGTTAAAACTAAGTTCAGTCACAGATGTCAGAAGAATTCCACCAACAATAGGCACGAGAGACGCCCAAATACGCCAGTCAAAGTATTTCCTCCATACCAGCCACTGTAACACAACTGCTCAAACATATACATAAGAAACAATTAGACAATAGACAATAGAAATATCACAAATAGGAAACTTTCCATCTGAAAACCCTAACCTGTAGTAGCTGGAGTGAAAGACTTAATCGTCTGCATAAACGAAACCGGAATGTAACGAAGACTGACATTTCCCAAGACAATGTTGATACAAAACACGAAAGACATTGGAAAAATCCTCCTCCATCGATCTTCAGGATCGACAACAATCAATGGTTTAAGCTTGAGAACTTTGATAACGATGTAAGCTCCAATCGACGAACATATGAAGTGAACACATGAAACCGATAGTGGAAACTTAAAATCCAGTTTCTGCAACAACAACAAAAAAAAATCAAAACTTTATCACCAATCTATAAAGCTGAAACCAAATTCCAAATCAGCAACATCAGATCAATAGATCAGATCAAAAGGGTATTAAATACAATTAAGTAAAACCTAAAAATTCTAGGGTTAAGAAGAAACCTGAAAGATCCATTTGTTCATGATGATGACGGTAACATTGAAACCCCACCACTGAAGAATCGCTAATAGAGATCTGAACATACTTCCTTCCTCCATGATTCTCTCACTCTCACTCAACTTTCGGAATCAGATCGCAAAAGAGACAAAAACCCACAAGAAATTAACGAGTTTTAAGAAGTGAATCCGTAAGAAAGAGAGAGAGCTGCGCAGCTAAATAAGAGAGAAAACCCTAATGAAGGAGAAAAGTGGAGAAGGTAACGGTAGCGAAAGAGAGCTCTTCTTCCATGTGATTTGTTTCGAATTCGCTGTTCATCAATCTCAAACGTCTCCTGTCTATGACTCTCTCTCTCTCACTCTTTATGCCATGAAAATTATGTTTTGCTCTTCCGTAGGTTTCCTTTTATTTAGTAAGAAATATTTATTTATTAAGAATAATTTCGCAATTTTAATTTTGTGAGCTTATTAAATTCATTCAGGAATCAAAACAAATATCACAAAATTGTATTTTCATGTTTTCTGAGTCAATTTTCAATTTTCCAAAACTCATTGGTATGGTAACAAATTTTTCATGTACATTCACTAAACCATGGTGATAAATAATATTACTGTTTTTATACTATTTTTTGTTTATATCAGGTAAATAATGGTGTGACTAGGAAATACTACATAAACTACATTAAAATGCGCAATTTTTTTTTTTTTTGTTAAATATTTTGTTGAAGATTTGTTTTTATCGGAAATATTTTGATATTTTTTTGTTAATTAATTATTATGATAACGCAAATTATTAAAGAAATGCAGCAACAATTTTTTTTTTTTGTTTGGTGGTATTTTGTCCCACATACGTCCGAGGATATGGGGGAGATCGCTGCCGTCCGATGACCTTACATGTTCATGACGTTGACATCCCACTACTATTGTCTATTTTTCAAATCGATTGTCGTGTATCTTACAAATTCGAAATATTATTGCTCTACAGAAATTGAACGTTTTAAAATCCAATATTAATTTACTGTTCAGGGGTTTGTAATTAATTAATTAAAATATAAATAAACAAGAAACTGGTTCTGGTTAAATGCAAAAAACCAACGACGATATATCATTTGTACGTTAAAGTCTTAGAAGTTATAAAGATTATGGACCAACCTTCTCAATTCTTTTCGTCTTGGAGAAGAATAATTTCGAAACTGCATTAAAAGTAGGATCATAAGTTATATCTCAAGCTATAATAATAATAGGTTTGGCAACCAAATTTTTTCTTTTAAAGAAGCGGCGACTTTATTGAACGTTGATCGGTCATGAAATATAAAATTTTGAAGACTCTAAGACAAATCTCATATTCATAGGACTACAAGCAAAATGCATATAGTATAATATATAGTTTGAGGTATAGGTTGTAATTTTGTATAAAATATCTAAAATTATTTCAACAAATTAAAAGATTATATATAAAATTACATACTCGAAACCAACTTTAACATATGTAGCCAGCAGACTTCATATATGTTGCTGCACGACCATTCAGGCATTGAGTATATTGAGTTTTTGAATGACTTGGTCAAACCACGAGAAAGCTAACCCATCTTACGGTCACACTTTATGTGAACACTAAGATAGGGAAGAAATATTTATCAAAATAATAATTTTTAAGAAAAATCGAAAGATTCAAGAAAAAGAATGAAGTAGGCAGCAAGTTTTGGTTTCCCTTTTTCATAATGTGATTAGTAATGAATAGAAATTTAATTTGACTTACTTGCAAGGGTAAAACGTAAGGCAAGTAGCTCGGAGTTTGATATTGGTCACCTAAATGCTAAACATTTATATTCTTAGACGAGTAGCTAGATAATCATTAGTATATATTGTAGCTGTTTCCCCTCAAAAGGTTGAGTTTTTTCAATTTACAAGATTTGATCATGATATGTTAATTACTATTTGCATCATCTTGTAAAAAATTTAACATGCTTTCAAGACAATAATTCTCATCCCTTCATGTGGAACCAAATCTCAAGATTGGACATGCAACATATCATTCTTAGGTTACTCCACCCGGATCAATAACCTAGATTCTCAAGTTTAATAGAGACCCTAACTCAAAACTAAATAACAATTAATGAATTAGTGTATCTCATTTAAATATTACTTTAGATTCCATCTAACTTTAGATGTAGGATCCTAACAATAGAACATACTATAGTTCATTACATATCTTAAATTTTATCAATGAATGATAGTATTTGTATATAGATCAAAATATTGTTGAACAAGAAAAGCTGATCGGATATTTATTTGGTTGTTTGTTATAAAGATCATAATCAAAAGAGAAACATAACTTTTGAAATATTGTTTGAATATCAAATCGTTTTCAGTTACTCTCTTCATAAAGAGCAAGTCATTTTCTCACATTATTCATCAATGATCGATCCGTGACACATAAACCAATCTTTCACAAAAGCAAATGAAGAAACTATCTCGAAAGATAGGGAAAGAAACCTACAAAAGTTAAAAAAAAACGCATCTATTTAGAGAAACTTTTGTCCTATTAACAACCACCATTATTATTGTTCCATATTTGGGATTCAATTATTGAACATTGATCCAAGAAATTATAAAATCAGAAACGAAATGGAGACAGAAAATGATCATTATGGTCTAGAGTCAAGTGGTGTTGCCACTAAGTGTGTGTGTGTATGGTTCTACTAAGCACATGGGTGGTGTTGTCTCTTTGCTTACTACACCAGCTAATGAGTAGAATAACAAAACTATGGAATCAACTTATGAACAAATCATTATACTACTTATTTTCTACATTTTTAATGAAATCCTTTGACGCCAATCGGATGTTAAATGTTGCCTATGTTCTCAAGCAGTGATTATTTTAGGATTTTTAGTGAGTTTACACAAATATTTATGAATGTCGTCGAGGCCGTCAAAACTCAAAACGTTTGGCTTAGATAAAAAATGTTGACATTAACAGTTGATAAACCGGTGCCGTCAGAAAACAAAATAAAAATTTGATAAACCGACGACGTTTAGATGGCTGATCTTTCTCCAGTTATTGATTTAAACATATTTAGGCTTTTAGGTGATTAAAGTTGGGCCTGTAGGCCCATATAAATAATCATAGCTTGTGCGTTTTTTTTTTTATGTCGGCATGTGTATTTAAAGTTAGTTATAATTCTCCTGAGCCTGGTACAGTCTCCGATGGGCAATGAACAACACACAGAGAATAATTAATTAACGAAAATAAAAAAGGAAAATAGGGTCAGTCCCGCCCAAAGCTTCCCTCTCCGTTTTCATTGCAGACTCTCACTGTTGGATTTTAGATTCGCTTTCTCTTCTCCACTCCACTAAGGTGTTCTAGGTTTTTTTTTGTTTGGGTTCGTTTCGTCTCCATATTCATATCGATTTACAAGTAGCGGTACACCTGAATGGAGAAAACTCCGACGCAGATAGTTTCCGAATTATGTTCTCGGTTGCTACAATTATCTCGTCCCAACAAGGATTCTCTGGTCAAGCTTCTACGGGTAATATCTCTTAAGCTGATACTGCTGTAATCACTACTTTAAAAACTTCGAAAATTTCTTAAGCTTATTTTCAAGTTACTGGGTTTTGTTTTAGTTTACTCGATTTCATCACTTTTGGGTTTGATACAACTTTTTAATCACTCCGAAATTGCTTGATTCCTTTTTAAATTGACTTGAATTTGAGTGAGTTTTGTGTCTGGGTGTGATCGGAGAAAACCTAATTTGCGACGATTTTGTTTCTGGTGCTATGATTTATTTTCTAATCAGATCCGAGATATTTATGCGGGGACGATTAACGTATATTGTCACTTTCAATCATGCTAAGAGTTTGTTTATTTCTGTGATTTTTTGTAGGAAGTTGCTAATACTCTCTCTAAAATCGACCAGCCTTCAGCTACCAACAAGGAAAAAGGTTTGAAACTGATAGAAGCTGAGTTAAGACCTCTGAAGAAGTCCATTATCAAGCATGCTCTTCTTAAAAATCGTGATAATGACGTGAGTCTTTTGGTCACTGTCTGTGTCTCCGAGCTTTTCCGGATTTTAGCACCTCATCTACCTTTTGAAGACGAGTATCTCAGGGTATATAGAGTCTTTTAAGTCATTCTTCCCAATTATCACAGTTTTATGGCTACTCGCACTAACATTGTCATATCCCTATTTCAGGATATCTTCACTCTCTTTATTGCTGAGTTTTCTGAGCTATCTGATACTGTAAGCCCTTATTTCTCTAAGAGGGCGAAAATCTTGGAGACAGTCTCTCGATTGAAATTTTGTCTGCTAATGCTGGACGAGGATTGCCAAGATTTAGTTCACGAGATGTTCAACATGTTTTTCTCTCTTGTTAGGTAAGAGATGAAACGATTTATTCATTTCATGGCTACTCTGATTTCATTGTTTGGTAGTTGAACTGCATTAACAAGGTATTTTTTTTTCCCTTGTCTTTACAGAGAGCACCATCAACAAAGTTTAATTAATCAGAAAAGTATGAAAACGCAGCAGCGAAAGGCTAACACGCAGCAAACACAACATAGTTTATTTAACAACATTTTAGCTATAATGAGTGATGTTCTGGAGGAAGAGGCAAATTCGTCTTTTGTCGTTGTTATTCTGGAAAATCTTGTGAAGGAAGGAGAGGTATGGATATACAACGATTATCTCTGTAGATTATGGTTTTCAAAATGATTAGGTGATGTTTTCAATCTCGTGTGCTTACAGGATACAACTTCTGGAGCTGATAAGCTCGCCAGTTCTCTCATTGAAAGGTGTGCCGACAGGCTCGAGCCGTTAATTTGCAGCTTTTTAACATCATGTTTTATGGAAAAAGATTCCATCCAGACCAATCTCAAAGATTCTTATCACGAAATCATATTTAAGATCTCCTTAATTGCTCCCCAGATGCTGCTAGCAGTTATCCCAAAATTGACCCAGGAACTACTGGTATCTCTTACACACTTTTATATTTATAAACATATGATCTAGCTTTTCTATGAGATTGGTTAAATTGTACTATTTAAGCAGGTATAGACTGTTTTGTTTTAAGTTAGCGTTTATATTCCTGTTTTTTTTTTTTTTTTGCTACTCACCAGGGTCGTTATTTCTATGTCTGCAGACTGATCAGGTCGATGTGCGAATAAAAGCCCTTAACTTAGCTGGAAGGATTTTTGCGCAGCCTAAGCACTGTTTAAGTTCTTACGTAGAGACATATCAAGATCTTTATGCAGAGTTCTTGAGAAGATTCTCAGATAAATCTGCAGAAGTCAGAATGGCTGCATTGAAATGTGGCAAACAGTGTTACTTCGCGAATCCATCTGGAAATAAAGCATCTGGAGTTCTCAGTAATATTCCTGAAGCTGCATTCTCTTTTTGCCTTGGTTCTTCATTTCTGACTATCTTCTAATTGGTGTCCTTTACTCGTATTTTTATGTGTCAGCTGCTATCCAGGAACGCCTATTAGACTTTGATGATAGGGTTCGAACACAGGCTCTAATTGTTGCTTGTGATATTATGAAGTTTAATATGAAGTATGTTCCTTTGAATCTAATTTCTGAAGCCAGTGAGAGGCTTCGGGATAAGAAGGTACTCTATGTTACAGTATATGAGGCATTATTAGGGATCTATTTTTATCAAGATTACCTACCACCTTATTTTATATTCTGTTTTTGTTTGATAAAGATATCTGTTAGGAAGAAGGCTCTGCAGAAGCTGACAGAAGTATATCAAGATTATTGTGACAAGTGTTCAGAAGGAGACATGACAATTACTGATAATTTCGAGCAAATCCCATGCAAAATCTTGCTACTTTGCTGCGAGAAAAATTGTGAAGAATTCAGGTATCATAATTTACTAACTATCCTTGAGTTTTTTTTTTCCTCTAAATATTTCTGAAACACTAATACAGTTCTATGAATCATTTAGGTCCCAAAATTTGGAACTTGTGCTCTCCGATGATCTTTTTCCTCGCCTTCTTCCCGTTGAAGAGAGGATGCGGCACTGGGTCCAATGCTTTGCCATTATGAATCATATCCACTTGAAGTCACTCAATTCAATTTTATCTCAGAAAAGAAGGTAGAGATAATAATTCAGCATCAAGTCTTGGTTAAAAGTCTTTCTTGTTATTCACTCAGTATGTTTCCAGGTTGCAAAATGAATTGCGGCATTGCCTAACCCTCTGGAGGAAAGCTAAGGTCTGTTTTACACTTTTCTCTTAAGTTTTGAAGTTTCACAGATCCTGAGGGATTCGCAAACCTTACTTTGCTCATTTTATTAATTTAACTGATACTCGTTTTAGGTAGACAATATAGAAGAAGCACAAAGAAAGAAAAAGAGCTACTTCGTTAAGCTGTCAGCATGCTTTCCAGATGCTTCTGAGGCAGAAGATCTCTTTGAAAAATTAGACCGAATGAGGGATGCATCAATTTTTGATGTCTTAACTTTACTGCTGGAGGAACTGTCATCCACAAATGCCCAGATTATTAAAGTAAGTTCAAACTTTTCTGTTTAGTAGTATCAGCAAGAGTATTTTACAGAAAATGCATTTGGTAATCAGAATGAAGAAAATAAATAGTCGCTTTAGTATATTGGATATATTCAACTTTACTACATATTAGAGAGGTGATCATTTTCTCATTGTTGTTATTTATTTTTATTTTTCAGGAGAAGTTTCTCAAGATGATTGGTGTTAAACATTCTCTTTTCGAGTTCTTGCGCATACTTTCTACAAAATGTTCGCCTAGTATATTTAGCTCAGAGCATGTTCAGTGTCTTTTGAATCAGCTTTGTGGCAGCACCTCTGCCAACACGCAATTGAAGGCTCCTTCCATCAAACTTCTTCTGGTAAGGAAAGATGTTGCGAAACATGCTAGCATCGTCTGATTATTATCCTTTCATTAAGTTATTTTGTTCCAATTGATATCTATCCTTTGTTCATTTTAGGTGTTCCTTGTTAACTTTTGTTGTATTATAAATTTTGAACTTTTCTTTTAGGTATATTAGCGTTCTTAAGTATGCATTAGTATTTTGCTTACATTGTCTTCGAATATGCAAATGAGACACTGTTACTGATTTCTTAAATTAGGTAATTCTCAACATGTTCCCTTCTTACCTGAGAGGTTCGGAAAAGCAGTTTCTGAAGCTGCTAGAGGAGAATGATTCAGCTGCTGATGAGCTAATTGTAGTTTTATCAAAGGCAGCTCCTTATATTTCTGTCAACTTCGGGTAATCTCTTCAGCACTATTTGACTTACAATGGGTTTAGGTTAAAATATAAAATCTGTGTTGCTAAAGCAAAATTCTTGCTAGAGAACTTGGTTTACATGGCATTTTCTTAACTTTGTTTTCAGATTGATTAGATGCTATAAGTTTGTTCTAGATATTTTTTCTTCTTAAAAATGGCTTATGTTATAGCATGCCTAGGCAACTAATATCCTTTTTATGGTTTAATGAGAACTAGACATACTCTTGCCTTTGCAGTGACTATTACCCTGTTCTGGAGAAGGTTTGTCTGGAGGGTACTCGTTCTCAGACCAAATGTGCGGTTTCTGCCATCAGTTCATTGGCTGGATCATCTGAAAAATCAGTCTTTTCTGAGTTATGCGAGGTTATTTTTTCAGCAACCGGAACTTTTTGTTACTTTCCTTTACTCCACATTTACTTGTTCACATTTATGTGTATGTTAATGTAACTAACTTGGGAAAATCCTTAGGATATAACTTTATTGTGCTTTATATTCTAGGGAACCTAACTCTTGGCTTAAGTAGAATTATTGAAGTGATCATGTGACAGTCTGCTGTGTGCACATATCTTTCACAGTACTTCCTTTGAATATGTGATGGTTTTCCGTTTTTAGAGAAAATTGAGCAATGACACATTGTTTAATTTGCCTTCCTTTTACTCAGATGCTCATGGATTCTTTGCTGTGTGGACGGAACATTCCAACAACTTTGCAGTCTTTGGCGTGTGTTGGGCAATATTCTGTTTTGGAATATGACAATATATATGAAGATATCACCAGCTACATATACCGGGTTTTTCAAGTAAGTGACAAGAGGTGCTATTCTTCGTTATGGAGATATCCAGCTAGTAATTCTCTGTTTTCTTTTAACTTTTCTATTTGTTGATGGTAATATTTACAGGCGGAACCATCTGACAATCAACTCCCTTGTGATCAGTCTTCTGGTTGTTGCAACTCTTGCAAGCTAAAGGCAAGTGCTGGAGAAAGAAACTCTTTTGCTTCCCGTTTATTAGTTCTGATAATATTTACTTTACCATTTAAACCCAAAGTAAACCAAGTGTGACCCAAGTGTAAATGCCTCTGCTCAACATTTGCCAGTTATTTGTGTACTTTCGAAGAAGTTCAGCATTTTCATACTTTACTCCAGAATTTTTAAGAATAATGCTGCCGCATATAGAAATAAGTGTGAATCACATTATTGTTAAGAATGGTGTTATCCCTTTATTAGCTAGGCAATGATTTGAATGTAAGCCTTAAGATATTTTAGATTTTTGAGTTGTGATAAGCGTAATGAAGTTCTCAAATTCTGCTTACAAAGATGAGGTATATTCAGTTTTGACTTGTTGTCTTTGGCAGATATATGGGCTCAAAACACTTGTGAAAAGTTTCTTGCCTCGTCATGGTCAAGTCGTAAGGAAAATTGACGACTTGCTAAACATTTTGAAGAAAACATTAAAATCACAAGGACACGATGGCATCAAATCATGGTATGTTCTTTTTGGATAGCTATACAAATCAATCATGTTGTACATGCTCTTAACACGAAGCCACAAGTTTTATGTGCTTTCACAATTCCATTATCAGTTTCTCTTGGTACAGTCTTGATCCTTGTTGACTTGTCATATGTTCGAAGGTGCTTATTTGTCCTTGAAATTTGTAGCGAGGACACAGGAGCTAATGTTAGACTGGCTGCTGCTAAAGCTGTTCTATTGCTTTCAAGGAAATGGGACCTTCATATTTCTCCTGAAGTTTTCCGTCTTACCATTTTGATGGCAAAGGTAAAGGGACTTCCATCTTGCCAACAACCAAACAATCTAGAAAAGATTTTTGAATATTATCCTAATAATTTCAACAGATTGTTTTTCAATTTGTCGTTGTTAACTGATAGCAAGTCATGAGTCGACTATTACAGTTGCTACATACTGCATCCTGCATTTTTGTCACTTCTGAGAGTATCTGTCCTTGCAACTGCATATAGGAAGTATCCCAAAGTAGCTCTGATTGTATAGGCTTGGGTGTATGGTAATTTATTTCTGAAGAAAAGGTGTTTATTGTAGTGTTAACCTTGTAAGGGCAGTCTGGCTTTTAATTGCTTCTCTTGGTTTCATGTACTGGATATACGTGCTTAGAAAGTTGGATTTACTTTGTTTATGATCGTCTTTTTGACTGTTTACGTTTATCATCTTCCAGGATTCCAACGCCTTTATTACCAAGACTTTTCTCACCAAGTTGTACAAGCTGTTGACGGAACATATGATACCCAGTAGATATGCATGTGCTTTTTCGTTTTCTTTATCTAGTCCATGCAGAGATCTGCACGATGATGTAACTTCTCATGCTCCTCACTCTAAGAAGGAAATATTTCGGTTGTTTCAACCCTTTAGGTTCTCTGAAAATTTTCTTGTCTTTTTGTTCAGTCGTTTAGATACATCAATGGATTCATCAACAAGGCTACAAGAGAATCTCGGACATGTCGGGATTTAGATCAAGGGGAATCACTCACTGATAGTCCAGTTTACATGACAGTGTTCCTAATTCATGTTCTTGCACATGACCCAGAGTTCCCTTCAGAAGACTGCAGGGACGAGCATATCTATGCTCGCTTTTGTGGGTAATTTGCTATGTTCCTACTACTATTGATGGTTGGTTTCATTTTGAATTTTTGTTCTCACTTATTCCCTTTGGCAGCCCTCTGTTCTCGGTCTTACAGGTGTTACTTAGTATCAACAATAATGGTTTTACCATCAAGGAAACCGCCCCTTTTTTGTTTTGTATCTTCCGTGCAATTAAAAGAGCTGAAGATGCAGTTGATTCTCGTAAAACGCCTGTAAGTGTGGCTTGATAGTACAGAATAACACATATGCTTCTTTCTCATTCATAGCTTAATATAATTATGCTTTGAACTGCAGAGGCTGCACATTCTAGCCGATATTGGTTACTCAGCTGTCAACATATTAAATAGTATTGTGGTCACTTCTCCACAAGCGCCACGGTCAATTTTGCTGCCATCATCGTTGTACAGCCTCACTAGCATAACGGATAACCAGGCAAGTCCAGCATTGTGTCAATATTGCTCTACTTGTGAAATTAACTAACATTTATTTATGATTTCTTGAATGCACTCTGCAGAATAAGGCTAAGTCTCGTACCCGAAATGCGCTGGAACAGAGTTTCATTGAAAGAATAGTTCATATATTCCAATCACAGATCTCCATGGTATATCCACGCTGCATCATTTTACTATCCTTCTACCATCTTGCCTGCTTAACTTATGCTATGTAAGCTTTCTTTCTGATCCTGTTTCTGCCTACATGAACGCTTTCCAAGCATGATCAGAGGTGTCAAAAAGATAGCCTAGCAGTTGGTTCGGAAGATAAAGTTTTACCTCCATTATTAGGCAATCAAATCGAAACGTCGATTACTGGTTCAACCGAAGCCAGCCAAAATAACACGAGGTGTAGCAGGAAGCGAACTCATCTGGGAGAACATATTTCTTGTAACTCCTTATCTTTGAGAACAGTTGAGTCGGAAATTCCAATAAAGAAGCTAGAAAGACACACTACTTGTGCAAAGGAGAGTGTCAAAGCAAGTGTAAGCAATAAAATTACATCTTCCAAACACTCCGGGGTAGTATCTGCTTTAAAAGTAAGTACATTAGTATATGTTAGATCTTTATTTGACTATCCATATCTTCCTGTGATACCAGTTAATAATTGTCACAGGATATTAGCAACCACGGCGAAGCAATCATTGGGCAGCGGATTAAATTACTCTCTCCCACAGATGGATGGTAAAAAATTTCTTATACTTGGCCAAATATATATGCTGGAGCTTCTGTAATATTTTTTTTGTCCTTTTTTACCAGTTTCTATCCTGGCACTGTTGAGAAGTTTAATTCTAAAAGCAACTCTCACAAGGTATCCACTGGACTTCGAAGTCCTTATTTTGTTTTTTCGTTGTTGACTCTTGATCCATTTGTCCCCATGAGTTTTACCTTACTATTGATCAAATACTGTACTTATATTATAAATTTTTAGTGCGGAATATTTCTGCACTGCATATCCATGGCATATGATGAGATGATTGACAAGACTTATTGTCTTGTCATTTTATCTTCCTTTGTGCTAATTTCAGATGACACTGAATTCATGTTGACTTTGAACATGCTCTATTGAGTTCCTTTGCTTGAAACTCAATAGTATGAAGGCATCATTAGTATTTTTTTCCATTTAACTATTTGATTCTATGTGCTGGGTTATGGTAGAAGTTGGTCATATAGAACTCGAATAGCGTACATCTTTGCAGCTAGTTTCATTGGCCCCTTCTCTGCCTTCTTTCTGCTGCGCTATTTGCCATGGCTTCTGTTTTGCTTTGTTGCAGATTATTTTCGACAATGGGGATGTTGAATTGGTTTGCTTGGATAGCGAGAGCTGGGAGACCCTGAGCCATGAATCCATGGGGCAACAGGTAAATGGAATGCTTTATGTGTAATCCATGATACAAATGCTACCATCTTGGAACCCAAAATGAACTCGACACCAGTACAATAGGTAACATCTCTGTTTGAATTTTCTTTATTCAGGAACGATTGGGAAAGGAGACAGAATCTTATGGTTCTCGGAATTGGTAGGTTACGATCAACCAAATTTCTTTGAACTACTGAATCTCTGATTGTATTAAGAAACTTACATGATTGGTGCTTTTTTTTGTTCCTTTCGCTGGATATCATTAATTTTTTTGTTGACGCTCATTTCCTGTGTCATCTGTAATAATCTTACTTTCTGCAGCGTCCCTGAAATTAGTCATACGCTTGCAAAGGTTACTGCCCAAAAGCAGACAACTACAACAAAGCAGCAGAACAAAAAGGTGCCTGCCAAATTGAATCCTCCAGCTGGTAAATTGTTGCAAACTTCTCAATTATTTATTGACGCTACTTCAGTTGTCGATTTGAGATATTTAGCTCGTTAGTGGCTGAGTCCGTCTGGTGCAAGTATAAACACATGAGGCTTCCTTTAATATATCTACCTTTCACAATGAATGAGTCTCCATAGAATGGGGAACAGTTTCTTCTTCTTCTCATAAAAGAATAGAAATTTCAAATTTGTTCAGATTTTATATGTGCTAACATTTTTCATGATTGCTTTTGGATTTGAAATCTAACCAAGAGTGCCATGTTTCATGATGTCAGCAAAATCGAAAAAAGGAAATTCGGATTCTGGAGAAGGATCAGTTTCAGAAGTGACCGACACAAGTGACAATATTGTAAGCGTCGTCTCGTTTCAAAATTTGTTATTAGAGAAATCCTTCCTTCACTCTTTCTAATAATTGCTAATATGACCAATGATTATAACTCTATTCAGAAATCAGAATGCCGTTTGATTAAAAAGTCTATTGCTCAATTTTCAGGGACCAAGAAGAAGTCGGAGACAGAGAATTTCGTAGGAACATGATCCTGTTTAACGACGGAGTTCCTCCTAAATATGTTGATAATCTCGTACAAAATAATTAGCGAATCCTTGACTAGAGTTAAAGTGTTGATGACCCACACCGAAAAGAAAATTAATAAAAAGAAAAAGTTGGTCACTTTTTGTTGGTTTCTCGACTTCATAATCAACCAGGTCAATTAGTTTTAAACTTGTCTAAACTCAACCAAAATCTTCCTAATTTCACATAAATCCATTTTCTTTTAGTTGCAAAATTTGTTCATATTTGATGAGAAGACCATGTTATTAGGTTTAAATGCAGTTCGATTGGTTGTGAAATTAGGTTTGAAATTGACAAATAAGAGCGTTTTGTGCAATGAGAATTGGCGTACCAACAGGAAAGAGGTTATTTGCATGGCCGTTGTCAGATTGATGACCTAACAATTACACACATCCAACGGTCCATATCACCTGACTATACCTCCACGTATTTATTTCCTCATCCAATAATTTCAAAATAATAATAAAAAACTAATAACTTTGTTTTCTTCTTATATTTTTTTCGTTTCGTCTTTCCGCCTCCACAGTCCTCTCGACGTCTCCGCTAAAAGACCATTATACCCTTTACTGTTCTCTCTGTCTTCCTCCTCTCTATATTTGAGCCTCGCTGCTGTTTTCCATTTTTTATTGTTCCCGACGACGTCTTCTCTGGTTCCGTTCTGCTTCGATCACGGTATATTCCATCTTCCTCTCTTTCTTATGCTTCACATTCCCGATTACATTCTTCGAATGTGTTTGTTTCATGGAAGTGTGTGTGTGTTTTTTATAAGGCTAGATTAGTTTGTTCTACACTCGCCTTTTTCTCAGATCTTTTGAAAGTTAAACTCAATTCCTCCGTCGATCAAACGAAATGTAGTAAAATTAGTTCTCGAGGGGGTTCTTCTTAACGAATATGATTTACTTGAGTTTATTTCGTGTAGCTCTTCTCTGTAATACATACAACTAACGCGTGTATTAAAGTTGGTTTTATTGAAATTGATTTATGTTATTAATATTGTGATGGGGTTTTGGTTGCAGGAGGTGGACGTGTTTTATTAGCCATATAATTCTTTGTTTGGGGGTTTAGTGAAAGATGATTCCTTATGCTGCTGGTGTTATTGTGCCATTGGCTTTGACGTTTCTGGTTCAGAAATCTAAGAAAGAAAAGAAAAGAGGTGTTGTTGTTGATGTTGGTGGTGAACCAGGTTATGCTATTAGGAATCACAGGTTTACTGAGCCTGTTAGTTCCCATTGGGAACATATCTCAACGCTTCCAGAGCTCTTTGAGATATCGTGTAATGCTCACAGTGATAGGGTTTTCCTTGGCACCCGAAAGCTGATCTCTAGAGAGATTGAGACTAGTGAGGATGGAAAAACGTTCGAGAAACTGCATTTAGGTGACTACGAGTGGCTCACTTTTGGGAAGACTCTCGAAGCAGTGTGTGATTTTGCCTCTGGGTTAGTTCAGATTGGGCACAAGACGGAAGAGCGTGTCGCCATTTTTGCAGATACTAGAGAAGAATGGTTCATCTCCCTACAGGTGATTTCCATCTTTTCTTATACCTTTTCCTGTTTTCTCTGATTTATAATCCGGATGGACTGTTGGTACGGTTATGAAATATTCTGTGTGATTCAATGTTTCAGGGTTGCTTCAGGCGCAACGTCACTGTGGTAACTATCTATTCATCTTTGGGAGAGGAAGCTCTTTGTCACTCGCTGAATGAGGTAGCCCTTGCTCCTCTTTTCTGCTTTCTCTTTATTATGGCGACCTAAATCCATGTCATATATGCTCTGCGGTTGTTTATGTCCTGATTGTTTCTGGTATAAGAGTCACATAGGTTGGAATGAGCTCTATGTTATCATGTGGATTAGTATTTTTCATATTTGTGTATGCTTACCTTTCATATGTTCATGATTCCCTTTCTTTCACTTTCCAGACAGAGGTCACAACCGTAATATGTGGTAGCAAAGAACTCAAAAAGCTCATGGACATAAGCCAACAGCTTGAAACTGTGAAACGTGTGATATGCATGGATGATGAATTCCCATCTGATGTGAACAGTAATTGGATGGCGACTTCATTTACTGATGTTCAGAAACTTGGCCGCGAAAATCCTGTGGATCCTAATTTCCCTCTCTCAGCAGATGTTGCTGTTATAATGTACACCAGTGGAAGCACTGGACTTCCCAAGGTTAGAAAGTTTTCGAAACCAGTTGACGTGTACAACTGTTGTCTCAGAATAAAAATCTTGTCTATGGTTATCAAAATTGTTCTATCAGCTATTTGTTATTGGTCCTGCAAAATTTACTTAATCTGACTTTCCCACTTCCCAAATAATGTAGGGTGTTATGATGACGCATGGTAATGTCCTAGCTACAGTTTCGGCAGTGATGACAATTGTTCCTGACCTTGGAAAGAGGGATATATACATGGCATATTTACCTTTGGCTCACATCCTTGAGTTAGCAGCTGAGGTATCTTAAAAGTTCATTACTCAATGCGTTTATATAGCAGTTCCACACTTCAGAGTATTTGAATGCGGCCTAATTCCATTGTTGTAGAGCGTAATGGCTACTATTGGGAGTGCTATTGGATATGGGTCTCCCTTGACGCTAACGGATACTTCAAACAAGATAAAAAAGGGTACAAAAGGAGATGTCACAGCACTAAAGCCCACTATAATGACAGCTGTTCCAGCCATTCTTGATCGTGTCAGGGATGGTGTCCGCAAAAAGGTTTGTGCATGTTAGATACACATCGAAATTCTTTGGTTGGCTATCCTCTGTTAAAGCAGTTGAGCTCGTGCTCTCCTAGCTGTTTAAATAATTCCGGCTATCTCCCAGCAACCAAGATGTGCTAAATTGTCTTCATTCTCTTGTGAGTAAAACATTATAATTGCATAAGCACTGACAATTTATGACCATCAGGTTGATGCAAAGGGCGGATTGTCAAAGAAATTGTTTGACTTTGCATATGCTCGGCGATTATCTGCAATCAATGGAAGTTGGTTTGGAGCCTGGGGATTGGAAAAGCTTTTGTGGGATGTGCTTGTGTTCAGGAAAATCCGTGCAGTTTTGGGAGGTCAAATCCGCTATTTGCTCTCTGGTGGTGCCCCTCTTTCTGGTGACACTCAGAGATTCATTAACATCTGCGTTGGGTAAACGAATCCCTGAATATCTCCTTGAGGCTTGCTACTCTCCAATATATCTTTTCGTCCCTTTCCATTTCTATGATCTAACACTGATATTCCTCAGGGCTCCAATCGGTCAGGGATATGGGCTCACAGAGACTTGTGCTGGTGGAACCTTCTCGGAGTTTGAGGACACATCCGTTGGCCGTGTTGGTGCTCCACTTCCTTGCTCCTTTGTAAAGGTAACCTCTTTACCTGATTTGTCCACTTTTAATACTTTGTTAGCTATTTATTAGTTTGTATGTCGTAGTCTCTTGTGATCATATGCTTATATCTTGTTTCAGCTAGTAGACTGGGCGGAAGGTGGGTATCTAACTAGTGATAAGCCGATGCCCCGTGGTGAAATTGTAATTGGTGGCTCAAATATCACGCTTGGGTATTTCAAAAATGAGGAGAAAACTAAAGAAGTGTACAAGGTGGCAAATCAACATTATTGGTTTCGGCAATGTTAAAAGAATTGGTTGGTTTGGTTCTTCCTCTAACCGTTTTATACACTTGAATGTTCAAAGGTTGATGAAAAGGGAATGAGGTGGTTCTACACAGGAGACATAGGACGATTTCACCCTGATGGCTGCCTCGAGATAATAGACCGAAAAAAGGATATCGTTAAACTTCAGCATGGAGAATATGTCTCCTTGGGCAAAGTATAGTTTTCTCAATCCGAATACCCTTTTTTGTCTTCATCACTCAATTCTCCGGAGAAGCTTCTTAAAACATTCTTTTTTTTCGCAGGTTGAAGCTGCTCTAAGTATAAGTCCCTATGTTGAAAACATAATGGTTCATGCTGATTCGTTCTACAGTTACTGTGTGGCTCTTGTGGTCGCGTCCCAACATACAGTTGAAGGTTGGGCTTCAAAGCAAGGAATAGACTTTGCCAACTTCGAAGAACTGTGCACGAAAGAGCAAGCCGTGAAAGAAGTGTATGCGTCCCTTGTGAAGGTATGTTCATTGCTACTCATTACCAAGCTATTTGAGTCCCCCAGTCATTTCCTTATAACATCTGTGTTATGCAGGCGGCTAAACAATCACGATTGGAGAAGTTTGAGATACCAGCAAAGATCAAATTATTGGCATCTCCATGGACGCCAGAGTCAGGATTAGTCACAGCAGCTCTAAAGCTGAAAAGAGATGTAATTAGGAGGGAATTCTCTGAAGATCTCACCAAGTTATATGCCTAAATTTTTCTTCTTCCTTTACTTTTTTTTTTTTTACGTCTCGATGCATTCGAAAGACTTAACAGATGCACAAAAACTTAATTCTAAGAATAGTTATCTCTTTTCTCATTGATGTTTCTGTCTTTTCGTGTAATTTGTGTGGGAACTAGGACGAGACAGAAAAAACAGAGTAATGGGTCTCTTACTCTCAACAATCTTTTTAGGCTTTGAGACCATGTCTATACAACTTAATGGGCCTTTATCAAACCACGTCATTAAGCCTATGCATATAGTTTTTAGTTTATTTGTTTTTGGGACTCGAGATAAACGACAAAAGGAAAGAGACTATCAATTGTAATCTGGAGTGAAAATAAAGTTAATCTTACCAACTACCAACAATTAAGAAAAGATAAATTGGAGATTAGTGTATAAATTAATTATATTGTACTTAACAGAAAAAAAAAAAAAAAAAAGTAGAAAGCAGAGTGAGAGATGGGAGCAATCTAAACCGTCGGATAAATTGTGAATCTCACTGATTTTGTCAGTGAACCCAATGACCAGAGTCAGCGAGACGCGTGAGCTCTTCTTTAATCACATTATTATTATTAAAACCGTTACAACTTCCTTAAATTCAAAAGCTGCTTTCTAAATTCGTAATTTAATTATCCTAAATTATTGTCAATAATGTATTCTCGGGCGGGAATTGTTATAAGCACTTTAAATGTCAATAATTCAAATTAATTAGTACGAAATTACGTTTTAACTTTTAATTCCTTACATTTATATACACAAAAATAATAATTCCTTAAAAAAAGCTGAAAAAGTTAAGATTTAAATGTTTTTTGAGTTCACAGCTCCACATACAGAAGATCACATGCTCTATCTCTCTTTCTATCTTTTGAATTAAAGAAGAAAAATTAGAGAAATATTTCAAAAATAGCAAAAAACAAGATAAAGAGAATTCTCTCTTCTCTCTCTCTCTCTCTCTCTCACGCTATATCTCTGCCTTGTCGCTGTTAATAAATCGTAATAGTGTTTCAGACAGTAGTAGAAGAAGAAGAAAGCTTCTTCCTTTTTGCTTGTTTAATCGCTGATTTTTTTTTGTTTCCATTGGGGCATTTTGGGATCTCAAAGTTCTTCATACAGTCCCCAACCAAAAGGTATTTACTTCACCAAACATTTGGTCTCTTTCACAATATTCTCTTCCTTTGTTCGTTTTTTTTTAATTTATCTACTTAAGTGTTCTCTGAAATAGACCAATGTTTGGAGTGTAGTTTGAGACTTACTTATCACTGTTCCATTACCCTCGTAGCTTTTATTTCCTTCTCTTGGATTTGGGGTTTTGGTAGATTTTCCCTTATGCCTCAACGAGTTTCAAATTTAAAGTTTCAAGCTTTTGTTCTTTGTCTTGTAGCTTTCTCAACCGTTGGTTTTTGATTATGAAACGGACATCTGGAACCACATTTGTTACTATAAAGACAAATTCAGTTCCTTTAAATCATTTCTAATACTTTGTGTTAAATGATTGGTTTATTCAAGATTTTCTCTTATCTTGCATGTTTGCTGATTGGTTCAGTTTACTTCATCTTAAAGTTTGTTTCTTCTTTGACTATGTTTATGTATGTTTCAGCATTTTTAAAGAATCCAATGTATGTGTGTGTGTGTGTGTGTTTTCTCTCTCATTCAGATCCTGAGACTGTTATGTGCTGATTGTGATCTTGGAAACTATAAATGGAGAAAAGGAAGAGAGAATCATCTGAGAGAAGCTTTGGTGAATCAGAGTCTGTGTCTTCACTATCTGAGAAGGATTCTGAAATTCAAGTAAGATCAAGAATTTTGTTTTTGTTATTTTAGTCTTGTGTCCTTTGCATCTAAAAGATCATTGTAATGTCTGTTTTTATTTTTGCTCAAGCCTGAGAGTACAATGGAGTCTCGTGATGACGAGATACAATCACCAACGGTTTCTTTGGAAGTAGAAACTGAAAAGGAAGAGTTGAAAGATAGCATGAAGACTTTAGCCGAGAAACTTTCAGCTGCTCTTGCTAATGTGAGTGCTAAAGATGATCTAGTGAAGCAACATGTCAAAGTCGCTGAAGAAGCTGTCGCTGGTATCAATCTTTTTTTCTACATTTTTGTTTTATGATTCTGCGACTTTTTAGTGAAGATATATCTACTCTTGTTGTGAAGGGTGGGAGAAAGCTGAAAATGAAGTGGTTGAGTTAAAGGAGAAGCTTGAGGCTGCTGATGATAAGAATAGAGTGTTGGAAGATAGAGTAAGCCATCTTGATGGAGCTTTAAAGGAGTGTGTGAGACAGTTAAGGCAAGCAAGAGATGAACAAGAACAGAGAATTCAAGATGCTGTGATCGAGAGAACTCAGGAGTTGCAGTCTTCTAGAACCAGCCTTGAGAACCAGATTTTTGAAACTGCAACCAAGTCTGAGGAGCTTAGCCAAATGGCGGAATCTGTGGCGAAAGAAAACGTGATGCTTAGACACGAGCTTCTTGCGCGATGCGAAGAGCTAGAGATCAGAACTATTGAGAGGGATTTGAGTACCCAAGCAGCTGAAACCGCCAGCAAGCAGCAGTTAGATAGCATAAAGAAAGTGGCGAAACTTGAGGCTGAGTGCAGGAAGTTTCGGATGTTGGCTAAGTCATCAGCTTCGTTTAACGATCATCGATCTACAGATAGTCATTCTGATGGAGGGGAACGAATGGATGTGAGTTGCTCTGATTCATGGGCATCATCCACATTGATTGAGAAGAGAAGCCTTCAGGGAACTTCCTCTTCCATTGAACTTGATCTCATGGGTGATTTTCTTGAGATGGAACGTCTTGTAGCATTGCCTGAGACGCCAGATGGGAACGGTAAGAGTGGACCTGAATCAGTTACAGAAGAGGTTGTTGTTCCCTCAGAGAACTCGTTAGCTTCTGAAATAGAAGTACTGACTTCTCGCATTAAGGAACTTGAAGAGAAGTTGGAAAAGTTAGAAGCCGAGAAACATGAGCTCGAGAATGAAGTTAAATGTAACAGAGAAGAGGCTGTTGTTCATATAGAGAACTCAGAAGTACTGACTTCTCGAACTAAGGAACTTGAAGAAAAGTTGGAAAAGTTAGAAGCAGAGAAAGAGGAGCTCAAAAGTGAAGTTAAATGTAACAGAGAAAAGGCTGTTGTTCACGTAGAGAACTCATTGGCTGCTGAAATAGAAGTACTGACTTCTCGAACTAAGGAACTTGAAGAACAGTTGGAGAAGTTAGAAGCGGAGAAAGTTGAACTCGAAAGTGAAGTAAAATGTAACAGAGAAGAGGCTGTTGCTCAAGTAGAGAACTCGTTGGCTACTGAAATAGAAGTATTGACTTGCCGAATCAAGCAACTTGAGGAGAAGTTAGAGAAGTTGGAAGTAGAGAAAGATGAGCTCAAAAGTGAAGTTAAATGTAACAGGGAAGTGGAGAGCACATTGAGATTTGAGCTCGAAGCTATTGCTTGTGAAAAAATGGAGCTGGAAAATAAGTTGGAGAAGTTGGAAGTTGAGAAAGCTGAGCTGCAAATATCTTTTGACATAATCAAAGATAAATATGAAGAATCTCAAGTTTGTCTGCAAGAAATCGAGACGAAGCTGGGGGAGATACAAACGGAGATGAAACTCGTTAACGAACTAAAAGCTGAAGTAGAGTCTCAAACCATCGCAATGGAAGCAGATGCAAAGACTAAATCCGCAAAGATTGAATCTTTGGAAGAAGACATGAGAAAGGAGAGGTTTGCTTTTGATGAGCTTAGGAGAAAATGTGAGGCTCTTGAAGAAGAGATCTCTCTCCATAAAGAGAACTCAATCAAGAGTGAAAATAAAGAACCCAAGATCAAACAGGTCTGTCTCCAAAGTTCAGGTGTTAGTTAAACTTAGACTGTGTTCCATCACAATCACTTTTTTGTCCACTAAAACTTGATTACTATAATTCAGGAAGACATAGAAACAGCTGCAGGGAAACTTGCGAATTGTCAGAAAACAATAGCTTCATTGGGGAAACAGTTGCAGTCCCTTGCAACACTTGAAGATTTCTTAACCGATACACCGATAATTCCAATGGCTGCAAATGGTGTAAGCAGCAGCAGCAACTCAGAGAGTTGGAAGGTTCACAAAAACGAAACTTTCATGACAAGAAATCATCCTGAGTCCATCAAACCAACCAAAGAAACATCTCCATCTTCTTCTTCTTCTACTGCGTCTGCTGCTGTTTCAATGCCAGTTTCAACAAACCGAGGGAGTTCTGAGAAGAATCGCAATGGATTTGCAACAGTATTCACAAGAAGTAAAGACGGTATCCATCTGGCTATATAACATAACTTTGGCAGAGTAGGCAGAGAAACTTATCTCTTAGGGTTTAAAAAGGATCCGTTTTTAACACCACTTTGTTCCCTTTTCCAGATTTTGAATCCATAGTAGTAGTTTTAAAAGTTAATCTCTAGTGTAATGCAGTGGATGGATATTCCATAAAAGATGTTTCAAAAGTTTTCAATTTTCTGTTAAGAGGTTTTAGGAAGTTTCTATGTGATGTTGTTATGAATCATAATATAAGACAATAAAGAAGAGAAGCCACCATCATAAGAGAAGAATCAAAGACTAGGCATATAAAGAGGGTTCCTATAAAGAGAGAAACATACTATTGAAAAGTTCTTAGACTTGAATCTACTTGGAGACGAATATACATAATAAAGAAGACTGATTTAATGGACGATCAAATTTGCAAGTGTTGGAAGAGAAACTCGACTTGAACTCTAGCTTTCCTTGCTTTGGATTTAGCAGCTTTCCTTGCTTTACGTTTATCGCTAACCATCTTCTTCATAAGCTCCAGTTTATCTCTGATAAAATCTTCATGTCCAAATTCCAATACTCCAGTTCTTCCTTTAACTATTTTGAACCCATGAGAACGAAGGTTGGAGAAAAACCGTGAGAGGTTTGTGCCCAAGTCTACATATTTAGGCAGAATCCTTCTGTAAAACTCTCCAACATTCCAGATAATGAAACTGTTGTTGCTTTCGCTCCACGATATGATTGCATCCGTTGAAGCATCATCAACAACCTCATACACTCTCATGTAGAAATTGTAACCCATCCCTAAAACCTCACAAACTTCACAAATTAGAATCTTAGAATAATTAGGGTTTCGAGATTTTAGCATAGAGAGGAAGAGCAAGAGCATTATTTATAGACGAGCTATCAATTCAAAGGACGGTCAAGATATCAGCAAAATTTCAGCGGTCAGGATTAAAAGTTACAAAGTTTCCTTTTTTCTATTTTGTTTCCTTTTTTCTAATACGCATATATTATGTATATAAATAAGATAGCTTTCACCTAACAAGCATCCGAGGTTCTATGGTGTAGTGGTTAGCACTCTGGACTTTGAATCCAGCGACCTGGGTTCGACTCCCGGTAGGACCTCTTTTTGTTTCTTACATTTTTTTAGTTATTACTTTTCAAAATTAACCCTATTATATCACTCCCACTTCTCTTCTTCTTCTGTCGCCGAAAACGCAGCTTAAGCTAAAACCCCTCAGAGAGAACAATGAGCAAAATCGAGAGCTTTGATGATTTCGTCAAAGTACATGGAATACTTTTGGCGGCTTCAGGTTTGCCGCCGAAGCTTTACCCACGCCTCTTCGAGAAACTTGCTTACGATACTTTTGATGGCGGCGATTACTTCCAAATCGAATCCTGCGAGGATGATCAGCGACGGAAGCTTCTCCTCACTGCCGAATCTATGCCTAAAGATTCTGACGTCTTCCTTGTCGATCACGCCTGGACTTTTCGTCTTCCCGATGCCTATAAGCAGGTAACGCCTACTCTCACTCTCGAAAGAAGCTTATTGAATTTTGGATTGGTGATGAAGCTTAAGGTTTGTTTTAATCTCTTACTTCAGCTTAAGGAAATTCCTGGATTGGCTGAGAGGATGGCTTCTTTGATGAGTGTTGATATTGATGTGGATGCTGGAGAAGAAGAAGTGGCAGAGGAACTCTCTGTTGATCAGATAATTGACAATGAAATTCGTTATGCAGCAGATAAAGGATATGACTCTTTGAGATGGTTGGAGTTGGAGGGTCTTGGTGTTGATGACTCATTGTTGTCCCTGCATTTGCCTAGTAAATTTCAGGCATGTCTTTAGATCTTTCTTCTCCTTTAGTACTTTCATGCTAGACTCTAGCTCAGATGGTGAAGGTTTATTTCAAATGCTAGATTCTAAAGCTTCTTTGTTTGTGCTGCTGCCATTTTTTGGGTAGGATTTAGTGGCGCTTAGTCTTATCGGGAACAAAATAGAGAGTGCGGATGTGGTTATACAAGAGATTGTGAAGTTTAAGAATCTGAAGGCTTTGTGGCTGAATGACAATCCTGTTCTTCAGAAGAGGTAATCATGCATTTACAAAATATATGGATGTGTGTGGATATATAATTAATTTCTCATGTATTTCTTTTTTATGATTATTTTCAGTGAACGTCAGATGGCTGACGAAATATTGCAAGGCTGTCCGAGTCTTGAGATTTACAACTCGTGTTTTACCCCTAATTATGGGTTATGGGCACTTGGTTTCTGTGGAGATATCTTTGGGAAGGATAATCCTGGTTGTGTTCAGCAGGATCAACCCTTGTGCAATGTCACCTCACTTGACCTTTCAAACCGGTCAATACACAATCTAGTCAATAAGGTCAGTTTTGTCCCCCTACTTTCTCTCAGAGAGGCAGGGAGTGTAGTTTATTGACCGTAGAGGCTACAAGCATTGACGAAGGTGTATGTTTCAATTTTGTATTTTACGTGCCTGATTTATCTGCCTTTGCTTTCTTCATTTTCAGGCATTCTCTGTGCACGAGATGCCATTACTTTCTCATTTAAATATTCGTGGAAACTCATTGGATCAGAATTCTGTTGGAGAACTACTTGAAGTCTTGAAGCTCTTCCCTTCACTGTCTTCATTAGAGGTAAATGTTGGAAGTTGTCCTTATTCAGATACAAATTGAGGTTACTGTACAAAGTTAACTAAAATTTATTTATGCAGAGATGAGCTCACGTGTTACTTCTTGTTTGTAGGTTGACATACCTGGACCTCTTGGAATTAATGCTCTAGAGATTCTTGAATCGCTCTCAAACCTTTCTTTACTAAATGGCGTTGATACGGCAAAAATTTTGGAAACTGGAAAGCATGTTGTTGACTCAATGCTTCAACCACGCATTCCTGAGCTGAATCCTGATGATACTCTTGTTGATCGTGTTCTTGATGCAATGTGGTTGTATGCGCTGAATTATCGCCTTGCGGATGATGAAAAGCTTGATGAAACTTCTTTATGGTATGCAATGTTTCTCTTTTTTTTTGCTATATTAGAATTAGTGCGGTGGATTTGCTGGGGATAAGAAATAAAACTCACGGCTGTTTATATTTACTATTTAAACTATCATAACAATTTTCAGTTAAATAGACAAATTAGAGAAATCCAATATTTAATATTTGTGACGATTCTAATCCAACACTGAAAGCTGAAAGAGTTACCACTCTTTGTATGTCGGAATGACCATTTTCACTTTTGGAATGTATTCTCACCCTAGCATTTGTTTCTCTAGACTAAAGCCTTCTTTGATTTGACTGGGCGAGGTCTCCTTTGGTGTATATATGTGCAAAATTTCTATAGTATTGGGAATGAACATTTGATGCTAGTCTACTTCTTAAGAGGTTAGAATTAGGAGGGGGAATCAAACAGTTTATGGATAGTCTTGTCTGTAGTTCTTGGGCACATAATTTTTGGATATGTATGACTGTGAGTGGTGCAGTGATATCACTTTTTCGCAGGTATGTGATGGATGAATTGGGTTCAGCTTTGAGGCATAGTGATGAACCCAATTTCAAAGTAGCTCCCTTCCTTTTCATGCCTTCTGGGAAACTAGAATCTGCTGTGAGGTAGCAACTTTTAAAAAATTTCCTGCACTGCTCCTCGTATTTGTTAAATTCAACTTCTATGCGCTGTAAACACGTGTTATGTTGCTATAGTTCAAAAGTGTAATGTGGATTGACATGCGCTTCTTGATCAGGGCTCACATGTCATGTATGCAAATATTTTCTATCTTCATGTTTATTTGGTTTTATATGTTCCAGCTATTCGGTAATGTGGCCTATAAAGCATTCTCAAAAAGGTGATGAGTGCACTCGTGATTTTCTATCTGGTATTGGGGAGGACAAACAGCGGTCTGCGAGACTCACAGCCTGGTTTCAAACTCCTGAGAATTATTTTATTCATGTACTTCCTCGGTGTCCTCTTTAGCTTTCTGTTCATTAGCAGACTTCCTTTCCTCTCATTTCATACAAAGATTTTTGTTAATTAACAGATTCGCTGTCATGATTTCCTAGGAATTTGAGAAATACCAACAGAAACTGCAGGCCAAAGCCTTCGAGTCAAAACCTTCCAACCCTTCAGTTTCCCGAAGCATACAGCATAGTGATGGGTCTCCTTTGCTGGTTTACACGGATCTACCTCAAGTTGAAGAATTTCTGACACGCCCAGAATTTGTGATCAGTATGTGATTTGATCCATTTTTCATGATATCTACGTCTCATTGGATGGATATACTAAGCAATCGTCTGCATAAATGCATTAGACGAATCAAGAATTTTCTTTGTGTTTTCTGAGTTGTGTCACTTGCCTGCCTGCAGCAAATGAACCAAAAGATGCAGACATATTATGGACAAGTGTACAGGTGGATGATGAGCTCAAAAAAGAGGTGGGAATAACAGATGACCAGTACATAAATCAGTTTCCCTTTGAGGCATGTCTTGTTATGAAGCATCATCTTGCAGAGACTATTCAAATGGTAAATTCAGCAGATTATACCCTTAGATTATCATAGCACGTTAGTAACTTGTTTCTGAAATCCCTATGTTTTGCTTTACAGGGTTATGGATCTCCAAAATGGTTACAGCCTACCTATAATCTTGAAACCCAATTGTCCCAGTTTATTGGGGACTATTGTGTCCGCAAACGTGATCAATTGAACAATTTGTGGATCTTGAAACCATGGAACATGGCACGGACAATCGACACAAGTATAACCGATAATTTATCTGCTATCATCCGCATGATGGAAACTGGTCCCAAGATCTGCCAGAAGTACATAGAGCACCCTGCTTTGTTCAAGGGGAACAAGTTTGATCTGCGATATGTTGTGCTAGTGCGGAGTATTGACCCGCTGGAGATTTACCTAATAGAGATATTTTGGGTAATGCTTATTTTAATTTTCATTACAACCAATACAAGCGCTTATTTACTCATATATATCAATCCTATATGTTTGATTTCAGGTTAGGTTGTCCAACAATCCATATTCATTGGAAAAGCACAGTTTCTTTGAATATGAAACTCACTTCACTGTCATGGTATTAGTTAAGAACACTCTTTCCACATAATGATTCAGCAACTCTCGTTTTCCCTTTTCATGTTCATTCTCTTATGCGTTTCAGAACTATGGTCGGAAGTTGAATCACAAGCCCACGGCAGAGTTTGTGAGAGAATTTGAACAAGAACATAACGGTATACACTATATTTGGGTTTACTTTCTCCAGATTTTTATGCATTTCATTTTGTCAATAACACAATTCAACTCTCAATAGTTAAATGGATGGATATCCATGAGAAGGTGAAGCAGGTGATACGGGCAGTGTTTGAGGCGGCAGCTCTCGCGCATCCAGAGATGCAATCCCCCAAATCTAGAGCAATGTACGGAGTAGATGTAATGCTCGATAGCTCCTTCGAGCCAAAAATTTTGGAGGTTCGTTACTAAAACTACCTGACATATACTTGTTTCCTTGAGAAAAACTCTTGGAAATTGCAAGTTCTCATGATTGTCTATGCAACGCAGGTTACATACTGTCCTGATTGCATGCGGGCTTGCAAATATGACATGGAAACCATAGATGGAAAAGGTATTGTTAAAGGCGGAGATTTCTTCAATAATGTATTCGGGTGCCTCTTCTTAGACGAGACTGCACACGTTACTCCATTGTGAGCTCAATTGGCAGAGAGAAGAGAGAAGATGGTTGGTTTAGTTCCAAACTAGAATGGTTTTATTTATAATCATGTCTTTTGTAAGTTATGCACAATGAGAGTTTTGCTTTATTAGCTACATTGTGGAAAATTGAAATCCTAATGTACGTTTATTAGCTACATTTAGCCAATGAAGCTTTCGTTATTTTAAAATCTTAAAAGTCCTCCTAAAAATTATTCATAACAGAACACCGCGGTTAATAGGCCCATTAATAGGCCCGATAAGAATCAGATAAAGAAACATTCCTTCGATTTACGTTTATTGACAAATGACGAACACGGCGGCGACAACGGAGGCGAAGATGGCGACAGAGCCACCAAAGATAGTGTGGAACGAAGGCAAAAGGCGATTCGAGACGGAGGATCACGAAGCTTTCATAGAATACAAGATGAGAAACAACGGTAAAGTGATGGATCTGGTTCATACTTACGTTCCTTCATTCAAACGAGGATTAGGTTTAGCTTCTCATCTCTGCGTCGCCGCTTTCGAACACGCCTCTTCTCACTCCATCTCCATCATCCCTTCTTGCTCCTACGTTTCGGTACGAATTTCTTTTAAAAATCTACTCGAAATTCTGGATCTTGAAATTGAATTCGTGAGCTTTGTGTATTTTGCAGGATACGTTTCTTCCTCGAAACCCATCATGGAAGCCTCTGATTCATTCAGAGGTATTCAAGTCTAGCATTTGAATAACACTTGTTTCTCATTGTGCTCTGTAATAAGTAAATGTCGTTTGATGATTGTAATCAAAATGAGAGTAAATGAATATTTTATGAATCCTACTGCTTTCGATAGCAATGAATCGAAATTGGGATTTACTAGCTCGTGCTTTTTGGTGCAATCAAACTCAAAGGTTACAGTAAGAAAACATTATAGAAACGTTGTCGGAGCATAAGAAGAAATGTTTCAATTACAAACCTAAAGCAAACACCCTTTCACAATTATTATTACAATCTGTTAATATAATACACTAAACAATCTTGAAAAGAAAACTTAGCATGTAGCAGAATTCGTGAATTCCAAATCCTTATTTGTGGAATTCGATAACAGAATATGAATAAGAAAGACATATGATTTCACATAGAAGAAAGCCTGACGCAAACGCTAAATTCTCGAACTGCGAAAGAGATCGCTCTTTACCACCAGAGCATTGTGTTAACATCAACAAGTCCATGCCCAACACGGTGTTACACGAAAAGTCATTAGGCTTTGGTTCCATTGGTGTAATCATCTCTACAATGATCACTTTACCTTTTTCCGGTAGACTTTTCCAACAATTTTTCAGAATCTTTATACAATCCTCGTCTCCCCAATCATGTAGTATCCACTGTCAATAACTTAACCATATTATATTTCGAAAATAATGAGACTCAATTATAATTTATCGATTCATAAACATATAAACTTACTTTCATAAAGATGGCATCTCCTTTTGGAACTTCAATAAACATGTCTCCGGAGACATGCTTGACTCCTATCATTAGTATTAGTCAAACCATACAAAAGATTTAGGAGGTACATTAGTTAGTAATACTAGCACAGCAAATATACTAAGTATAGTTTTGTACCTGGATAAAAAGGAGCTTGGGTTAAAACTTGAGCTAAGTCGAAATTAACACCTTTGATATGAGGATACTTGGAAGTGATGAGACCTAATATGGTGCCGATACCTCCTCCTACATCCACCAAAGTGTTAACATCTTCAAATCCTCTGTATTCTTCTAGAACCTTCTTCATGACCATTGTGGAAGATTCCGACATTGCGCGGTGAAACAACTTAGAGAACTGGTCATCCGAACTAATATATTCGAAAAGTCTCATGTCGTGGGCAGAGCTGAATGCATCTTTTCCTTCTAGTATCACATCCTTGAGATTTGTCCTATATATGGAATTTTTTCAAAAAAAATATCTTCAAATGTTCATTTACGTTTTATGTTCACTAACCATGTTTTGAGAATGACTTGGCTATGGAGCAACAATAACAAGGACGAGAGAGAACCAGAGCCGTCACTATCTTTCAAGAAGTACTTGCAAATCGGTTCAGCTGCATATACTCTCTCGATCTTTCCGGTTTGACCATTTTCTCTGCTTTCAACCATACAACACTTCAAGATCGAGTGGCTTACAAGTAACCGCAGCATCCGGTCCAGCAATACCGGCGCCTCCGGGTTAGTGGGTTTGTTTGGGAGACTAACGGCTATCTCAGACGGTGAGAGCCACGTGCCGTTGCTAGCAGCAGCGATCGTATCAATGACTCCAAGCTCTAAGGCGGCTTTGAGAACCATGGGGAAAGCCACGGCGTTGACTATACTCTCCGCTTGCAAGCTCACCATTTTCTCGTCGATTTCTTGTTCTTCTTTGGTTAAACCCGGTTTAGGGTAAGTGGTTAAGGGATCTTGAAGATGGTTTGACATAATTGTCGATATAGGTTGAAAGATTGAAGAAGATGATAACAAAGGTAGAGTTGATTTGAGGATGTGGTTTTAACTTTCACAGTTAGTGATGTTTTTATAAGGAGAAATCCCAAAGACAAGTGGACTGATTATGTTTAATACTAATTTATTGTCACGGGGATGGACAAAAAGATGATGGTTCATGTATTTTTTTTTGAATAAAAGATGATGGTTCATGTAGATAGTTTGCGATTGTTGTTGTTGTTGTTGTTTTGATATAGATAACAATGGCAAAGAAGATTGAATTCGAGATTCACACTAGTGCCATGCACTGAGACGCGTGTAGTAGTACTCAAATGCGAATTAAAAGTTAACTAATGAAAGATGCGTCAGAGTTTTCATTTTTTTCTTCACATCGAAAAGGTTAAAATAGAATATCGACGATTATAAAAAAAAAAACTACAAATTTTAAAACGGTCAACTATATAAAACATACGATGCGATAGGAAAGAAAATCATAACCAAAGTTTGGTGATATCTTCAGTTTCAGTATGCTTATTGTGGTGATAAACAAAGATTTATTATGGACAACACTAAGTCACTAACTGGTATCATGATATATATTTCAAGGAAAACCTCTTTTTCAGAGAAAAAGATATATTTCTAGAAATCTCACAATTAAAGGGAAATTACTGCAATTATAATTTTTCAATATATGACCATAATAAAACTGACACTTTAGGAATCTTTGCAAATTAATTATTTAATGGTAATTTTAGATTATTTCTTAAAATTGTGAAATTTTTGTAAATCAAAACTAATAATAATAATAATGATATTAATAAATTCCAACGAGAAGGGATCATAATCTATATATATTAATTATCCCAAAAAAGGAAACAAAATAATTGTGAAATTTTTGTAAATCAAAACTAATCATAGTAATGATAATATTAATAAATTCCAACGAGAAGGGATCATAATCCATATATATTAATTATCCAAAAAAGGAAACAATGTCATAATTTTTAATAGTAATTTCTTAAAACCAATTTATTATTAACAGGTGGATGATGATTTAAATGCATAAGAAGAGAAAAGAAAAAAAATAATTATATATGCAAGTAAAGTCATATTACTCACTTTGTCGTTCTATTATTTTTTCTCAAATATCAATGCATAATTTATTATGACTATTAATAATTTGCAATCTTTTTCTATTGGTTAATTTTTAAAATAAATGTTAGATACTATATTTATGGGTATTTAATATTAGAATAACAAAACATTTATGGTCTCTTAAACTTTGTGCTTATTTAGAAAATATTATAATCTGGAACGTTGGGAGTGTAGATTAGCTGTCAAATATATGATTTATTACTTAAATGTGTTTATCTTATTTAGGTTATTCTTTTAATAAATATTTTGGTTTGACTCTCAAATTGGCATTAATTATTTTGGTCAAACTTAACTTTATTGCCTTTAATTTGAGTAAGAATAAAAAAATATCTGTGTGTGTGTTGTCTGTATATATATGTAGACATTGTTGATAAGAAAAAATATTCAGTACCAGATAAACACAACAACAAAAGAAAAAATATAGACATATCATTTGCATCATGAAATCTGTTAGTGCGTGTGTGGTTCTTTGTGTTCTCATGTTTTTCGTGATGTATAATGCTAAAGGTGAGATATATATAATTCATATAATTTCGATTGTTTATATACTTGCTTAATATGAAAACATTGACTGATGAAAAAATGTTATGAATGTAAATTTTTGTGTTATCAATTTTGTATTTATCTAACACGTTTCATCCACCATCTAATATTTTTGTGGTTGATATGAAACAGTGGAGGCAGAAGATCGTCCACCTGTACTTGTTGAATACTTTCCGGGAACATATTGTAGTCCAATTCGTGCTCGGGGTCCTCAACAGTGCAAAGATGAAACTAAGGATCCTTACTATCCTAATTGCGTTTGTATAAATCAAGCAAGTGGACATGATTGTTCATGTACTCATTGATAAGTTTCCTTTATATGTATGCGTTACTGAATCTTGAGAACTAAATCTATTTAATAAAAATTAGATATTTATCTTTGATTTATGTGTCATGGCCGGGTAGGAAATAAATTTGATTCATAAAAATTCAAAATACCCTAAATAAAATATCCCTCGAGAGCAATGTAATAGTTTACAAAACCAATCCATTTTTGAGCGTTGAAGTTCCCATTATCTGTGATTTATCGTATAATCTCCACTCTAAGAATTACCAATCTGTGGATGATTCGATTTGATTCCTAAATTAGCCGCGTCTTATTGTATCAATCAAAGCTTTAGGATTGTGATGAGTTTCGTATTTTATTTTGTGGTGGTATTCTGATCATGTCACACAATTCAGGCTCACATAATGAAATGGAATGAATACATGTTTAGTTCTCTTTTATTTATTTATAATTCCATAGCGAAAACAAAAGTAGGGGTCAACCGAACCACGTGAATCAGGATATCACTTTCTTCTAACCCACGCAGGAAAATATCTTTAAGGAAGCACTAACTTGTGATTGATCCTATAATCATTTAAAAGCGTCATACTATTATTAAATTTTTAAGTCTATAATAAAATTTTAAATCCAAAAACAGTGTGTGTTTTAATGTTAGAAAGTAATCTATAGTAACATTGAACCATACCGAGTAGAGGTGGGCAAAGCTCAGAGTTCTTTCGTCAACTTGTTGTTCTTCTTTGCTTAGACGCGTTGAGTTTGCAATTGTTTTAATCGTTGCTGGTAAAACTCATGGGTGGGTAGGCTTGTTGAATACAAATCCACCATGTGAAACACATGGCTGAAGTCCAAGGCCAGTTGGCGTACTACATGCAGTAAAATTGTTTCAAGTGAGAATATAATTAAACTTAGGCTAACAATTTTAAAACATTGAGTTGATTACATATTTGCAATATACTATTAAATCAGCATATGTCTTGAAAATATGTAATCAACTCAAAAAATTCCACCTTGAATTATATTCTGTTTATTCCTTGATTCTCTTTTACCACCCGAGCATTGTGTTAACATCAACAACTCCATGATTCGTTCATTATTAAAAAAAATATCTTTCAAGTGGATGTTAAGAAAATTAAAATGAAATCTTTCAGGTGATTTAACAAGATCCGTCGGTCCACCAAACCACGTGAATCAGGATATCACTTTTTTGTAACCCGTTCAGGAACTACCAACTACTCATTGATCCTATAATCATTTAACAACGTCGTACTAAAATTATTTTTTAAATCCAAATATATTGTACTTTTAATGTTAAAAACTTAATTTAGTTTTTTAAATTAGACTTTTTAAATATTTCTTTGTCATCCCATTATGTATAAGTTGGAAAGACAATAATTAAAGTAACATTATATATTTTCCCTTTGAGGCTATAATGAAATCGTTATTCGACAAAAAAAAAAGTAACATTTTAAAAAAGCAACTTTCTTCCGGTGAGAGCTACCATACCCGTTACTAATTCTACGGCTTGTTGAGTACAAGTCCACCATGTGAAACACCTGGTCGAAGCCTAGGGCCATCTGGCCTACATGCTGTGAAATAGTTTCAATCAAGAAGCTGAATTCAGGGAACAAGGATCCACATATATTGAATTGGAATGCAATTGCATGTACTGATTAATGTTTGTACCTATAGTTTAGTCATAATTTATGTGTTATTATGGAATTTGTGAAAAAAGATATATGTTGAATTTAATAGTAGTGTAAATGAGTTCACTCAATGTTTTAAAATCCGGACCGACCTGGTCAGACCGTTAAACCCGTGATCAAGCTTCAAGCAGTAATTTACAAACCTAATGCGAATACACACTTTTATACTTATCCGAATTTATTTCTTACACACCGTTTATTAATACTAAAACAACCATAATCTTGAACAATGAAAAGGCTCAAACCAATACCAAACTATATTACATGCAATAAAAGCCATTTAACAAAACAGAAAAAGTTACGTATATATTGTTTTCTTTTCTTTCTTAAATTCCAAATTTATTTGTGGAATTCGATAACAGAATACGAATAAGCAAGACAAATGATTTCACATCGAAGAAAACCTGACGCAAACGCCAAATTCTCGAACTGTGAAAGAGATCTCTCTTTACCACCAGAGCATTGGGTTAACATCAACAAGTCCATGGCAAAGACAGTGTTAGAAGATAAGTCACCACCCTTTGGTTCCTTTGGTGTAACAAACTCTACAATAATAATCTTCCCTTTTTCCGGTAGACTTTTCCAACAATTTTTCAGAATCTTTATACAATCCTCGTCTCCCCAATCATGTAGTATCCACTGTCAATCATTTAACAAAATTTTAATAATTAGCTTTAGAGATATAAATTTATCTATTTTCATATATTTATAAACTTACTTTCATAAAGACGGCATCTCCCTTTGGAACTTCTACAAACATGTCTCCAGATACATGCTCGACTCCTTTGATTTAATAGGTACAACAAAAAGTAGGTTTAAGTGGTAGCTATGAAACTAGCAGTACTTCAATATTTATCAAATATATTAATTAGTATTGTATACCTGGATAAAAAGGAGCTTGGGTTAAAACTTGAGCTAAGTCGAAATTAACACCTTTGATATGAGGATACTTAGAAGTGACTAAACCTAAAACAGTGCCATTTCCTCCTCCAACATCCACCAAAGTGTTAACATCTTCAAATCCTCTATATACGTCTAGAACCTTCTTCATGATCATGGTGGAAGGTTCCGACATTGCACGATTAAACAACTCAGCAAATGGTTGATCCGAATTTATGTATTCGAAGATTTTCATGCCGTGGGCAGAGTTGAATGCATCTCTTCCTTCTAGTATCACATCTTTAAGATTTGTCCTGTACGTGAAAGAAAAATCTTCATTTATTCATTTTTTATACAAAATATATTTTTGTAAATAAGTTGGTTATATATTAACTGATTTAATGTAATTTGACTTTTAAAAAAAACTAGCGAAGTACGTACCAAGTCTTGAAAAACACTTGGGTATGGAGCAACATGAACAGAGGCACGAGAGATCCTGTACCATCACTATCTCTCAAAAAATACTTGCAAACCGGTTCGGCTGCATATACCCTCTCGATCTTTCCGGTTCGACCGTTCTCTCCGGTTTCAATCATACGGCACTTCAAGATCGAGTGGCTGACAAGTAAGCTCAGCATCCGGTCAAGCAACACCGGCGCCTCCGGGTTGGTGGGTTTGGTTGGGAGACTACACGCTATCTCACACGGTGAGAGCCACGTGTCGTTTCCTGCAGCAGCGATGGTGTCGATGACGCCAAGCTCGAAGGCGGCTTTGAGAACCATAGGGAAAGCCACGGTGTTCACGATACTCTCTGCTTGCAAGCTTACCATTTTCTCGTCCACTTCTTGTTCTTCTTTGGTTAAAACCGGTTTTGGGTAAGTAGGTAAGGGATCTTGAAGATGGTTTGTCATTATTGTTGTTGGTTATAAGAAATTAATGTGGTTTCAACATGGAGAGTTAGTGCCATTATATAGGGAAACAATCTGAAGCCAAGTGTATCGTATACTATTTTAGTTTCCTTGGGAATTCGTGAAATAAATGAAAGATACATATCATGAATTGTTGGGATGGGTTCAAGTACTTCTTTACGATTGCAACTATATATGCCTGATTATGGTGAACACTTTACATATTCAAAATATATGATTTTTAACATGCACTGATCAGTATATGTCTACACTTCAATCCAAAATTTTCCGATGATTAGAAAAAATTATACATGTCATCAGCGAAAGCTATTAATTCTGTCAAATACGATATACACAATGCTTGGACACACAAATAAATCATGTAGTATATTAACAGGACCATTGGGTCCACGAAACCACATGAATCAGGCTATCACTTTAAGGAGCCATCAGAGCTAGTTCATTGGTGTAATATGTAGTAGATATTTGTCGTCTTTCTATCTTCGAATATATATATCAAATTATTTATCATTTGTTGGTATGTATATTGCGATCATCATTTGTCATGTCATTGTCATATGATTCGGATTAAAGTTGCCCTTTACCTATACAAATTTAATTAACCTCGAAGGTTAGTTGAATATCTTTTGGTAAGGGAGAAACACTCACACACAGTATTAAATTCAAAAGTAACGTTTTAAAGATATTCAACTAAAATTTTCATATTCTTACTGCAACTTTTCCTATTAATCACATTGTATATAAACTGAACTTTTCATATTTATATACTTGTTATATATTTGACCACATTGTTGATTCTATCTCAGAGATTGAGATTTGAGAGTTTGGCTCTATCGGTGAACGAACAAAATCAACAGGACGATTTACCGAACAGTCCACCAAAAATGATAGACGTACCAAACTAACCAACCCTATGGTCAAATCATAAAACAGATTAAATGATTATTAGGTTTAACTTTTTATTAATGGGGATAATTTTGGGTTCGAACAAGAGAGCAAAAAAGATAAAACTGTAAAACTGCTAAAGAAAAAAGAAGATTCTGTTGGATATGGTGAAGAAGAGAAACGCTCCTACTCAAATTCCGAAACAAAACTCATGAGATTTCTACAGCTCGTCCTTTGCGGCCGTTTCCTCGGTCTTCTTAGGTTCCTCACTCTTGGTAGACTCTTCTCCATGAGAAGTTGGCTTCTTCTCACTGTTCTTCTCAACGAAGTTTATGAAGTCTTCCTTTGTCCTGTCTCCTTCGTACACTACAACATTTCCGCTCGCTGACCTGAAGTAAATGGTCGGGAATCCTTTCACATCGAAGGTATCACTTGGGATATCATTTGCGGTTGCGTCCTGCACAGACACAGACACGGTTAAGTCAATCCAGGAGGAGTATATCAAGTTATAGTTTGACATGTAAAGAACATAAAAGAGAGGCTTACCAATTTTGCTATGATCACACTTGGGTCGTTCTGGAATGACAAAGCCACTTCGTCCAAGATTGGAGCAAGTTTTTGACAATGTCCACACCATGGTGCATAGAACTCAATCAAGACTGATAGATAAATTGATGTTTATCAGTCTTGCGTTCGCAAAAAAATTGAAACCATTATTAGAGTTTTCAAATAATGTACTCACCATTCTTTCCAGACTTGAAAACTATGTCGTCAAGGCTCTCGGCAACAACAACCTTCACAGGTTCGTTGTTCTCAGCTGGAATAGGTTGGGATTTTTTGTGGACAGCAACTTTTCCGTCCTGAAGAAAACATGTTGTTTGTTTAGGTTATATTGATTTTATACGTACTTCTTTTTTCATAAAACCTTGTGTGAATGTGTGCAAAAGAGAATGAAACCTGGAAGTCCTTGAACCATGATTCAATCTGGTCAACCTCAACGTTGACTTTCAAATACTTCTTGTTATCTGGGGTCTGGATGATGATGAGGGGAACTTGGCTCTCTTCGAGTCCAAAGTACTGTTAAACCAATACATGAAAAGAAAAAAATTTCTTAGAGATGTGTTAACATTGGCATGAGAAAATGATAATAAGAGACAAAACTTAAATGTGTAGTAACCTGGAAAGCGCCTTGGCTGCTCTCTGCATCACCAACAAGGAAGGCAAGACTTTGATCTTTGTTGGATGTAGCTACTTCACGGTACTTTGATTTTAGAGCTTCAGCTGTTGCTCCAGTGAAGTTAACGAACATCATCGCCTGAAATTTCAGAAACAGAACAAATGCTTTTACAATTATCTAGAGAACTATGATGCTATTACCCAAATTCAATCACTACTTTATGATATCACAGCTTTTGTCATAGTTAACACTACCACCGGCAAAGAAAAGCTTTTAACCTTCAAGCACATACTAAATTACTAAACTACCATCTTCAGAAATCTAAAATACTTGTCCAGTAAAAATGCAAGGCATAACTGAAAACGTCCATTAATGTATTGCACTGCAGTGAGATCCAAAATAACTTTACTGAGAATTACCTTAGTGGCAGGGCTTTCAAAGAATTTGGCAACATAAGGGTGGTTGTTTGGATCACTGTCAAAGACGGTGACAAGTGGGATACTTGATTCTTTGACAAATTTCTCTAGAGCTTCCCCATTGAAGTCCTGAATCCATGATTCGCAAATCAAATAAATAATTTGAAACATTATTGCATAAAACTTGACTTCTCATTGATGTAATGTACAAAATGAAAAGGTTCCCCTTTACCTTGGAGTCAACAAACAATTCATCAAAAGGCTTGAACAGCCTCACTGCAGGTCCTTCCACAGACTCTCCACGAGGAAGAAACTTAGCATCCAAAGTGTGTGCGAAATCATAGTCAGCACGCAATTTCTCAGCAAGGGCCATGAAAGAATCAAACTCATCCCCGGATAATTTAGGGAACACTCCAACCTAAGACAACAGAGCTAGACATTAGTGCCTGCAATACTAATGGAAAAGAAACCAAGAAAAAATGATCCATTAGAGACACTTACAGCAACAACATTCTTTTCACCAACAACCTCAGTGGCAGAATCAGCTGACTTAATTTCAACAGAAGCAGGACCACTTTGCTTCTTCAAATAAGTGACAATACCCTCAGCTTCACGAGGTCCGTTGTAATCTTGAACCGACTTCCCTCCATTTCTCAAAATCTTAAGAGTGGGGAAACCCTGAATCTTGTACTCATTAGCAAATTCTTTGTTTGCTTCTTCACTAGCATCGATCTTGGCGAGAGCAAGAGGAGGGTTATGACTACTCAACTCTGATGCAGCCTTCTCGTACTGTAAACAATCAAATATAAACCATTTTAGCTAAAATAGATTGGTTTCACACACAAATCCTAAGAAAGTGATTTCAAAGCCAATTTCTCACCTCAGGAGCAAGCTTCTGGCAGTGACCACACCTGAAACAAAGCAAAAACACATAGATATCACGAATCAATTACAAATCAAGCATCGTTGTACCAAAGTATAGTCCTAAACACTTTATCTACAGAATTCGACTAGACGCAATCAATCAAAATCAAAAGCTTTGCGCCATTTAAATTAACACTAACCACGAATTTCACGACATAAGTCCATGGCAACAGAGATCTCTCACGAATAAGAAGAAATTGAAGAGTAGAGTAATAGAGAACTTACCAAGGGGCGTAGAACTCGACGACGATGAAATCGTGCTTGGAGATGGTTTCGGTGAAGTTAGAGTGATCGAGAGTCAAGACAAATTCCTTCGTCTCCTCGCTTCGTATAGAGGAAACGAATAGAGACAACAACAAAAGAATCGAAAAACACGCGAAACCCTTAAACGCCATTATTATCGCTCTCTCTTCTCTGTGAATATTCTTCTTGTGAATTCTTCTTCTTCTTCTCAATAGAGAAGATGATATTTATGAGCGCATTTCTTACACTGGAAATTACGAAATCGCTGGATGATTACTGGTCATACATACACGTGGAGAGTTTTCATTGGATAAACCTCGTCATTGGTTTTTCATTAACTTTTGGGCAAGTAATAATTGTCATTGACTCTTTGACCCACAGCGGTTATTGATATTTCAATATTTACTTCCATAATCAACCATTGAAAAGAAAATCACAATTAGGAGAAAGTTATTTCTTAATTTTTCTCTATTTTAAATAGCATTAGATTTTCTCATTATTATATCCTGCTGAGTCAACATAATAATGTAATGTGCATTTTAAAAAAAATAACTGACCAAAAAAAAATGAAAGCCATGGTGGTTTGACTTTGATACATAATTAGCCAGTATTGATAACCCTAAACCATAGATCATGCCTAACCATAGTATCTCTCCCGTTTTGACATTGTGAAGCCATATGGCAACATAGCCCATTTCTGCACTTGTAAAAATGATTTTTAAGTTCTAGACTATTGTCTTTGTAATTGTACCTACACTGATGATTTATTAAGTTGTGTGATAATGAACAAAATGCATAAAACTACTAAATACGAATCCAAAACATGAGAAATCTTTGATAGTTTTGTAGTTTATGCATGTCAACTTGTCAAGAGTTTGAAACTATCGCCTGCAACATTGTGCATAGTTTGAAACTATTTACCTTGTTGTGAATTTGTGATTTTTCATATCTAAATTTCATATTTTTTTCCAAGTTAAGTTATGAAAAATGTCACAGTAGTTTACAGTAGAACCTCATAAATTAATACTCTATAAATTAATAACCTCTGTAAATTAATAAATTCTTCCGGTCCCAAGTTGGGACCAGTGTAAAAAGTTACACAAATCGATAAATTAATAAGATAATAATTTTTTTGAAAATTCTATGTAAATATATGGTCCCATTTATATTATAAATTAATAATTGTATAAATATATCAAATATATATATATATTATATGTAAAAAAATTCTGTAAAATATATTTATAATAATTTTTTGCTTAAATTCATATTTGTTCTTTGTTTGACTATAGTTTTCATATTTTAGTGTATCAAAATTTTTGGTATTGTTTTCTAGTCATTATTATTATGTTATACTTGTAACTGGTTCTAGAAATATATTTTCTATAATGAAAAAATCTCATAAAGTTTTTTAAAAAGTTACTAAATTAAGAAAATCTCTCTATAAATTAATATTTATTAATTTATCGATAAATTAATACCTCTATAAATTAATAAAATTTTGCAGTCCAAACATTATTAATTTATAAAGGTTTTACTGTATATGTAATTTTTCTTTTCTTCTTCCAAAACTGATCCAATAGTTGACAATTCATCATAATCGTTCTTAGTTTAAGTTCTAGCCATTATAGATACTCTATTATAGTCTTATAGACATAGATCATGCCTAACCATACTCTCTAATCTATTCCACATAGCTTTATCCTATTTTCCTTTTAATCTCAACCAGGAACAGTCATATTACATTCTTTTTAATTCAGCAAGTAACGGCTTACAAGGCAAACTAGATATCTTCTTCTTCACCATTTAAAAACGGTTTACAAGGGAAACTAACCAACCAATAATTGAATATGAACTCATCTATACAACAATTTCCTTCTATATAGACCTATGTCTAATTTGCAAGTAACAAAACTTCAAAACGGTGCAAAAATGTGGTAAGTCCACACTCTCTACTCAAGAAGAGGTCTGAGGATGTTGAAGCCTAACAATTTCATGAGCTTTCACAACTTCTGATGTGAATTTTCTCAGTGCCCCGAAAATGGGAACTAAACCAGCTTTTAAGCTGCTCGAAGACGCGTTGTTCACAAGCTTAATGGTTTCTTTACCCTTACCTCTCTCCTCGACTAGCCTCTTCCTCATTGAATCTAAATCCACTTTCAAATCATCCAAAGCTGATATCCCGCTCTCTGACCGACCTTTCGAAACCACACTTCTCTCTGACTCTGCATCTCGCTGCTCAGATTGCGCTTTTACCCTTTGCTCTTCTTCTTGCTTCTCCCATAGCTCGTGTAGGCTTGAAGCAAAACCTTGCATTGCATTGGTCACATTCTCTCCAGATATTCTACACATTGCTTCTTGCCAATCTTTGCAAATGATAAAGATGGGCGGTGCACCGATCTGGCTAGGAGAGAAAGGAGCGATTCCGTCATCGGTTGCCTCGGGTTCATAGTGAAGGCATTTCGTGAGCCATCCGCTTAGGAACTGGACGTATGATTTCTGGGTGTTGACCCAGTTGTTGAAGCTGATGCACCATTCTCTAAGCTCTATCTCAAGATCAAGAATTGCTGTAGAGCCAGAGTCATTTTGTAAGGTTGTGTTCGCCTTTAGAGATCGAACCTTGCTCTCCCTGATCGCCTGAAACTGTTTCTGGTGGCACCTCAGCATTGACCTCCACATTCTTATCAACCTTCAAAACACAAAATATCAGTTTTTTCAGCTTAATCTGTAAAAAGATGTCAAAATATAGAGAGATGATTTACCCGTGAATTAACTGTATCAACTGTGGCTGCAACTCTTCATCTCTAAGTTTATGGATTCTGCTGGAAATCGAATCAACTGATCTTATACAAACATCGATTTTGGTCAGAAGCTTCCTAATGGCTGCCCGAGTAGCATCGATCTTGATAGATTCTGCTCCATGACTATCCATTTTTTTTAGTCTCCTGCACTTCTCTTCATAGATAGCACGAAGCTTTTCTTCGTCCTGCCATCACACGCAAATCACAATTTAACATCACGCAAGAATCTATATGTGATATAGATTCCCATTAGTGATTCAGAAACACAAAGCTGCATCAAATATTAAAAATATTAATACCTTGACTTCCTTGTACAGTTTCTTTTCCCACGCATACAGTTTCTCTAAGGTTGATGAGAGGTTTCCATTGAAGCCTCCATTAACATCTTGTCCATTGTATGATTTCGCCATTTTTCGAGTTCTAGATGTTAAACGTATTGATAGTCTGGGCTGAGAGTGCGATGACCGTGTGGATGGTGCTACCAGATACATGATCCTGGATAAGATAACTGAAAAGCAAAACTTTTCATTTAAAACCCCACCAAACAAAACAGTAAAAAAGACCTTCATCTAAAAAGCAGTGCGGACAGAATACATGGTTCATAGTTCAACACCAAGCAAATCAGTCTAAACCACAATAATTTAAGATACTTTCCCATTATATTGGAATTTAGAGTTTTCAACATTTCTGTTCATATTACAATTCATCAAATAACCATTAAACTTAAGTTTATCAGCATTACTTTGTAACCATGACATAACATTGCAAAATTTAAACGCATGGGTTACAAAAGCAGATAGTTTTATTCTAGCTGTAAACTAATGCATGATCATGGCTAGCAAAACATACGAGTTAAGACACAGTACCTTTAACGCCATTGTTTTTATGCTGATAAGGCAACTTGCCGACTTCAAGTAACAAAGCAACCTCCTTCCCACAAGAAGAAGCAATCTCGAACTCACTCTTGATCTCCTTAACAACTTCTCTGAGATCCCTAGTGGCATGAATCGACAAACTGGATAAGCTACTTATCTTGGAAGATTCAACATCAAAAGACGAAGTGCTCGTTGTTTCCTCCAACTCAAAGCTCACTCCTTTTTTCCTCCCATACTGTTCTTCTACTTCTCTCGAGCTCTTTGTCCCAGCCCCATGACTGATTGAACTGATGCTGCTACTCTTTCCTTCACCACCATTAACATAGTGAAACTCCGATTCTACATCACTTCCTGAAAAAGACGAAATTGTCTCTGAATCCAATGAGCTCTCAGTGACTTGTTCTGGCATTGGAACTTCCCTTTTGTTAATGTTCCTCTCAGGAAAAACGTTGTGCTTGTGCTCGTCTCTGTGTTCTTTAACCTTCTCCAATCCTGGTCTCTTGGGACGTCTATACACTTGCTTGATAACTTCTTGCTCTGTTACTTCTTCTAGCTCAGGAATCCCTTCTCTTTCTCTAACTTCCTTCGAATCAGGACTGCTTGAGATTGACGCCATTCCCATCGGATAATATCCCGAAGCACGAGAACGGGCGTTGCTGTAATCATAAGTATCAAACACATTCAAAAAATCCCAAGTTGAAACCGTAGGTGGTGACGGAGGAGGTAACGGAGACGGCGATCTCCGTTGCACTCCTGTGTTTCTAAATCCAGAATCCGACGGCCATTGCGCGTTCTCCTCCACTCGATGATTCTCCGGTTGGAAAATGAACGGTCGTGATTGTGGCGCAGATTTCTTCATGTAATACATTCCTCGATTTCCGTATGGATTCTCACCTGTGTAATTCGGGTAACCCGGTTGATAATTACCCGATGAATAACCGGTCGGGTAACTGAATGGGTAACCGGGTGGATAACCAGGTGGGTAAACCGGTGGAGCATAGTTTGTTGGATGATAACCGGAAGGAAATGATTCCGTTGACCGCTCTTGTTCTGGAGTGCTAGTAATTTGGATATGATCCTTAGATCCAACTTCTGATTCGGATTCGGATCCGGAGCTTAGATGCAAATGCGAATCATCATCAGTGTCTTCTTCTTCGATGACGGAATGAGAAATTGAGGTGGTTGAAGAAGGAGAAATCCTCTTGTGTTTCGTCGGTTTCCCTTCGTCGGACGGAAGTGTAAGAACTGGAGAATCCGGCGAAGAAGAAGAAGAAAAACCAGCTACGACTTCGTCGTCAACGAAACGTTGAATAGCTTCACCGACGTCGGAGAGAGACTGGAAGTAAGTTAGGTGAGCGACAGCGAGAGCAGAACGATGATACGACGCCGCTTTAAGCAGCTCCTTTCGTTCTCTACAGAGAATCACTATTGGTTGATTATCTACTTTTGATCCTCCGCAACCCATAACGTCGGAACTCTAGACGTTTGCTTCAAATCTCATTCTGCTTCCACTCCGATCATCATCGGACATGGACGGAACAGAGCAAAGTTCACTTTTTTTGTTGAAGAAACAGAGCAAAGTTTAGCTTTTTCTAAGGAACAGAGCAAAATTGTGATTTGAAGAACCTAAGTAAGAATTTTCGTGAAAACGAGTTTTATACGAGTGATGGAGGAGGAAAAAGCAGAAGAATCCATGGTTGCTGATTTATATGAAAACGTGAAAACATGAATCAGAGGAGAAAGACAAATGAAAGAAAACAAAAAAGGAAATTTCAAAGTCGTCGTCTTGCAATTAAATTTTCAACTTTTTAGTAAATTTAATGGATAAAGATGTGCGAAGAAGAAAGCTAGGGGATCTGGGCAATATATTAATTGCATATTGAATTGGGGAAGAAGAAAGTGGCCGCGATGAGGAACGAAAAAAGATTTTAATATCTGAAATTCTTCGCAATTCACCGGGAGAGACTGTCAACGAAGGAGACGTGTATTCTTTTTTTGTTTTGTCGTCTACGTGTATTTGTCATTTTCACAATTGACGCGGGAATTTAGTTTTTTACGATATTTTCCCTAAAGATTAAGATTTGTTTAGTTTTGGTCCCTACTAATTTTGCCCATTATTTCTATTTTTGTGCACACATGACACAACAGCAGTACAACGCACCATGATGTAAAAAAAGTTCTCTTAATAAATTTCACATTTTTCCCATATCATAATGTCGTTGATAACAAAATAATGCATCTATAACATGAGACATTAAGACTATTGGATGAAAAAGTAGGACATGTGCTACCAAAATCAAGCTCACATGCACTTCATTATCCCAATCACCAAACAGCCAAATCCATAGCATAATGTTTCCTCAAAATCAATATAATACTAACATGATTGCAATATACTATATGAAATTAGTTTCGTCATAAAATACAGAGGAAACATAAGCTCAATCATATATACAAAAGTAAAAGAGGGAAAAGTTTCAAATATCGATTAGAACAATGGGATTGATTGAGTCTGACCAATCCCATCGGTTCACCGTAAGCATTCTTGCGTCACTAGAAGAAGGAACATCATTTTCCATACCAACCTAAATTCATACATCTTTCTAGATTCAGAATTTAATATTTAAAGTTGGTTGTTGTTAAGTACACATTGATTATCCCAACAAACTAAATATTAGTTAGCCAATAGTCTTCCTGGGTATTAAAAAAATTGAGAAGAGAAGGACCGATCAAGCATAACTATGCACGTTTATTATGTCACACGTGGTGTTGTAAAAGTTCTCTAAACCTGTTCATGAAAAAAATAATCACCTTTGTTTGTATAGATTTGGAAACAAGTACGATGGTCGATGGTTAACCTAATCCAAGCGACAAGACTTTTCTTTCTTTACAAAAAGAGAAGAATCTTTAATGAATCTCAAAAAAACTTATTTTAATTTTTGAATCTATTCGTGCAAAGGCGTAGCAGTGATTCACACACATTATTTTAGTATCCTATACTTAAGAAACTCACACTAATCTCAAAATTCTAAAAACCAAATAAACAATGTTATTTATAAGGTGATTTTATTCAAGCAAACTTTAACAATGATGTTTTTGTTTGCAAGGAATATATGATCACCACGTAATTATGTATGTAGGTAAGAGAAATCAAAATATATAATTTGTCAATTAGAAACCAGAGAAATCGGAGTTGTTATTACCACCAAAGAGAGTGGACAAGAGGACCAAAACGCCAATGGCAATTATGATGTTGAGGAAGTAATTTGTGGGTAATGGCTTATCTGGGCTTCCTCCAATTGCTTCATACTCTGCTCTTATCTTCTTTTTCATCGAATCCGAAAGCTCCTTCTGCAAAATATTGCCGGAGAGATTAAAAACAAGAACCGAATCCTATATTAGAATAAGCTACACAAGCGCATTTTTGTTTTGTAAGGACAAACCTTTCCCGTAGAATACTTTGCAGCTACGAACTTCTCTGGAACGTTTTCAATGACTATGCCCTGATTAGTTTCATAGTGACACATTAGCAGTTTTAGATTTTAAGTCACTGAACTGGATTTTAAACGTATGGTTTATAATGGTATACACAAGTGCATAGATATTAGATTTTCTCCCCTTTCCTTGTACCTCGGGAGGATCAAATTTTGCACCGAGATTGCTAAGCTTGGCATGGGCTTCAGCGTAGTCCTTGAAAAATGCAGCCACATCTTCAGCATACTTCTCTGCATAGTTCTGTAAGAAACTATTGTTTTTAAAAACATTTCCTCTTAAGTAACAGTGAACTACTAATTCTGAGGCATCTTATTAGCAATCACTGTTGTTTAAACCTTGAATGAAGGATCTTCAAATAGCGCCGCATCAGTGGGTAACACCAGAAGATCGTCGTCCCTCTTTTCTTTGATATCCTGCAAAGTCATAGAAGTCAATGGTTGATAAAACTATTTTTAGAAAACTTCATAGAAAACTCTTTTTCAGTCCCAAACCAAGTTACTAAGAAAGATAGAGAGATAGACCTTGAAATAAGAGTTGTCGAACTTGAGCCATTTCACTGTCCATGACTGTCCTCCTGCTTCTCCAGGTCCAGTTTTCTGCCATTTTGAACGTTTCCATAACATCTCTCTACACTATCATCCCTAGAACTATATATAAGGTAGCTTCAGTTTGTCGTTTATTAATACCGTGTACTTTGTCTCAGGTTTTCCCCAACCACTACGGTCTGGTCTGGCTCTCCCTAAGGTATGTGCACCAGACAAGGCAACTATTTCCTGTTTGTCAAAAAGAATATTCAGAATAACAAAAATATTCACGTTTGACATGAATAACACAAAAGAGAACAAAATCAAAATAACCTTGTCATCAAGTCCCATTCTGTAGAAAACATCTCTCAAATGATCAGCTGGTGAAGGAGGTCCAGCATCTAAACATAGCATATTTCACCTCGTTATTTCAATTAGTCCATAAACAAAATCTGAAACAAACTCATAGAAGACATGAAACAGACAATGGAAAGATTAGTTAACCAGGGAGTCTTCCTTCTTCTGGACACTGTTCAGGTGCTACAACATCAACTCTCCCATATTTCATCGGGATATCAGGACCACCAGCCTCCTGAAGTTTTATTTATTTCTAGAGTTATCAGTAAAGCCTTAAGACCAAAATAGTTTCCTAATAGGCCAAGCCCAAGAAAAGTGAAGAAAGACCTCTATTGCTGTGGCACTAGCTAACTGGAATAAGTCCGCATAAGAGATGTTAGGATACTTGTCTTTGAGAGGCTGAATGAGCTTTAAAGCATTAAGCAGACCTGTAAATGTCAAAAGTAGAATATCAAGACACCAAATAAAAGTCTTAAGCCACAATGCATGTGAAATGATGAAACCAGTACCAGCATTTGCAGCATGCTTAAGCTCAGCCTCAAACCTAAGACTTCCATTAGCTCCACCTCTCAGTGGCCACTCCTCAATATTCTTGTTATAAGTACCAGCATCGTGCCACCCCAATCTAACCTGCAATGAAACATGTAACACAAAGCAACATGACTCACAAAATTCCTCCAATATCTTTAGTAACAAGCAAAGAACTATTACTTCCATGAATTCAAAAATTCCCTGTCCTATCATCATGAAGAAGAGAAAGATACTTCACCAAGATGGGATGGCAAAACTTAGTCCGGAGAAGAACTTTGATATCTTCTTTAGCGCTTATCAATTGAGCTGCATCAGAAGCGGCACATTTTGGTGAAATCATCCTCGTGCTCGTCCCATTGATCGGATGTTTTTTCTAAAATCAACAGAAAATGTTATGTTCGGAGAGAAATTTACAAAAAGTATGAATGAAGTACGAATACCTGAAGCACGAAGGAGGAGTGAGGAAACAGAGAAGAAGATGCGACGCTTCCAAGAGAATGTGGCGATGTAGAGGAAGAAAGAGCAACGACAGGGGACGAGGACGAAGAGGTGACGGCGGGGGAAAGAGAGACTCTGGTGGAGGAACAGAGTAAGTGAGAGGCGGCGGAGAGAGAAACAGACATTGTCACGTACGGTGGCGAAACGGCGGAGAGAAAACGCCGGAAGAAGAGAAATGAAAAGACACGTGTCAATAATGCGTTGCCAGTTGGATCTATTTGGAGTCACCCACTCATAACTGGATATTGGATAATGATTTCTATCAGCTGATTCACAGGTGAACGTCACGCGCCTAACATTTGAATAGTTTTAGAGTTTATGGGCCGAGTATATTGGGCCCTGTACATTTGAAGATCGTTAGGCCTTTGAGTCAATCCTGGTTGGCGCGTGCTTTACACGCTAAGTGTAGTGAGCGTTGGGCGTTGAGTTTCTTTTAGCCAAATGCCAAGTTTCTCAATTTAGCTTACGGGAACTCAAAGAAACCTCTGCTGCAAGTTGCACGAAATTGAGTGTGAGAGAGATCAGATATATAAACAAATACTCACTCCTATAAGGGAGCAGCAATTCTACAAAGAAAAAGCCTCCTTTTTGTTGCCCTGTGTCAAAAAAGAAACCTTTTTGGTGGGATTTGGTTTCGCTTTCTTGGGGGCCAAAAAGAGGAGATGATGAATCCGAATAAGCAGCAAAGAAGAAACCTTTACTTCTTCTTCGTCTTCGTCTTCTATGTCTTCATCCTCTGTGCTCGCTTTCAAACCTCTGAAGCTACTAAAGACTCGTCGGCTCAAGTGAAGTTACAGAATCGTCGACTTAGCTCCACCGTCGTGTTTCCTGTCTCCGGGAATGTGTATCCTCTTGGGTAAGTGCCAAATTTCGCATCTTTTTGTTTCAATTTCTCTGTTTTATGCTACTTTTCAGTGACCCATTCGTGGGTTTGATCTTGTTTCTTTGATTTTCCTTAACGGGATTGTGTTGACTTATGTCTGGATTTTGAATTGGTGCGGATACTTTGTTGGCTTCTCTTGCATCTGTGTGGATTCTTCACTTGTAATCTATTTCATTGCTTGACAAGATGTGAAATCTTCATTCTATTGATCTTTGAGATGATTTCAAAGCTTGCTACTTTCACGAATTGAAGATTTTGGGCAATGTTGATTCTGATTTTCACCTTGTATTGAAAACGCCCAATTTGATTGTTGAAGTAATTAACGAATTCATCTTTGCAGGTACTATTATGTGTTGCTTAACATTGGCAACCCACCTAAGCTCTTTGACTTGGACATTGACACTGGCAGTGACCTCACTTGGGTTCAGTGTGATGCACCTTGCAACGGTTGCACAAAGGTAAGCGTTGATATGCTTTTTAGTGTGTGACATAATAAGCAAAGGTTCTATCTTAGAATTTCTTTCTCTTTCTTTGCAGCCTCGTGCTAAGCAGTACAAGCCCAATCACAACACTTTGCCTTGTTCACACATCTTGTGTTCTGGTCTTGACCTTCCCCAGGACAGACCTTGTGCTGACCCTGAGGATCAATGTGACTATGAAATCGGATACTCCGATCATGCATCATCTATTGGTGCACTTGTAACTGATGAGGTTCCTCTAAAACTCGCAAATGGCTCCATTATGAATCTTCGTTTGACATTTGGGTTAGTTTTATTCTACCTTTTTTCACACATTAGAAAAGAAAAACACTAAATTTGCGGTTGTACAAGTTCCTAATTTTTGAATCAAATTTTCTTTTAGATGTGGGTATGATCAGCAGAATCCTGGTCCACATCCTCCTCCTCCAACAGCGGGAATACTTGGCCTTGGAAGAGGGAAAGTAGGCCTCTCAACTCAGCTAAAGTCCTTGGGGATAACGAAGAATGTGATTGTGCATTGCTTAAGTCATACTGGTAAAGGCTTTCTCTCTATTGGAGATGAGCTTGTTCCTTCTTCTGGAGTTACATGGACTTCATTGGCTACTAATTCACCTAGGTGAGCAATCTTTGAGCATTATCTTCTTTATAACTGCCACTTGTTTACTCACACTTTTATAATTGACAAGTTGAAATTATGGTGTGAATTTTTTCTGTAGTAAAAACTACATGGCTGGACCAGCAGAGCTTCTCTTTAACGACAAGACCACAGGTGTCAAAGGCATTAACGTAGTTTTCGATAGTGGAAGCTCGTACACTTACTTCAATGCAGAAGCATACCAAGCTATTCTCGATCTTGTATGGGATAATTTCTTCTCTGGAAAAAAAAGATTAGCTTCACCGTTTATGTTTTTCCACTTTTTTATGACTAATTTGGTCTCCTACAGATAAGAAAAGACTTGAATGGGAAGCCTTTGACGGACACAAAAGATGATAAAAGCTTACCAGTCTGCTGGAAAGGCAAAAAACCTTTGAAATCACTTGATGAGGTTAAGAAATACTTCAAGACGATTACTTTACGATTTGGGAATCAAAAGAATGGTCAGCTATTTCAGGTTCCACCTGAGTCGTATCTCATAATCACCGTAAGTCACACATATACTGGCCTAGATATGACTTGTATCTCCATAAAAATCTATAGCTGAGAAGTCTGTTTCTTCTGGTTTGTTTTCTCAGGAAAAAGGAAGAGTATGTTTGGGTATTCTGAATGGAACTGAAATCGGTCTCGAGGGCTACAATATCATTGGAGGTACGTATATATATACTAAGTTTTTCTCAGGTTTCTTTTGTTCATAACTTGACAACAATATCTCGTGTCTATGTGTGTGATAGACATATCTTTCCAAGGGATAATGGTGATCTATGACAATGAGAAGCAGAGGATTGGATGGATTTCTTCAGACTGTGACAAACTTCCCAAGTCTGAACCTTTATTCACCTCTTTTTAATATATCATTTGATTTGATTTGTATCGTCTTCTTCTGTTTCATCAAATCAATAATAAAATTTCTCTTTTCTTCTTGTGTTGCCTTGTTGCCTCTGAACTATTCTGTTAACAGTGTGAATCACGACTATGGAGGAGATCTGTCGGAGGAAGCTTATCCAATAGGATTTGGTTTGATAAAAGAGCTTTTCTCAGGAAGTGATTCTTCAAAGAACAAGAACTTGGTCTCAGATGGAGAGCTTTGACACAAGAGAAGAGTCTTTTTTAAAGTGGTGTAGTAAAAAGATTTTGAGGTTTTTGGTTTTTGGTTTTGTTGTTATCATAGAAACAAGGAAAATATTTTGTGAATATATATATCATCATATAATAGCAAAATGCAACAGAGTTTAAGCAAAGATTCAGAAATTTTCACTTGTTGGGGTGTTTTTTTTATGTAACCGGAAGCTTTACGAAAATGACCCCAGCATAAGCTACATTTCTTGGGGGTAAAATGGGAATTCGACAACGAAGGTAGAGAAAATGGCGGAAGGAAAGAGCCTTGAGGGTTTGGCGCCATTACCGGGGAGAGAGTGAAATTAGGGCTGAGCGAGAGAGATTCTGAAATAATTTCTTTTACGGCGGTGAAGATGACTGAGCTAACGTCGGCGATGGACATTGACGTAGACGAAATTCAGCCTCGCAAGCCGATAAACAAGGGCAAAGACGTCGTCGGTTTTGGACCTCCGCCGCAGAGTAAGGCGACGCCTTGGGTTGAGAAGTATCGACCTCAGTCGCTTGATGACGTGGCTGCACATCGTGACATTATTGATACGAGTAATTGAACTTTACACATAACACTCTCTCCCTCTATTTCCCCATACCCTAGGGTTTTAGGGATTTAGTGTTTACAGTTTTCTAAAATTGAAATTGATGTTGTTTCATATATGATTGAGTAGGCTAATGCATGTTATAGCTTATTACCTATATGCTCACTGAAGGTGTTGTTGTGATTTTGAAAACAGTTGATAGGCTGACCAATGAGAACAAATTGCCCCATCTTCTGTTGTATGGTCCTCCCGGTACTGGCAAAACATCCACCATTCTAGCTGTTGCCCGGAAACTATATGGACCAAAGTACCGGAATATGATTCTTGAACTGAACGCATCAGACGATAGAGGAATCGATGTTGTAAGGCAGCAGATTCAAGATTTCGCTAGCACGCAGAGTTTCTCTTTGTGAGTATCCTATCATGTTTCCATTTGTGCATTTAGATACCTCAAAAACTGGCTTTTATTACTCATAATATCGAATGCATTGTGATGGGCGTGAGCTATGTTTAAATGTAGCATCATAAGTTTGTGTTTAACAAGTTTGCTGTGGATATAGAAATAAAAGAAAATTCATGATTGTAGAGGAAAATCTTCGGTGAAGTTGGTTTTGCTAGATGAAGCAGATGCCATGACAAAAGATGCTCAGTTTGCCTTGCGTAGAGGTAAAACCTTTTAGTGTTATCTAGCTCTCTCTGGTTATTTTGCTTAAGCACGGTTCTAACTTCTAACATCTTTGGCGTCCTTATTTTCTTAAATTTTGCAAGTGATTGAGAAATACACTAAGAGTACTAGGTTTGCGCTCATTGGAAACCATGTCAATAAGATCATCCCAGCTTTGCAGTCGAGATGTACTCGATTTAGATTTGCCCCTCTTGATGGAGTTCATATGAGTCAACGTCTTAAACATGTAATAGAAGCTGAAAGGTGAGAATTATAGCTATTTCGGTCTTGTAAACTTTCTTATTGTGTTTTCTTCATCCTCCCTCTTCACTATTTGTTTCTTTTAACCCTTTGTTTTGTGCTTCCTTTTCATAATTGGACTAGGCTTGTTGTAAGTGACTGTGGTTTGGCAGCTCTTGTACGGCTGAGCAATGGGGACATGAGAAAAGCATTGAACATTTTGCAGGTTCTGTAATATTTCCTTTTGGTTCTGTCACATAATCTACAATTGTAAATCTAAAAAAGATAATACATTTCAATCACTATGAATGGATCTGTAAAAATTTCTAACGGATTTATTGGTGTGGACAGTCAACGCATATGGCGTCAAAGGAAATTACAGAGGAAGAGTCAAAGCAAATTACAGAGGAAGACGTTTACCTCTGCACCGGAAACCCATTGCCCAAGGACATTGAGCAGATATCTCACTGGCTTCTGAATAAACCATTTGATGAGTGCTACAAAGGTACTATATCATTTTCTGAGACCTACAAAAGTATTGAACGATAACTGATATTTACTCACTTAATGATTCCATGGTCCTGACTCCTGAGTCCTGATTATTACTTCACCCTGCAGACGTTTCAGAAATCAAGACGAGAAAAGGACTTGCCATTGTTGATATCGTCAAAGAGATTACCTTGTGAGTGACATACTTGGTTGCTGCTTCTAATGCTGTTTTATCCGTACGTCTGTGAACTGAGTTTTGTTTCTACATCAGGTTTATTTTTAAAATCAAGATGCCTTCCGCTGTCAGAGTTCAACTGATAAACGATTTGGCAGACATTGAGTTAGTATCTTTTGCATCTTAAACTTAAAATTAGGATTGCCTGGAGTAGAATATTTAAGCTTGTGTTATCCACAATCTTTTTTTTTTTGTAATTTCGAGTCGTTTTACTGTTTATAGGTACAGATTAAGTTTTGGTTGCAACGACAAACTGCAGCTTGGAGCTATCATTTCTACTTTCACACATGCCCGGTCTATCATTGTTGGTGCAGCAAAGTAAACCATGTTTTTACCATTTTGGAACCCGCAGTAGCTCGCCACCTTAACAAACCGCTAGAATGTTTTATCTCCGTGATGTTTTCCTGATAGTCTCTGTACATTTTGTGGCGTTTGTGACCAATAGGCTTGCTTTTTATTTCTTATGAAGAGTTTCAATGCCACCTTGTTATCCTCTTCTCATCTCCTCGAATTTGTAACTTTCAATTTCTTGATCAAATTATGTTTTAATGATCTTGTGGTCGTGTCTAACTATGAATGAACGCAACAAAATTATGGTAAAATAACTTGAACATCGCTACAGAAATCAGAGCACTTTGTGCTGCTTAGTTGATCCCCGAGCGAAAAGGTTCGTAAACAAACTGTCAAATACCGAACATCGCAGACCAAAAAAAAGAAGAGATTCAACCTATACAATAAGACCCTTCTCTCTTGCTAGGCAGGAACTCTTTGCTTCTATGTTCCTTTTCACACACCATATTCTCTACCCATATATACGTATTGCTATACATCTGCTGCAGACTTTGCTTTCCTTCTTCTACTACCAAAATGCAGTCATTAGGAGCATTAGACAGATTTCAGTCTTCCAATGACCAAGTGCATTGTGCTTGTGAAGATCAATGAGTCTCATCCGTTGTCCTATTGGACCATGCTATCTCAATGTCGAGTGATCTGGAAGAAGCATCTTTGCTATTTTCATGATTCAGGCTTAGAGATCCACTGTACTCTCCTTCTGTCACGACTTTGTCGATTTGGATAGTAACTCGCCCTAGAGTCGTCTGCAGACAAGGAATATGTTGTGTGTTAGACAAAGACCAAATAAGACAATACATATCAAAGATCTCTATCCCAACACTGCAATTTGAACAGTGTGGCTCTTGTTACAATGTTACCTTTCCAAATGTGCTTTTGCTCTTGCATATGATGTGAAGCTTTTGTCCTTTGGGGGGAACATCAAATGCCCAAGTAAAGCCTTCTTTCCATTCAGGAGTAGTGCTATTGCTCACGACCTACAGAAAAAGAGACAAAAACCAAATGATACAAAGACAGTTTTTGGCAATGGTGGGAGTGTAGAATATTCTCCTGTGATGGATTTGTTTTACCTTAGTTTGCCGTGGAGGGCAGTTTCCTATTGTTAATTGACAAAAGGCGTTTGTGGTTGCCATAGACTGCTTTAAGTTATTGGCACGCATGACGTTCACTGTTAAGCAACCTGGTAAGCAGTGCAATAAGCTATCTGCCTTGTCGTGAAACCTAGGAGGGCATGTTTTCATCAGCATTTGCAGGACGGGAATTGCTTCAGCTGCAATCATGGCTTGAGACTTTGCAACATCTATAGACATATTCGTCCAGGAGTGTCTTAGCAAGTAAAGAATATCCAATACTAATCCCTGGACGTCTTCAACACCAGATTTGAGCGCCCCTACCAAATGAGGGATGCAGAAAGTAGCAGCTTCTGAGGCACGGAGCTTAGGAAAATTGGAGAAAATCACATTTAAGGTTCTCAAAACTTCAATATTTATAGTTGCTGTAGACCACAAGCCTCTCTCAAGTGCAGCTGTTCACAAGAATAAGATGTCAAACAGTTGAAGATAGAACAAAACAAATTATCAGAATATAAAAACTGTAGTGCTAGAGTGACAGGGACATAGGATTCGTATAACTTAAATTGAAAAGTACCTGTTAGTGATCTTATAAGCTCATTCGAGACATATTCTTGGAGTGTGTGGTTGGAAAACAAAAATTTGACCATCAGTGCAGCCTGCCCAGAAACTTCTGGGTTGCAAGAAAGCAGTAGCTCTTGAATTAACAATACGCCACCAGCCTCTGCAACAGCTCGTCTATTCGTTCTACTATTCATCACAAAATTCTGCAACGCACAGATGGCCACCACTTTCATTTCTTCTGTTGGTTGTTCTTCTAGCACGCTAATGAGTGCCCGACAAGCGGAAACAGAACCACTGGATCTAGAAAGCCCTTCATGCTGAGATAGATCCCCCAGTGCCAGAGCAGCAAGAAGCCTACCAGGTTCTGATCTTGTATGAGGGTCCAACAGATATTGAGATAGTGGTGCTATTGCATATTTGCATAACTTCAACTCTCTTACTCTTGGATTGTTAAATATTACTTCAAGTAAGCTTCCAGATTCTTCCTCGCATTGATGAGATCTCAGGAGGTCCAGCAATGCATCGATTGCACCAAGCTCAGCCATTTGTACTGTACTTGAAGCGTCGTTCTTCTCATGAAGCATCAAAGCTTTAAGAGCCAGTAACACTGTGCTTTCAATTGTCGAGAACAACAATTTTACCAACACTGGCAGTTCAACTCTGAAAAAGCATTCTGCATCATACTGCAGAATGTTGGAAAGAACAAAGGCAGCTGACTCCCATAGATCAAGAGGGGGCTGAGGATCTTCCTGAAGAATAACCTTGGATAGCTCAAAAATACCTTCAGCATCAAGAACAGCCTTAGGCCAGCTAGCAGATATCTTCTCCAATGCCTTTATCGCAGTTTCCTGCAGGCTCAGTATTCCAATTCCTGCAAGCCGGACCAGAGGAACAACAGCACTCTGTGTTGTGATGTCTTGCTGGAAATCTTCCATTGTAAGAAAATGGCTCAGCAGTTCTGCTCCAAGCTGCTGGATAGCTTGGGATGAAGATTCTAAAAAAGAAATCAGCGGCACAATGGCTTCACTGGGTGTAAAACTAAAAGCTTCAAGGGTTTGCTGTTTTTCCAATATGTTTACGAGTGCTTGCAGGGCACTATGTTGCCCCCATAAGGTCAAGTCTGACCGCAGCAAGACCGCGAAGAGAGGCTCTACAGTTTTTGCAACATCTGGTCTTCTCGCGATTACTCCACTATTTGTTAAAATACGAAACAGCTCTACAACAGCGGAACATAACGAACTCGAGGCTCCAGGTAGTAGCTCAAGACATCGCTCAATTATTCCAGCTTCCACCATGTCCAACTTGCGTGGTACTCTGTCTTTTCCCAACTTAATGAGAGCTGATAAGCTAGCCTCAATAATAACGTAATTTTTCCCGGAAACCAAGCCAACAAGAAGCTCCTGAATGTTATGTGCGGCTGCTAGTTCTAAATGTTGCTCGTCATCCAATAATATCTTAATAGCAAAAACTGCTGCTTCAACTGCTGCACTTCTTTCAGACTGCATAAGTGTTATTAACGGCTTCATGCATCCGGAGGCGGATGCACTTGTTCTGATGTTTTTATTCGAGAAAACAACAGAACAAAGTCTGGCAGCATTTATCTTTAACTCCTCTGAAGCAGTAGCAGATGATAAGATTTTGATCACGTTTTCCAGCAGACTTCCTTCCACATCAATCAGAAGAGCTGTATTCGAAGTATTTCCTGAGCTTAGTTTGATCAATGCAGAGAGAGCTACCTCTTGCTCACTTTCTGATACAGAACCGAGTATGTCCATAAGTGGTTGAACAGCCTGGCAGGCGATTTCAGAATTTCTGATGTTTTCAGCATCAAATAGTTCATTCAGAGCCCCAGCTGCGCTGTATCTTGCACTTCGTGAACCTAGCCGCAGTACTGCGATAAGCTGATTCAAGGAACTTAGTGCCATTTCGTTTTGTCTAAGCTCGTGGTTGCTAAATAATACCCTAAGCAATTCAGATATGGCGTACTCAGTTGAATCTTGAGGACTTAGAGAAAGGTACTTTGTTAAAGCTTCAACAGCTCCAGCTTCAGCCATAAGTAATTTATTTGTGTCACTTCCATCAGCAATGCGAATCAGGATTTGGACAGCAAACTGAGGGGCTCCAGGCCTATCTGGAATTGGCCTTAAGAGATCTACAAGCAGCGGGATAGATTTACGTGCAGTGGAGCCAAGCCTCACATCTTCAATTTCAAAAAGGTGTTGAAGAATAACTTGATCAGGCTCTTTCACGAGAGAAAATTCATTTGCCAAAGCAACCAAGTTCAGTATCTCCGATTCCACATAGCCAAGAAGGTTTATTATCCCAGAAACAGCACCAGAGTTTGCAATTGTCAGATTTATTCCTCTGTTCCTAGTACAAACAAGACTAGCCATTGCGTGGGCAGCGAAATACCGATCTATCAGTTCATCAGATCCTAGCAAAACTGCAAGTGTTGGAATGATCCGCATTGTCGTTGAAGAAAAGGACACATTGTCATCCTGGAACATGATAGCCAGGAGGAGAGCACTAATCCAAATGCCTTCTGTATCCTCAAATTCAGCCTGGTAAAATAGTTTAGCTCAAGATTACTTTCAAGGGGGAAAATTCATCATACAAGGCATCTCTGCCACAAAAAAAGTTAGAATCAAGTCAAGCCTAAGAGAAACTGAGAGAGCAGTGTGATTCAAAACCGAAATGCACAATTCATGCTTGACAAGTCTGTAACGATATAAAGAAGTGAGATTTACTGTAACAGAACCTCTTATCTAACAGAAGGACCTAAAGACCAAACCCCGCCCCGCAAAGTTGTATAACTCATAACAGAAGTTCGCTAATTTATTTCATTCCCAACGAAGGTGCCCTGTAGGATACCCATAACCAATAAACATGAAGAAGCATATAATTTTTTTATACCCGAGAAAGGAACATTTACCTGAGCACTGGAAGTATACCTAGCAAGCTTCCCCACGAGCACCTCAAGTCCGCCAGCTTCCATAACAATGACCTTTGACTTAGCATCAACGGAAGTGAGTATGCATAGCAGCCACAATGCGACTGTACCACCCAAGATTTTAGCTGGATCAGGAAAATAAAAACTACCTGTATCCTGGAAAACATTTTTTTCCAAAAAACCTTTAGGTGTCTGGACTTCAGTCTCTAGAGAAAAGCTTGTAGAATTGTGCTTTATCATATCAACGAGGGCATGTAACAAGAGCTTTAAAAAACCAGACTGATCAAGTGTCTCCGTGATCAGCTGCTTCTTTTCCTTTGCAGCACATAAGAGCAGCGCTGTGCTCCCAACTCTCACTTCTAAGCTGGATGCATTCACTATTCTATCAGCCAGAACCAACATTGACTTGGGTCTTGAAACTATAAGTTCACTGAGCAGAAACTGTTGATCAGAGCAAAGCCTGGACAAAACTTCTATTGCCTTATCTTGCACAAGAGTATGGCCTTCGGCAAGGCATTGCACAAGAGTCTCCAGGCTTGATGGCACTTCGGCAAGGGCAATCCATGGAGGGTAAGAGAAATTCACCCCACTCTTAGTCTTTGCCAAGAGCGCAACTACTTCTAATATGTTGAAAGCATCTGCGCTATCCACATCAATTGATTTTAGAGAATCAACGAGTGAAAGTATAGCAAAACGGCACTGAGCACTTCCCTTTAGCACATCACAAACTGGAAAGTTCTTAAGTAACTGATGAAGTGCGCGTGACGCATTTCTCTTACCCTCTGGAGATCCATCAGCCAAAATTCTTGTGAAAGCGGAAACAACATCTTCAGCTAGTGCTTCTGCAGCTATATCCGGATCAGACAGAAGATTTGCGAGGGCAGATACCGCATTTTCTGCAGACTCAATGGAAGAGTTCTTAGCCAATTTTATGAGTGACTTAATATCTCCTTCGGCAATGTAAGACTTCTTTTTATTATTATTGTTCTTAACTGGGCGGGACAGTGCGTCCAAAGCCCTAGCCACCTGTTTTGCCACATTCTGAGTGTTGTTTGTAAGCAGCTTGATCCAGGGATTAATAATGTCATCCGTCGCAAGATGACCACAAATATCTTGTCTTGAGCTGAACAGATCAGCTAAAACTGAAGCTGTATGCTCCTTTGTTTCTTCTCTGGAAGATGTTAGGGACTCGACTAGGGACCTCAGTCCTTTGTTAGCGGCACATCCTCTATGAACAAGATCCTCTTGTGAAGCTTTTGAGAGCACATGACCCAACACTTCTATTACCTGAATCTTTGAAGTCGGATCATCTCCCAGAAGTAAAGCCAACAACTGATTTATTGTGGCAGGATCAGCTGTATGGACAAGCTTCACAAGTGTCTTTGCAGATGTTTCCTGGGAATTTGGTCCACCAGTCTTCAGAAGCCACAAGAATGCTGGAATACCACCAGCTCTTTCAACACAATCACGGATTTCCTCACTGTGACAACACAAATTCCAGAGAATGCAGGCAGCATCTTCCTTGGCCTTCTGAGATCCAGTCTCGAGCAACTGGACAAGTGGAGGTATCCCCCCGGCTGCTGTTACAGCCCATTTACTATCATCCACCTGAGCCGTCAAAATTTTCAACATTTCAACAGCATACTCTTGGTGTTGCTCACTAGACAAACCTAGAAATGATATAAATAACTGGATTCCTTCTCTCTTTCCAATCGCCTCCCAAATTCCAACCTTGTCATGGCATAAGCCAGACAAGCAAATTATCAGACGCTCTCGTACATCAGCAGAAGCCATGGTTATGAGAGCGATAAGAACTCTCTTAGCTTCTGCATCATCTAGGTAACACGACAGACTACTGTTTCCGTACAAGCTCGCCATAGCCTCTAAGATCCGTTCTTGGATTAACTTTGTGTCACGAGGCTTTAGTAACTTTACCAAAATGCTCTCTATCACGCTTGGATCAAATATATTCTCGGAACTCTCTGGTTGTTTGAAAATCATTAGAGCATAGGCAAGGGCTCCAATTACATCACCAATTGGTTCCGTTAGACGAGGGGATTGTGAGACTTGTCCAAGATATATAATCAAATGGCGCATCCCACCAAACACATTTGCTAAAGCTCCAGTTGCATGTTCTTGTAGAGATTGTCCATGTTTTCCCTGCATACACTCTTTCGATGGAGCAACAATGGCTTCAATGAGAGCATGAACACCTCCTGCATCTTTGACACATTTCTTAGCCTCATCGGAATTTGCTGAAAGAGCTTCCAAAGCATCTGCTGCACTAGCACGAACATTGATATCATTTTTCTGTTCCAAAAGCTGTATCAGAGACTTGACAACTCCAGAATTTAATATTTTCTGGATGCTATCACAAAAGGACAGAACTAGACGAGCCAGCAGAGAAGCAGCATTTGCTTGAGAATTAGGGTTATCAGATGACAAAAGAGACACAACTATGTCTACACCACTACCCTCTAGTGTCAGTCTCCAATAACCATCATCAACGCCACAAAGATTCCTCAAAGCGCCAGTAACATACCCTTCAACAACTTTATCCTGATTTCCTTTCAGGCTAAGTTGATCCCACAAAGTTGGAACAACACCTTCTGTGATAAATATTTTCATTCCAATGTGGTCATTGGAAATACCAGCAGAAGAAACCTCATATATAGCTTCTGCTGCTGCTTTTCTAGTTTCCATGGTTCCGGACTTCAAAACCGAGAGTAATGGCGGGATGCATCCTCCTAGAAGCACTTTTAGTCGCAAGTCTTTGTCTTTGCACAATACACAAAGGATTGAAGCGACATTTACTTTGGCCAAAGTCGTCCCATTTCTAAGCATGGAAATAAATAAAGGCATTGCTTGGCCATACGAACCGATGAGCCTTCTTGCCTCCCTTTTGCCTTTTGCAATACCTAGTAGACGAGCTGTTGTGAGTTCTTTATCTTGCGGTGAAGATGTTTTCGCATGAAGTTGCTCTATGAGCTGAGCAACTGTAGCCATTGCCTTCTCTGGGTCGTCCATTTCCATTTTTGCATCGACTTTCCTGCACATTTGAGGCAACGACTTCCATTGTTATTTCTCAGGACAACAGAAAGGATAATGTTGAAATACTATTCATAAATAGAAAGTGCCTACCCAGACTGCAAAGAAGATAATGTTTCCTCCTCCTGCGTTCCAGGAAGAAAGGCCTTCAACATCGCTTTTAGCTTCAGCCTCTGGTTTCCTAGAATAGAAGAAACCAATATTCAAACTTACCAAACATTCAAACTATCTTTGCACTTACACTGGACGAAGTGAAACTACTACTCTGAATGGCCAAAAAAAAAAGAAACCTCACAGTTTTTTGTTATAAAAACTCAAAGATTTCATCTTTTAAATTCAATTCTTTCTTACCACAACTATGTCGAATTTCTTCATACTCAAATTACAACGGTAAATTAAATCAACATTGCAATGTTAGAATTCAAAAACCCAACAGATTTAAAATAAAGAAGAAAATTACACACCTCGTGGAATGTGGTGCAGAAGAAACCTATGAAATCTCTCCGCGTCGCTTCTAACTCAAAATCCGCATCACCGTAAAATCTCCAAACGGCGCCGGGATATAAAGTTCCGAGTCAGAATCCATCTGTCCGGTCAAAGTAACACTTAACCTTCAAAGTTCCGCTTCTAGAAATTCAAAGAAGCAAAAGAACCTTCCAGAATCAGCGAAGAAGAAAACAGAGATTGGATCACAGAATCCTAGGGCTAAAAAAATAAAACAAAGAATGGATTTCGTAGTTTCGTTGGATCAATTGGAGAACAACAATAATAGTATAGAAATAGTAGGAGCATTGCGATTTTAAAAGAAGAGGAAGCTCACAGGAAAATCACCTTTTGCTCGTTTGTCGTTGTCGAAATCAGAAATGGTGAAATTAACTCTCTCGAATGAGGAAGAAGAACGTACGAGAGAAAGAGAAGAGATCAGTCCCTTTTTTTACTTTTTTTCAGTTTTCGTTCGTTTTTTTTTTACTTTTTTACTTTCCTTAATCATCAATTTGTTTTTCCCAGCCCTTAATCATCCAATCTTATTTTCCCATAATTATCCAATTTTCTGTCATCATAAGCTTGTTAACTAGTACATTTGAGTGTCCTAATATCGATTTATTATTTCTCCACATTTGATTTTTTTTTTTTTTACTTTTAAGTCAGTTGAAAAAGTATTTATATGATTGAAGATTTGGTTGTTGAATTTTCCACGGCGGCCATAATAATGGAGTGAGTGTGATTTAGTTAGAATTCTGAATTACTCTTATCTTAGCATAAAGTTGTCCAATCTAAAGAATAGGATTATTGTTAGATTTTATAAACATTGAAATTTTAGACTTTTTCAATGTCAACTTTGTTTGGGTCTCCATTTGGTTGAGCTTATCTTATTCATTTTTTAGCCAACAAATTAGGAAGAAATAAAACGTTCCTCAAGATTCATTTTTTCCCTCTATTTAACGCATGTTTTGATAAATGTAAAAGTATTGGAAGTTGGAACATTCCTAACTCCTAGGTTGTGTTATGCCAAAACCAGGTAAATTAACATTTAAAACTACATCTAAGTTTTGTTCTTTAAAGTTTTAAGAACTTTTAAACTGAAATTATGTGTCTATGTATTATCTTGCGTTTTGACCATGTCTTGTTTCCAAACTACTACTATATGATTTGGTCTATTAACTCGGAACCATTTAACCAAAATATATGTTGTAACAATTAACCTTATTCCAAATGGGGCATAGAGCGGTGGACTAATTATTCTCTACGTTATAAAACATGAGTGAATATGTATGTAGCCATCTAGCTATTTACAAAAATAGCATCCATCTTGTCAACCATATATACACAGAATTCTCGCACAAGTCACATAATACATGCTCCCAAAAATATTATAGTTTTAAGTTATAACCTAGGCAGAAAAATATTCTATTCACAGTTTTATCTTAACCGAGTTGTGATCTCGAATCTGTCCAATTTCGTTAAACTATGATATGTTTGTTGAAAACTGGACTATTACATAAGTATTATTCACATCTACATACATTGGTTAATTAGAGAGAAATCACTAATTTGGTTGTGACGAATGCGAGTTAATTAAACACAACATTATGCATTGTGGATAACAGATTTACACTGTTTGATGGAGTATATTGTCCATATGATTTGAATTTCCTGATTTAGTAGGGGAAAAAAAGAGTTGGATAGATTTTAAAACTGTTTTAATGCTATTGGAAACATGAATAATAAATTAGTATAAAGTGTAAAGAAGATTTGGTTGTAAATTGAAAGTGAAGGTTGTAAGAGCAACAACAAACAGACCTAACATGGACTTCAAACCCCACACTTCCCCAGTGAGATTGACTGTCTTCATTTTTTTCCAGTTCGCAACAAATATGTCTGGTCCCCTTACTTTACTATTCTTTTATACTATGACATCCAAGCTTTTAATCTTGATTTTCACTTCCCTTTTTATAGATTAAAATATAGATTAGAGACCACATATACACTCGCAAGTTTCTTAATTAACCTCTAACAAATCACATCTTATGAAAACTTGAGCATTGCGCAGTTTAAACGTTGATACTTAATTTAGACGGCCATATAGTAGATACCATGTTATAGGAAATAATCATCTCATAACAATTAGATGGAGGATAAATTTATTTGAAATAGTATTTATGTCATCTACTCATAACTATTTTTATTTAATGACATGTGATAATAAAAGAAACATCATTCAATTTCATGAGCTACAAAATCATAAAGATTTAAAACTTGTGAATTCATAATGCATCAAATTTATTATATTGTTCTTGTAGAAGATAGTTAGATCAGTTTTATAGTAAGGAACTTTACGAAATTTCAGTCGTCGTTTTCGTTAGATAGCGATGTATTTGACTTGGACTCCGATTTAACCTAAACAATTCAAACCGGTTAAACTAATCATGCCTCGGTCTTATTAGGAAAGACAAACTCGTGTCAAAATCAAATAAATATACAAAAGACAAAAACAAATTAATTAGAAATTAAAGCGAACAATGAGATTTGTTTGAATGCAAGTTGCAACGATAAGACTGTTATCTGTCAGACCCTACCATTACCGACACTTTTTCGATACCATGCAGTCAGTAAAATCGGATCTCGAGCTCCCCTCCCTCCCTAATACCCCAAACACTAGTGATATCTTCCAATTTCTTTATTTTATTTTAGTTTGTAATTTAGTTACTATTTTTAACTTATATATATATATAACAAAGCTAGATTGTAGTACAACCATAACAAAAAAAAAAAAAAAAAAAGAAGAAGCTAGATTGTAGTTTTGAGTGAAAAAAAAATGTAAAGAATATATAAGTGATTAAAATGAATTTATATTGCTTCCTGAAAATAACAACACAATACAGTAGCTTGTCTTACTAAGGGAGAAGAAAGGCTAAGGCCCAATTGTTGTTGAAAAGCCCAATGAGGTCACTTCTGGATCAGCTAGCGGGTTTCAAGACGGCTACCCGACACGTGCGAAAACAGACAGTGATAGTTTCCACTTTCCACTAACTCTAATCGCACGTGACAACTCAGAAAGTTCCCTGCCTAACCACAAGTGGATCAAGCGTCGTCGACCACATCTGATTCCCGCCCAATAGCCGTGACACAATCTCGTTATCGGCGATGGCATCTACGTAATTAAACGGAAAATCAAGGGCATTACTCAACCGACCGTTGCTACACGTGAATTCCGGTGACACCGCTTGCTCCGAGCCGGAGATCAATCTCGCCACAGATTCCGGTGGACACGTGTCAGTCACAGGCTTTAACCCGTCCTCGATATCGCTTCGTCGCTTCTCGATGACACCTTTCTTGTTATATATACGACACAATACCCAATCGTCCAACTGTTCAAGAATATCAAAAACACGTCCGGTTAACTAAACCGATTCAAAATCATATTCAAAGTTCGGTTTGAACTGATAAATTCACTCACTCTTAGACTGTTTTTCTTACGAACCGACCGGTCAACGTCAGCGAGCCGGTATTCGTGCATAATCCAATTGGTTTTCTCTCCATTTGGAGGTTTTCCCGAGTAAAACACTAGAGCCTTCTTAATACCAACCGGTTTAGGACGACCTATTGGTTTATCAGCTCCGGTAGCTTTCCAATATCCAGTACCAGCTGCACGGTTGGGTCTTGAACCGTTTGGATACTTTCGATCTCTTGGTGAGAAAAAATACCACTCCTTTTCACCGTACAAAGCCATGTCTGTAAATTGTAAACCGGTTTATTAATTCTTAGACCGATTTTATAGAATCCTGTTACTGTTAGTGTATAGTGTGATTTAAAGGGGAAAAGAAAGAAACGTACCGGGAAGGTCCCAAGGATCATATCGGTACAAATCGAGTTCGGTGATAATCGGAGCAGGGATCGGCTGCGACGCGCATTTACGACAGAGATACATGAGGACTAGCTCCTCATCCGTAGGATGAAATCTAAATCCTGGTGGAAATTGCAAATCAGCCCCAGATTTCATCATAATTAACCTATTTTCCCCTTTATTGTTGTTTAGCAAGAAAGAACTGTAAAGATATGTTTGAAAGTTGAAACTTCTCTCGAGCAAAGAAGAAAGATGACTATATATATAAGAAAGGTCGTGGACACATGGCGGATAGACAGGGGCTTTGTGTTGGTGGAAAGGAATCTCAAACAAAAATAGAAAAATGGTTAAATCTGTATAGTGGAGGATTCATTTGAAGTAGATGGAGAGGGACACGTGGCAGACTGTAATGTAGGTGAGTTTTGTCATTGCTTACGTCAGACTATTTGGAATGTAGCGGTCCGAGAGCATGTCGATTTTGGGAACGAGCAATAAGAATCGACACGTTCGATCTTATGCGTGTACTTTCCTAAAGGAGACCAAACGTTGACCGTATCTCAAAATTGTTTCTCTCATTGATTTCGTGAGATTTTTAAGGGTTGTATTTTCGATCTTACTATTTTTAATGTCTATTTTTTCTTTGTTCACCTGTTATTTTCGATCTTATTTGAAATTATAAACGAACGTCATCAATTGATTAATGAACATTCTTTTCGCCGTAAATTTAACTATTCTCTTTCCGCCGTAATTAAAAAGTAATGATTACTTTAAGGATATATTCTTCTCCATTAAAGATCGATACTCTATATCCTTGCTTCCACAATTGTTGGTGTATCAATTGTGTGTGTAAAATACATTCCACTTTGAAATTCAAGGTCTATAACATTTACTTTTATAAAACTAGTACGTAAAACGTCGCATCCAAACTCAAATTCGAGACAAATTAAGTTTCTTTCTTTATAACCACGAAGAGGTCTATGATTTAGCGTACACTAACGGCAAAAAAAAACAGAATCGCAGCTGTTAGTTTTCTTTTTAAAAAGCACCTCATAGTTATCAACTTATGCTAATGCCCACTTAATTCTGTCATTTTCTCTAATGGAGTCCACAAGAACGTCATCTCGAGCCGCCTGTGCCACCTAATAGATAAACGCTTCGATCTATGCCACGTGGAGCCGGAATGTTAGTTCTGCCGCTTTTTATTGTGGCGGGTTGAATTTGATAAAAAGCTCAAAAGTGACCGAAGAGTTTAGACACGTGACATGATGTGGATGGTTCATAATCAAAATGATTAGACGCATGAATTTACGAGCATCGATAATGATTGCCCAAGTAGAACCTTTATATGCTTTGCCCACACAGGTAGTATATGAATACCCACCGAGATTAGTTAGGTCGGCAGGATTGGGTTTATATTCGTGTAACGACCACATCTATTGCACATGCCACGTTTTATATGAAATCATCAAAACGCTTATGCGTATGGATTTTGCCTCTCTGGCTCGATCTAACGCCACAAACAGAACAGGACATGCAAAATCATTCACAATGTCAGATGGCAGCATCAGGATCATCATCATAATAGTTTGATTCGTTTCTATTTGCAGTTACTAGTGATCACCTTCCAAATTACATTGATTTCATAGTTATTGTATGATTTCGTTAGCCAAACCATGTTTATTGATAGTTGACCAAAATATTTCGTTGACATGTTAACGTCTTTCTAAAGTCACCCATAGTGAATCGAACATGAACACTAAGAAGACAAACAACAAAACGTGTCACTGATCAGTACCAACCTTGAAAACTAAAGACTGCGACAAACCAGAAATCTGGAACACTTGGTACGAAATTAAAACAGAAACAACAAGGTACATAGAATGATCGAGTACTGGAACAAGATAACAACTGCTATTTCTTCATTTTCATTGAACTCTATCAATAGCAAATAAAACATCCGAGAGAACGAACCACAATATCCAGTTTCAGAGAAGGAACATAGTTACTATGGGACGAGAGCTTCTACATAACCGGGTTAAGGAGTATACCGAACTTGGACAAAAGCAGATATGTGATATCAGATCAATCCATCCTTCCCTTCAGGATTCTCTCCTTCACCTCCTTTGGTGTTCTGGACAACATGACCATGAAAGAATGTTACTATCTTATATAATACATATCCTTAGAAGATAAGTGCACATGAGGTATATTCTGTAAGAAGCCAGATGTGACAGAAAAAAAGAAGAAGAAGAAGAAGAAGAAGATGAGGAGAACAAAACTTACACAACGTAGACATGTCCTCCCCACCCACTAAGACAATCGCGGTCAACTGAAGAGAGAAGTGCTTGTGAAATTGTCTCGAATAGTTCCTCAGCTTCCTGAAACTCAAATTTGTTAAGTCTAGTTATATGCTTTTCATTTCATCACGAGTCTGTTTACAATGCACTTCTTAGAATGATGACCTTGAAATTCAAACTTTATCGAAGCAGTACTATGGCAGGGAAGTAATCGCAATATTGAAACATCTTAATCCTAAGCCAAATTAAAATATACAGAGAAAATTATTGGAGTTACGTCATATATCACCAGCACTATGCACACAAATATTCCTACCAGATCAAGATTCTACAATAGAATACTTACATATGAATGATCCTACCAAATTTTCAGGTGATAAACACACATTTGAGTATCCAGTGAATCGGTACAAAAACAAGTTTTCAGAAGGCACATACCATATCTGGTTTGAACATGGCTTCACAGGCACCATATAGAGATTCTGAAGCAGTTCCCGAGACAACAAAATCTTTAGCTAACTCCCTGCATTTAGAGAGAACAAGCGTCAAGGCATGCTCACCATTGCAACTATCATGTTCGGTAAAATCTCAACTATATTAAGAATCATATTTAAATCAGCTCAACACATGTAAAATAAGTTCACTCATATGACATGCATACACTGCATTGGATGACAAAAGACCAAAATTAGATTCCAACTAAAACCAAAATATCAATCCACGATCATTTTCTAGCTGACCTAGCAAGTTTCACGATTACAGTCACTGACTAAGTAAATTAAATGGCATTACAGACGAAAAATGAGATATAACGTCTTAAGTAATGAAGAAAGCGAGCATACTTGGCTCCAATAGAATCCATAGTGCAAATGAAGGGTTTGTTATCATCTCCCAATCCAGCAATCACAGGTTGGCACAAGAATGGGCCAAATCTGAAATAAAGAATTTGGTACTTAGTAGTGGCAATGCCACATTAATCATAAGAAATCAGATTGTTAAGAGGAAACTAGAAACTAATAACAAATTGAGAGAAGAAGACATTTCACCAACCTTTTCTCATAAAGAATAGCCGATACAAGACTAGCGAAAGTTTCAGGCTTCATGTCTCTTTCTTCCCTAAGCTGATATAACTTATGACGAAATACGAGTCGCTGGTACCTTCAGTACCAAAGACAAAACAAAAAAAAACGGAGCCCTAAATTTTGTAATTCACCTAAAATTCTCTGAGGAAAGGAGTAAACATATACGAGAGCTTACAATGTCTGGACATCGGTGGCGAGACCGGAAAGTCCGATGAAGAGATGATCGTGGATCTTAGATATTCTCTGAAAATCGGTAGCAATGGTTTGTAATTGCACACCAAGCCTCCGATCACTAGCTATAGCGAAGCAATTCTTCCCTACCATAGCTACGACGGCACTTCCATTGTACTCGAAGATCTGAATCACCACAATGTCCACCGATTTTATCGTTCAATTCATACTATCAATCTTTGCGCAGAACAAACAAAAGTTAGAAATTGAAAAAAAGAATTCGGCAAGGAACACTTACCGACATCGGAAAATTAGGGTTTACTGAGTGAAGCTTCGGGAGTTTTCCTATCGGAGAAGAAATCTGAGCAAGAGAAGAACAATTATTAAAGTCGACGATGGCTTGGACGAAACTCTAGACAATTTTTTATTTTTTTTGGTTCTTATTGATGGGCCTCGATATTATTGGGCTTTCAGATGACTTTTATGTCTTTATTTTTTCTTGCTCTGCTTTTACTTTTTTACTACGAGATAAATTTTGCTTTGGTCATAAAAGTTGGGGAAACGTTTTTGTGCAGGCATGTCCTCAAACTCTACTTATTTGGTCACTGTCGCCGACATTATGCACTGCGACCTGCTCATGGTATTAGAAGTGATGGTTCGGTACATGGTTCACCAAGGGACTCGTTCACACGCCCCTATTCGCTGCAATGTTAGCTGAGTGCATTGTCGTGCAATGCATACCGGTCTTGTTTTCACCCAAAACCATGGTACATTTGGTATCTTCGGAAGTAATTACTTGGTGTTCACAGAGTTTTTCGGAGCTCCTGCTATGCAACTTTTCATATGTACGGTTTCCTCTGTCTGTGCTTTAGACCGGGCCTGTCCATTGACAAAATAACACTCAAATAGAACACAAGATTTCAAGGATCTGTCAGAGCAATATGGTTCAAATGAGATCAGTCATCAATTTGATTCTGAGCCTGACTTATGTGCACCCAAACAATACTAACTACACTTCGAAAGATGCGGCTGATGTAGCACTAGAAGCACTAGCTAAGCAAACAACGGCTAAGGTTGTGTATTCATTGTAAGCCACATATCTATTTTTTCTTCTTATCCGGATGTTTAATCACAGAGACTCGACAGTATTCAGAAGACAATAATAAGTATAGGTTTGTGGAGAGATGATCTCACTTTACTTGGGATCAACGCGGGCATCGAGCCAAGCAACGATGTCATTGATTACAGTGAAAATATTTTCGTCTGTATCACCTTCTAGAATGCAATGGTAGCCACCTGGATAGAGTTTTAGAGTCTTGTCTTGGCTGACTGCATGTTTGTGAAGGAATTTACTCACAGTGGGATCTGTGACTTTATCAGTGTCTCCATGAAGTATCAACAGTGGCAACGAGACCTGCAACATAGAAAAGAAAGATCTCGTTTTTTGCCCCTGTCTATGATGAGAAGAGCTTTCCTTTATTTCTTTGGTTCTACAACTAACCTTGTCAACTTGCATCTCAATGTCTCTTGTTGCATTTAGAAGTTCAACAGCAGTTTTGAGACGTGTTTGATCATCGTAGCATATCACATCGTACTCACACTTTATCCACAGAGAACAAAAACATCAAAGACAAAGTTAGCAAAAATGCTTCAGAAAATGTACCATTGAAAAACTAAGAGAAAGTACCAATTTTCTTTTACTCAGGTCCCTGAAGAAGAAGTCGCTCAAGTCTCTCTTTGGAAAGAGCTTTGCTTTGGGAAATAGTGTCGACATCAAGATTAACGTCTTCAAGACTAGTGGAGGAGGTTTTACATCTTCTGAAATCTTGAGACAACCCAAGGTCAGGTATTTCAAACATGAACTAACTAGATGTAAAATGTGAATACAGATACTTCCAAGCACTGAAAATCTTATTTGCAGATTTGAGAAACAAATCTCCAGACCTCAATTACATGCATAGAAAATGATATAGTTAGAGACTTACCTTACACATTGGAGCGACAAGGATAAGACCATCCCAAGCTTGAGGTTCTTTAAGATGAATTTTTAAGGCAACTGCTCCTCCCATTGACTGTCCCAGCAAAAACCGGGGCAAATTTCTCAATTCCGATCTCCCTAGGAATCAAACCACTTAAATAAAACCCAAAAGCAAGATTCAACACCAAAAAGCAATAACAGGTACAATTTAGATATACCTTTCATTTTGGTGAACTGTTCAATAGCATTGTCTGCTAAGTCATCAAAACTTGGAATGTGACCATGTAAACCATCTGATAAACCAAAACCAGGATGGTCTATAGCATAAACCCCATAACCAAAACCTGCTATTTGCTTTGCTATACCTGTAAAACAACCCAATTTTTTTCCCACATATATTAAAAGAAGAGCCTTTCAACTAAATGATGCAAGTAGAGATAAATCTAACGAACCATCGAAGAAGAAAGTGCAAGTGCTTCCATAGCCATGACAGAAACATACAGCAGCTTTGATTTCGTCGCCGGATTTCGGCAACCAACTCTTGCAGAAAATATCTTCCCCTTTCGAATTTCTCTCATACCACTATCATTATTCAGAGAAGAAGATTCAACGACTTTGTATCTCCTTCGAAGAGACCAAATAAACAAAATCACTGCTTACCTCCTCTGTTCTGATCCCACTCGGAGCTTTCTGTCACCAGATACAAATGATTAGAACGGAGATTATGTTAATTATTTTGCTATAAAGGTATGAGTCAATGCAACCTTGAACAAGCAGTGATCCAGCTGAAGCTGCAAGTCAACAAAAGCGGAACGGGCTAGTCTTCGTGCGGGAGCTTGATCTAAGTTCTGTGAAGCAATCAGATTCAGCTCGTCGCTCACTCCATCGATCGGAGATCGTTTCGCGCAAACAATCGCCGGCGCGAATCGTCGAGTGATGGCCAGAGAGCTCCCATATCGGTATCGGAAAGGGGAGAGAGTAGCTGGAGTATCAAAACGCGGAGTTAAAGCACGATCCATGGATTCTGGAGATTCAATCCCAGATTGGGGAAGAAGACGAAAAGAGTAAGATTTTGTGCGGGAAATTTCTCACGTGCAACACGTGCTACGACGACGACGACGACGACGACAAAGTTTTCAACTACCAGAATGATGATCGACGTCAACCGTTCGATTGTGACCCGAAACCAGTCAAACCCATTTATAACCGGCTAAAACCGGATTTGGATTTTGAGAGATTTCCATTATCCACCATTGTTTGACTCCAGATTATTGATGGGCCTCACTATTATTGGGCTTTTACTTTTTTTTGACGCTATTGGGCTTTTACTTTATAATTGCAATTTCCATTGAATCATATATAAACCGGATTTAAGAAAAAATAAAGAAGAAATTTATGATTGGGTCGCATAAATTCGAGACGATGGTGAGATACACTGCACAGTTAGTTGTGCATAGTCCCAAACTATAAAAACTCTCTAGAATCTTCAAACGTCAGTGTTTACATAAGAAATGACGACTTTTCAGTACTCGCTAGTTTTTCTCGTTCTCATGGCGGTTATAGTTGCCGGAGACGTCGCAAACGTAACATACGACGGTCGCTCGCTGATCATCGACGGCGAACATAAGATCCTTTTCTCCGGCTCAATCCATTATACTCGCAGCACTCCTCAGGTAATTCTCTCTCCGTTCTCACCGATCCGTCTATATCTAGAAGTTTCGTAACGTCGCCGGAATTTAATTTCTGCAATTTCCCGGCGAAATCGCGCCGATCAGTCACGTGAATTAGCACACTAAGTCGGCGGCAGGTTGCTAATACGAAACACATGAGCCGTTAAGAGTAGAGAGAGAGAGAGGATAAAATCGTCTTTTCCGACTAGGCCGTTTTGAACTTATCGAATTTGCGAGTTTAAGTACTCTTAGTTTCTTATTTATTCTTATGCGACCCCAAACGTTCTGATTTGGTTTTAGTTTTATGGATTTCGTGAAATTAAGTGCTCTTATTTTCTGATTTATTATTATTCGACCCCAAACATTCTGAAACGTATGAAACTTCCAATAAAATTTGGCGGGATCTCTTTGTCTTCTTCTTCTTCTGCAAATATTAATGGGAAATCGAACTTGCAGATGTGGCCGTCCTTGATAGCAAAGGCAAAATCTGGAGGAATAGATGTAGTAGACACATATGTGTTCTGGAACGTTCACGAGCCGCAACAAGGCCAGGTCAGTCTCTCCGTCTCTATACCCTATACAGACGAATTTAGGTATTTATGCGATTGATGGTTTTTGTGAATCTACAGTTCGATTTCAGTGGAAGCCGTGATATCGTGAAGTTTATCAAGGAAGTAAAAAATCATGGCTTATATGTCTGTCTTCGGATTGGACCTTTTATCCAAGGGGAATGGTCTTATGGGTAAACTCTTTCCGTCTTTAGATCGTTGAGATTTTCCGATATGGTAAAACACAATGTTCGTGGAATTTTAGGGTTTTCAATAACACATTGCAGGGGTTTGCCTTTCTGGTTGCATAATGTCCAAGGGATTGTCTTCAGGACAGATAATGAGCCATTCAAGGTAATTAATTTACTGAACTCAGATGGCTTCCTTACTTCTATGGTCTAAAGAAGATTACGTTTTATTTGCAGTATCACATGAAGAGATATGCGAAAATGATTGTTAAGCTGATGAAATCGGAAAACTTGTATGCTTCCCAAGGAGGACCTATCATACTCTCACAGGTTTACATTATGGTTTTTCATGTATGTTTCCTTCGAAGTTTTTTTTTTTTTTTAATGATCTTAAAGTTATGTGCAAAACAGATTGAGAACGAGTATGGGATGGTTGGTAGAGCTTTTCGACAAGAAGGGAAATCATATGTCAAATGGACAGCAAAATTGGCTGTTGAGCTTGACACAGGAGTGCCATGGGTTATGTGCAAGCAAGATGATGCCCCTGATCCTTTGGTTGGTTTTTATGTTTGTCCTGCAATGTGGCTCATCTGCCAATTTTCCACTTCTGAATCCGTTTTTTTTAGTTTTCTTATTGTTTCTATGGTGCCTCAGGTTAATGCTTGCAATGGGAGGCAATGTGGAGAAACATTCAAAGGACCCAATTCACCCAACAAACCTGCAATATGGACTGAGAACTGGACGAGTTTGTATGGTCTTCACTCAAATTCACTACATTATTGTGTACTTCCCAATCCCCAGATATAAACTACTAACTTTCAGCTGACCCCTTTGTATAGTTATCAAACATATGGTGAGGAACCATTGATAAGGTCAGCTGAGGATATAGCGTTTCATGTTGCTCTTTTCATCGCTAAGAATGGAAGCTTTGTAAACTACTACATGGTACCTTTTCCAGTCTCACTAAAAAAATCTCTAATGTATAAGAGAAGCAAGAATAATGATGATTTGACATTGTATCTTATTTTAGTATCATGGAGGAACCAACTTCGGGAGAAATGCTTCACAGTTCGTAATCACCAGTTATTATGATCAGGCTCCACTTGATGAATATGGTAATATTTCAAACCATTCACAGTCAAAATCAGATGTTCATCTGAAAGTACAACATAAATGGTTGGTGCTGCAGGGTTACTTAGGCAACCAAAATGGGGACACCTTAAGGAATTACATGCTGCAGTTAAGTTGTGTGAAGAGCCTCTACTTTCAGGACTGCAAACTACAATATCATTGGGGAAGCTACAAACTGTAAGAAAATTCTAACAGTATCGTGATATCATGAAGAATGTTGTAATAGTGATCTTTACGTCTTATTTAACAGGCTTTTGTGTTTGGGAAGAAGGCGAACCTATGCGCTGCCATTCTGGTGAATCAAGACAAATGCGAGTCTACTGTACAGTTTCGTAATTCTTCATATCGTTTGTCTCCAAAATCTGTAAGTGTCCTGCCAGACTGCAAGAATGTAGCCTTCAACACTGCCAAGGTAAGCTCATACATCAAGACTATCATACACGCAGATTTCTTGTGATGTATTCATTTGTATTTCGCGGTGTGGATAGGTCAATGCACAATACAACACGAGAACAAGGAAAGCAAGACAAAATTTGTCGTCTCCTCAAATGTGGGAGGAATTTACAGAAACAGTCCCAAGTTTCAGTGAAACGTCAATAAGATCAGAATCCTTGCTTGAGCACATGAATACCACACAGGATACTTCCGACTATCTGTGGCAAACAACTAGGTAAAGCCAATTATATCCCGTAAGATATATAGCATTAGTCAAGATAAGTAGTATATTCTTTGTTGGATATTCTGTAAGTTATAATTTTTCTTTTGCAATAAAGGTTTCAGCAATCTGAAGGAGCTCCATCAGTTCTTAAAGTCAACCATCTCGGACATGCTCTACACGCCTTTGTTAATGGGAGATTCATAGGTATGCCTTTTTACCGTTGAATATCCTACTCAAGGTTAAAGGTTTTTGGCATCATCAAAGTTAAATGCTTCTAACTTTGAGTTTTATTTAGGTTCTATGCATGGAACTTTCAAAGCGCACAGATTTTTGCTGGAGAAAAATATGTCATTGAATAATGGCACAAATAACTTGGCATTACTCAGCGTAATGGTAGGATTACCGGTGAGCCCCAGTCTTACCAACTGAACTTCAATATTTGCTCCAGATAGAGTACTTCTACATCAGTATCTGTAGCAAATATCAAAAAACCATCTGGAGTACATTTTTTCTGACGGCGTCTCTCTTTGTAACACAGAATTCAGGAGCACATCTAGAAAGGAGAGTCGTTGGATCACGGAGCGTAAAGATTTGGAATGGAAGATATCAACTGTACTTCAACAACTATAGTTGGGGATATCAGGTAAAACTTATGAGTTTTATTCTTCAAGAGACCTTATCTCCTTCATGTTAACTGATACTAGCTCAAAATCGTTGTGAAGGTTGGCCTGAAAGGGGAGAAATTCCATGTTTACACTGAAGATGGGTCCGCAAAAGTTCAGTGGAAGCAGTACAGAGACTCCAAAAGTCAGCCTCTAACTTGGTACAAGGTAGAACAACAAAATGGTAAAATAGTACTAGCTCAAAATATTACTCAAAACTTTCAATCTCTGAGGTATTTTATATCTACAGGCCTCATTTGACACACCAGAGGGGGAAGATCCGGTGGCCTTGAACTTAGGATCAATGGGAAAAGGAGAAGCTTGGGTGAATGGCCAGAGTATAGGTCGGTACTGGGTCTCATTTCACACTTACAAGGGGAACCCTTCTCAGATATGGTATGATATTGTTCACTCTCCTTATTTAAATAATCTTGGTATATTAGTTGGATATTATTTTTTGAAGCTATGTTCTCCTACTTTAGGTACCATATACCGAGATCTTTTCTTAAACCAAACAGTAACTTACTAGTCATTTTGGAAGAAGAAAGAGAAGGGAATCCTCTTGGTATAACTATAGACACAGTGTCGGTCACTGAAGTCTGTGGTCATGTCTCCAATACAAATCCTCATCCTGTCATATCTCCAAGAAAGAAAGGCCTCAACCGAAAAAATCTAACATACCGGTATGATAGGAAGCCTAAGGTTCAGCTCCAGTGTCCTACTGGCAGGAAAATTTCAAAGATATTGTTTGCAAGCTTTGGCACTCCAAATGGAAGTTGCGGGAGCTATTCTATTGGAAGCTGTCACTCACCCAACTCTTTAGCTGTTGTACAGAAGGTAAGCTACTTTTGTCCCTGTAAATTCTATTTGTTCTCTGAAATCGTTAAAGCCCAAACAAGAGGTTCTTGTGAATTTGTGCAGGCTTGTCTGAAAAAAAGTAGGTGTTCTGTACCTGTATGGAGCAAAACATTTGGTGGTGATTCATGTCCACACACTGTTAAATCTCTGCTTGTTCGTGCACAATGCTCATGAGAGTCCAATTCGTTAGTATAGATTTCTGTTCCCTTTTTCTTTCTTATTATGAACAAATAACAAAAGTTTTTGTGAAATATTACAAAAGCAGTATACAAGGTTTGAGTTCCACAGAAAACATTTAGTCACTTGATCGGTTAGATCTTCCAGTGGCTCTGGCATAAACTTAAGTCTATAATTAGTGTTTCAATCAAACTATCTAATGTATCATGAAAGCCATGCAAATTTGAGCCGGAATTATACCATGTGTCAGATTTCCTCCATTGCAAAATTTTGATTCCCGTCAATCTTGTGAAAATATTTTCGAACAACCTCTTTTCGAGCCATGGTCGGTTTGATCTTCATGACTCTGCTATATCTCTGTTGTATTCCTTCCCTCATTCTCTTATGCAGCTCTTCATCAAGTGTGCTTGCCAGTCCTTCTGAGCTCAGAGCATCACACACCAACTTATATGTATACTCTCTCGGAACCAACCCAGCCTCCACCATCTCCACCACCAAATCCCTAGCCTCAGCCGCTCTCCTGGTCTCAACAAGAGCGTGTATTAGCGGCGTGTACGTGCTCGAACCAGGTACACCATGACCCAACTTCTTCATTGTCCTCATCATCTCTATTGCACCTTCTATCTCATTAGTAACACTATAATACCTTATGAAAGAATTATAAGTCACTTGGTTCGGTACACACCCTTTTGTCTTCATATCTTCAAACAGCTCCAGAGCCCGACCAATCCGATTCGTTTTGCAACATCCATCGATCAAGCAATTATAAGTCACCACATCGGGTACAAACCCTCTGAACAGCATTTCCCTAAACATTCGATTAGCCTCCCACATTCTCCTCCTTATCGCCTTTCTGCATCCGGTTTGCATCCCATATCTACAGTAGGAGCTAATCAAAATGGTGTAAGTATAGGTATCCGGTGGGTACCGAAAACCCGGTAATTGCATCTGATCCAATAGAAACCGAGCTTTTTTAAAATTCCCCACACGGCAAAGGGCATTGATAATTGTATTGTAAGCATAAACATCAGGTTTGCAGTGATATTCCTTCATCCTATAAAATGTAGCTAATGCCTCTTTCACAAAACCTTCTTCTCCTAGGCATTTCATCAAACAGGTTATAGACGCTGTTGTGACCACATTTTTACCGTTCTCTCTTCTAGAGACTTGCCGGAGAAAATCCCAGAGACCCTTAAAGTCATTGCCTTTGGCCAATAGACAAGCCATATCTCTGCAAGTGATCTCATTATGATCAAACCCGAAGTGGGTTTCGATCCAAAAGAAGAACTCCAATGCTTTCTGCAACCCGATAGAGACTTTCTTAGGATCCATATACGCACCGGGACCTAGAACTAGAACTTCAGAACGACGTCGTTGTGATTCATCACTGAGGTTTCTCTGCTTTAACGGTGAACGGTGACGAAAACCCTTTTGCCGACCGATGGATCGTGGGGAGATAAAGAAGAATCTGGGGATAGAATGGAGGACATCGGAGACGAGCTGCTGAGTCCATGGTTTCGCCACCGTTGAAGAAGCGAGAACGGCGTCGAATGGACGGTTCTGAATCATGGCAGTAATAAGCTGATCAACAATGCGGTTACATAGCGGTTGCGACGGTTTCATGGTGTCCTCCTACTTTGAGTTTTCATTACAAAGCTGAAAGCTTTAACAGTGACGTCAACTCAGGATCGCTTTTTAAAGTTTTACCCAGGAACCCCAAACTGTTTTTTAAATTTCCATTGAGCCCTATACTTTTAAATTGACTGATTCGGCCATATACTTAATTGGAAAATTGAATATTTAATTAGATTGATAGTAGTTTTGTATTTTATTATTGGGACCCTTTTTCCATAGTTTAAGAAGTTGTATGTAGCAAAAAAATGTTAACTTTTTAGTGTGATTTCTAAATTCATTTACTAATTTTACTTTTCATATCTTACAATCTTTTTTCCCCACACTCAAAACTTCAAAATTCAAAATGTGAATTGTCTTTAGACATCCACAGATCCACAAATTTATATTACACAGATGTGAAAACTCTAAAGCACATTAGATATAGGACCCTAAACTTTTGAAAAATCCCATTTTAGCCCAACATTTGCTTTAATTTGATTTGCGCGATTCAAGAGGCTTCCGTTGGTTCGGATGGCTAAAGAACCGATCGCGAGCCATTTCATTGAAAATGTGCTCAAAAGAGTCCAAACCCAACCCATTCAGCTTCGTTGGCGAATCGTGGCGAGAATCGGAGAGAAGAAAACGACGACTTGGGTGATTCCCATCTCGGAGAAACCGATCTACGGCTTGAAACAGTCCACGGCGACATCGTCTCCATGTCGGAGCAATAATAATCATTCTCCGATCTCGACCCGGATTTTCTCCGACTACCACCGCTCTTAACTTTCCTCAACCTAAACTTAGGCGACGGGAAACACCCGAACCCGGCAACAGAAAAATCGGAACTTGGTTCTGGTTCGGATTCGGGTCGAATCCGGTTAGGGCGGTGGAGCTGCCACCGTTCCGAGAAAGCACGCGGCGATGATCGGAAAGAAGGTCCCGGAGAGTAAAATCCAGAAAGCGACGACGGTGTTCGTGGTGGCTTGAGCTTCGATGGGGTTGTAGAAAAGGAATGGGGAGTGAGAGGAGATAAAGGACGGCTTTTGGAATTGGAGATGAAAGAAGAAGACGGTGGAGATAACGCCGGCGGGAGAAGCGGCTGAGAGTGAGACAATGGTTTAAAACGGAGAGGAGAGAGTTTCTTTGGAGGCTGAAGAGGAGTTGTGTTACCGGGTTGAGACATTCGGGTTTTAGGTACACCGGGTCGGATCTCCCAGCTAAAAGGTATAGTTCCTGGTCTCTTGAATGAATCATCAACGTCGATAATGGCCATTTGATGTTCTTTTTAGCTCTCAAGAAGAGACAGAGAGATAGATAGAAGAGAGATGACTTTAGAGTTTAATGTCTTTATATGACGAGAGGGGAGAGTGATAAAGAGAGAGAGATGAGAGGCGAGATTAGAGGAAGATAGGAGTGGGTGGCGGGAGAGATTAGACAAGTTTATCTCTATATGTAATTTGACTTGGTTTTTCTATTGGTCCCTACCCATTTACTTAACTTTTCAATTATGCAATGGTCACCAGTCACCACAATACACACAAAGATCTTTACTTTATTAGTTTTTTCTCTTGAAATTTTTGTTATCTTTAATCAAAGAGTAAGACCATGAGACTATTTGTAGTAATAGATGGACAAAATTAAAGGGCTAAGATTTTAAATATCAAGTGCTCTAAAACAGAGTTAGAGCACGCGGTGTTTCATGATTTAGACGTGAAAGCAAATACTAAACCAAACGAATTTGGGGTAAAAATTCAAACTTTGAAATGATCAACTGACCTTTTCCCTACATGGACTCAAAAGGGATAACCACTTAAAACTTTTGTCTTGTCTTGCAAAAGATTCCAAAAACAGTATATAGCAATTAGGCATGATGACAATAATGATACGTGTCACATAAGAGGAAACCAAACTTCAAATGACCACACCATGTCAGTTAAATGATTCTACTGGAATTGCGGAAACACCACAAATTGTATTCCTTTTCTACATCCAGTTGCTGCAGGCACTCATCTGCATCGTATACAAAACGTTGAGCGCATAATAAAAGGATGAAGAACCCTCATTTTTAACCATCCGGGACTAACATAAAGTGACTAACAGATTCATTTGATCATAAAAGATGCTAAAGACACTTTATCTCTCTTAGCTTGCTGATGGCAGATTTTAGCCTTTTGCTTTCATCAGCCTCAAAGACCATGTCAAAAAGCACTGGAAGAGAATTGTTTAGAAGTGGTTGTAACACAATAGGGAAACTTAAACTTGTGAGAACATGGATCACTGGAAAAATGAAAGAGGAACATAATTGATAATCTGAGATGCAGGATGATATCCTTCTGCAACTACTATGTCATCTACTTCCTTTTTTGATATATCAGAATCACAACTTTTGCGAATTGTGCAATCAAAGGCTACTTTGATGGCTGCGGTTGTAGTTGAGAAGATTCTCACAAAGTTAGTGTTGATCCAAAAACTGAGCAGCAGCACTCTGCAATACTCAAAAGAAATTGAATCAGATTTCCACACGAGTGCGATGTTCTAACAGTTTTTACCTGCAGGAGCTCATCACCTTGTGATATGGAAATCAATGCTGAAAGAGACTGTATGTACAAAACGATAAGAAGATATATGATATCACTTGCAATAGATAGTTGTTCCTTGCTCTTGTTTAAACCCCTCTAGGGCATGGAGAAGGTTTGCCTAGTAATGCCTATGTAAGTCAGGGAAAAGTTTCGCGCTAAACTATAATGGGACCCACTGATGATCAAATACGTGTAATCGTAACGGTCTTTGAGTTTTAATTGACGGCCAAGATTGATCCGTTATTTCTTATAATAAATATAAAATAGAAAACCCCTAATCAAAGAAAACAAAATAATTCCGCGTTTTTCATTTTCCGTTTTGTTTCTCGTCGTCTCCTTCAAGATCTCTCTCTCTCACTCTCGCAGAAGAGAAACCCTAAATCTCACCGGAAAACGAGAACGCCGAGCCTGAGATATTTTCGATTGCTTCATCAACAATGTCTTCTTCGTCGAGAAATCTATCTCAGGAGAATCCGATTCCTCGTCCGAACTTAGCCAAGACTCGAACCTCACTCCGCGATGTTGGAAACCGTCGTGCTCCCCTCGGCGACATCACAAATCAGAAGAATGGATCTAGAAATCCTTCACCGTCGTCTACTCTGGTAAAATTTCTCTTCGATTCTCTCTACTTTTTGTTCCTTTTTCAATTCCTGTGTTTGTTCGTCGAGAAATGTAGTTTTTAGGGTTTATCCTGGAATTGAATCTGTAAATGTTTCAATCTCTGAAGGTGAATTGTTCAAATAAGATCGGCCAATCTAAGAAAGCACCAAAACCTGCTTTATCTCGTAATTGGAATTTGGGAATTCTCGATTCCGGTTTACCTCCCAAGCCAAATGCGAAATCAAACATAATCGTTCCTTACGAAGACACCGAATTGCTCCAAAGCGATGATAGTCTTCTATGTTCTTCACCTGCATTATCCTTGGATGCCTCTCCTACTCAATCTGACCCGTCAATTTCCACTCATGACTCTTTGACGAACCACGTTGTAGATTACATGGTCGAGAGCACTACTGATGATGGAAATGATGATGATGATGATGAGATTGTTAACATTGATAGTGACTTGATGGATCCACAGCTTTGTGCTTCTTTTGCTTGTGATATCTACGAGCATTTGCGTGTATCTGAGGTAGGATGGCTGTTGTTTTACTCTGCCACAGTTCTCATACTGATTTGATTCTGTTTCTGAATTGTCAAAGTTGAAATTTTGCTTATTATGCTCTGCAGGTGAACAAAAGACCGGCTCTAGATTACATGGAAAGAACTCAGTCAAGCATCAATGCTAGCATGCGTTCTATACTGATTGACTGGCTTGTGGAGGTAAGCTTTTGATGAATCCTGGTTCATTAAGGCAAGATATTTAGTTTTGATTGATAAGGCAATAAGTTTAGTAATAGAATACACCAAATGTTTTATAGCAATAGGTAGTTACAAAGCTGTTTTCTGGATTTTCATAAACCTACAGGTTGCTGAAGAGTATAGGCTTTCGCCCGAGACGTTGTATTTGGCAGTAAACTACGTTGATCGGTATCTTACAGGAAATGCAATCAACAAGCAAAATCTGCAGCTACTTGGTGTTACCTGCATGATGATAGCAGCGTAAGAAATCTAGAAATTTTACTCTTTGGCTTCATTCTTTTTCTTTTCAAAAGTATGCAATTTCTAACTAGTAGAGACACTGGAATTCCAGAAAATATGAAGAAGTGTGTGTGCCGCAAGTGGAGGATTTCTGTTACATCACTGATAACACATACTTAAGAAATGAGGTAACGAGGTTTGCATGTTTAGTCATCCCTGGACAAACTCTTCTTCTTGTGGTTTTGATATTGTTGTTAACCTTTAAGCTTTTTAACAGCTTTTGGAGATGGAGTCTTCTGTTCTGAACTACTTGAAGTTCGAATTAACAACTCCAACAGCAAAATGTTTCTTGAGGTATCTTCTTGTCACATTGATGTTATCTTCATTCATCATTTTTTGTGGTTCCCTGCTGATCTAGACTTTAAAAATGTGGTTAGGCGCTTTCTTCGTGCTGCTCAAGGCAGAAAGGAGGTATTCTGTTATATGAAAATTAAAAATGAGCTCTCAACGCAATGGGTGATGTGTTATATACGTTTCTGACTAGTAGCTGGTTTCTATTAGGTACCATCACTGCTGTCTGAGTGTCTGGCCTGCTATCTCACCGAATTATCGCTGTTAGATTACGCTATGCTTCGATACGCTCCATCACTTGTTGCAGCCTCTGCAGTTTTCTTGGCACAATACACTCTACACCCTTCAAGAAAACCATGGGTATGACCACAAGACTGTATTTTCATTCCTATTTTCTTCAGTTGTTAGCTTTATTCAACTCTGCGTTCTATTAAAACCTGCTGATTTCGGGTTTTGCAGAATGCTACGCTAGAGCATTACACATCGTACAGGGCTAAACATATGGAAGCATGCGTTAAGAATCTTCTTCAGCTGTGTAATGAGAAACTCTCATCTGATGTGGTTGCAATCAGAAAGAAGTACAGTCAACACAAAGTAACGAGCCTTCCACTTTCTTTATTATTAATAGCTTCATATCAAAATACTTGCAAGTGTTTACTCTCTTTTCTTCTCCTGCCAGTACAAGTTTGCAGCAAAGAAGCTTTGTCCCACGTCACTACCGCAAGAGCTTTTCCTCTGATAGTGTTTCTGGATACGTTTTTTTTACCCTCGTGTATTGTACATATTGTTGATAAAAATTCATCAGTCGGGTCAGGCAAAATGTACTCAGTCCGATAGAGATGATGTGTAGATGAAAATACCACTTATCAATAGAAAGTGTTGTTTCGTTACAAGTGTATATATGTGAACAGAGTTCTGAGCTATGGATGTCGTTGTGGTGGTTGAAGTGCAGACCAACCACCTCCAACGCCTTAAAAGGATGATCAAAGATTTGGAACAACCTTGGTTAATTGTTCTATGAATCAACTATAGAATGTTGATAGTTTCTGGGATGAATTAAAATTTGATTAGGCATGTGAGATTATGCTGATGGGACATGCTTGTTATGAAACGATATGAAACAAGCATTAATTATCTGTTTTATTTCAACTAAAAAATGCAACTAAAATATTTCGTTTCTCAAATTTCTAATGAACATAACACATGTAAAACAAAAACCAACCCAAACCGCCTTAGAATGATAGATTTTGACAATCACGGAGACCATCTATTTAATAAAATGCTATTACAGAGCTTGTTGTCTCAATATTGATAAATTGGTTCTGATGAGACAAAATTGTTGTAATCTAGCAGCGAAGCAGGAGATTCTGAAGGTGATATTCGTCGATTATGTGACCTGGATGGAGTAGAAGGCGGACGCGGAGACTTAGACTTTGGCAAGGTTCCAAAGGCTATTGGTGAGACCGATTCTCTCTGCGGTATCGACTTTACTTTTATGAGTAAGCTTGATTCATAGAGTTTGGAAGACAAAGATTTGGTTGGCATTGCAGATGTTAGACAAGTCAATAATCCACAAGACATTATTAATAACCAAAATGTCCATGTGGTTACCAACATCTCGGCCTTGTTCATCTCTCTTTTTTTAGTGAAAATATGAGTTATTATGGGTTAAATAAGTGTTTTAAATCGACTTATACAGTAACATTGAGAATGATACATCAGATATATATGGATATTATGATTGTCAATGGTCCAAGTCCAACCATGCATGCATGCATCCCGTTAAATAGGAAATGAAATCACGTTTACTGTTTGTGGTCTAAGTCAAAACATCTCTGATCTACTTCTAAATGGGAAATAAAAACATCTTTGTTAGTACTATACGGATGTGATCGATTAGTAAATGTAACAAATATAAAAGAATGTTGAAGAATGAAATTGTGAGGGAAAACTAGCTATAAGTATAAATATTTCTTCCTATTTTAACATTTTTGGTTGTTAACATTTTTTTGACTAGAATCATCAAAATCATTACTTGTTTGTTGCTAATCACAAAATTATTGTGGAATTTTTTTTTCAAAAGAAACAGTTTATTCAGTCAAGTGTCAGTCGATTGCAAAGCACAAATAATACATTATATTCGAGTAATCGAGTCAAAGAAACGCTTTTGTTTGTGTGCAGTTAGATATGAAATATGATAAATTCAAGTATCGCATATGCTACCTAACGTTCAAACATTTCAGCTGTAACGACATTGCAACACCTTTTTTTTTTTTTTTAATAAACAACTTTCTCCATGGCTCGGCTACTAATTCAAACTAAAACTTTTTAAAAAGTGTAATGCTAAGAAAATTCAATGATCATTACAATTGATAAATACGATCTATATATAGTGGGCCAAATTTTATGATTTACCATGTATAAGAAGATATAGATGTTATATAATGTTGAGGAGGATCGATTATAACTCGTCTTTAGATATTTGTAGTCACGGAGTGCGTTGGTCAATTAATTACGAAAAGCTACAAGTTTACAACCAAAAAAGATTCTTATAGTAGTTACGATTATTATTTTTCTCTAAATAAGAATATATTTCATACAAGATAGTTGTCTTAAGTCAACTGGTCGCCAAACCTTGCTTAAAAGATGTCAAAATTCAAGAAACTAAGCGTCATCGACTCATCTTTATATATTTTAAAGACATTACATAATGTTCTTGAACTAAAAAGTGAAACCAAAAAGTATATACATGAGACTATAGTATTATTATTATTATTATTATTATTATTAGATTAGATATTTAATTTGACCAATATGTACTTCTTTCTTGTATCCATTAATAATACATGTTAATAAGATTTATCAATTTAAACAGTTGATGAAAATGTTAAATCATATTTGAAGTCGGATTAAAACCACGTCACTATATATATAGCATTATTCAGCTTGAAAATTTTAAGTTTTCTAATTGTCATGAATTCTATGATGGGAGAAGTTCATTTGTTCCATGTAAAAACTATTTCGTGTTTAGTATAATTAGAATTTAATACTTAGCGAGAATACAGATTCCTTTTCTTTATGTTATCTTGGAAGTGCCAAACCAGATATTTCTGTAAGATCTTAACTTTTATTTAAATACTACTAATTACAGTACATTATCTAAATAGAAACCTAACTGATAATAGTAAGCAACGAATCCGATGCTCCTCTTTCTCTAAATTCGAATGCGATAAATCGCGGCGTCTGAAAAGTGAAAAGGGAGAATGTAAGTGTTAGGAGGATATAGTACTCATGGCGATGTATACTCTTACAAAGATAATAAAAATAATAATGAAGATAACACTTAATAAGGGATCAAGTTGAAGAAAGTGCAGTTGCTATGATGAAAGGCGTTTCTCATTCATTCTTTTAATTCGTTAATCGACATTGAGGATGGCTGTGTGTGTATTGTGTGCGCTTAAATCAAGTGGATGATCTTAACCAAAGAACCATATTCTTTTTCATGATCTCCTAGATCTTTGTTATTACTTTTAATTATCTTTCAATGTAAACATGGAAAAAAAAATAAAAAAACTGGTACATTTTGTATGCATTTTTGCGGTTATAAACTTTGGAATTGTAAAGAATGAACTAGATTTTAACCCGCGGTACACCGCGGAGACAATTTATTTTTTTAAATTAGTATATATAAAATTTTACAAATTATGTCTATCTATAAAATATTTTTATTTTATAGTTTATAATTGTTATTAAGTAACGTCCTTCTAAACCCGTTCCACCAAACTCGTCCTGTAAAAATAAACCGCGGTACCCCGCTAATTTAAATTTATAATTAAAATAAATATTTTACGGGATTGCAATTGTGTTTTAGTTTGTCAAACAAAATTTTGTTTTAAATAGTTGTCGAAATGTAGTTCAAATTTTGGAGACATAAGATTTAGTGAATAGATAAGAAATATATTTAGTTGCGTTTCGCTCATTTTAAGGGATTGCAATTGTCTTTTGGGTTGTCAAACATTTTTTGTTTTAAATAGTTGTCGAAATCTATTTCAAATTTTGGAAAAATCTGCGTGATATATGGGATTGGAATATATTTCGAATGTTTTTTTATTTGTTAATCAATTTATTGCTAAAAAAACAATAATTAAAAGCCAATGGTAGCCATTGTAAATAAATTCCAACTCCAGGATTTATTTCACAAAATGACTGCAACAATGTATATATAGATTCTATTTTTATGAATATAATTCCCTTTATATTTGGAGACTATTTCCTTTGAATGATGACTTGTCTGAATACAAATCTTCTCGTAAGTCCTTAAAGGATATTTGGTTTCCCACGAATCAAGCCAATACAAGTTTGTGTATGTCATTTATGTTTAAATGAGTTTAGTTGGCAAAGTAATCAAAATATTTCATTTCGAGAAGAACATATAGCTTACACGCCTCATAAGTTAGTTACCTACAGAAACTTATATGGTGGGGTGATATACTTTCGGATTCTAGGTAAGATATAGTATATGTGCGTTACTATTGCTCATACTATAAAAATCACCTTTTGGTTTTGAGTTATCATTTTGAAATCTACACATGATTGCGTGTACTCATTATTTAAAGTCGGCATAGATTTCTCCATATATATGTCATGATTCCATGAATGTTCTTTTAACATCTTAATGCGATAACACTTTACATTGAAATATTCAAGAAAAAACCAAGCTGTTTTCTAAATAAATTTAGTTTGTCCACGGTTAATAAAATTTAAAATTAGCGAAATACGTAAATAATCAAATGATATAACCAAAATGCCTATTATTTTTAAAACAACATTTTATTTTCTCTAATCTCATAAAATACTCTAATAAAATCTAGTTGTAAGTGAAAATAACACTAAGCTTCAAACACACACGTACATGAATGTTTGTTTTTTTCTTTCAAAAAAGCTGAACAATGACATTTTAAGTCCAAATGAAAACGATGGTATCATCTTGGACTTCCAATTTTCCATTGCCCATATTTTCTCTTTTCTTTTGTTTTTATCCAATTGGTATCGAATCATTCATATAAAATTATAAATCATGAAGTCAAATTTTTCAATAGTAACACTTGAGTAATAGTGGTCCTACCAACTTTTTACCAAGACAGATATATTTTTTTTAATACACTTTTTACCTTTTACTGTGTTTGCCTCAAATGAGTGTTTTTACCAGTTTCTGTGTATATAAATCTGCACTCCACTCTCAGTTTATCTTCATCCACAAGACAGTTCTTTAACAAAGTCATTAAACATTTCCCTTACCTTCTAAAGATCAACTCTTTCAAACACTTACTCTGCATGTAACTTCATAGATTGAACGAAGAACCAAAAAAACAGAGCAAAACAAACAAAAGATGGTTCAAAACCACCAAACAGTTCTCGCCGTCGATATGCCACAAACCGGCGGCTCCAAGTACTTGGACGACGACGGGAAAAACAAAAGAACTGGTAACAATGTTTCTCTCTTTCTCTTTAATTCATATTGAGACTTGGTTCTCTAATTATTCAAAAAAATATTAATTTGAACTCGAAACCTGCTCTGATTTAGTTATGTTGAAAAAACGAGAAAGTTGAAAGTTTTTAAATTTTGGGTTTTAGGGAGTGTTTGGACGGCGAGTGCACACATAATAACGGCAGTGATAGGTTCGGGAGTTTTGTCACTAGCGTGGGCTACGGCGCAGCTAGGTTGGCTCGCCGGACCGGTGGTGATGTTGCTCTTCTCTGCCGTCACTTATTTCACTTCTTCTCTTCTTGCTGCTTGTTACCGCTCCGGCGACCCTATCTCCGGCAAGAGGAACTACACTTATATGGATGCTGTCCGATCAAATCTCGGTAAATACAAAACTTCAAAGTAGAAATCGGACAATGGAGATCAGATCAGAACAGAGCATTAACATTTTTCATTGTTCTGTATAGGTGGCGTGAAGGTGACGCTATGTGGGATTGTTCAGTATCTTAATATCTTTGGTGTTGCTATTGGCTACACAATTGCTTCAGCTATAAGCATGATGTGAGTGTTCTCACTAATTAACTCTTAAAACTACGAAGTTAGGTAATGGACCAAATAGGTTTTGATGATAATAAAAAATAAACAAAATTTTGTTTTTGAAAAACAGGGCAATAAAGAGATCAAACTGTTTCCACAAGAGTGGAGGGAAAGATCCATGTCACATGAACAGTAATCCTTACATGATAGCTTTTGGATTAGTCCAGATTCTATTCTCTCAGATTCCAGATTTTGATCAACTTTGGTGGCTCTCAATCCTCGCCGCCGTTATGTCCTTCACTTATTCCTCAGCCGGTCTCGCCCTCGGCATAGCCCAAGTTGTCGGTTCGTTTCTTGAACCATAAAGCTTCTAGGGTCTTAAATAAGAACTTTCATAGGTAAAAAACTAATAGGTTTTATGTGTTTTGGTTTCATCAGTTAATGGGAAGGTGAAGGGAAGTCTCACTGGGATTAGCATAGGAGCAGTAACAGAGACACAGAAGATATGGAGGACCTTTCAAGCTCTTGGAGACATTGCTTTTGCTTACTCTTACTCCATTATCCTCATCGAGATTCAGGTACTTATACCTTCTTTACAAGTCTTGATGATCAAAGCCATTAATTACTGGTCCCATCATGAAGCTTTTTTTATTCTGGGATCTGAAACAGGACACAGTGAAGTCACCACCATCAGAAGAGAAGACGATGAAGAAGGCAACACTTGTGAGCGTCAGTGTAACGACTATGTTCTATATGTTGTGTGGATGTATGGGATATGCAGCCTTTGGAGACTTGTCTCCGGGAAATCTCTTAACCGGTTTCGGGTTTTATAATCCTTATTGGCTTCTTGACATTGCAAATGCAGCCATTGTGATTCACCTTATTGGTGCATACCAAGTCTATTGCCAACCTCTGTTTGCTTTCATCGAGAAGCAAGCTTCCATTCAATTCCCTGATAGTGAGTTCATTGCAAAAGATATCAAAATTCCAATTCCTGGTTTCAAGCCTCTCCGCTTGAATGTCTTCAGGTACAAATCTTGCCTTTAAACTAATGGGATCTGAGTTTTAAACATGATGTGTATGTAATAATCAAAGCTTCTGTGTGGCGTGGAATGGCTTACTCAGGTTGATATGGAGGACAGTGTTTGTGATCATAACGACAGTTATCTCAATGCTTCTTCCGTTTTTCAACGACGTTGTGGGTCTGCTCGGGGCACTAGGGTTTTGGCCATTGACGGTGTATTTTCCAGTGGAAATGTACATCGCGCAGAAGAAGATACCTAGATGGAGCACCAGATGGGTTTGCCTTCAAGTCTTCAGCTTAGGGTGTCTAGTAGTTAGCATTGCTGCAGCTGCAGGGTCCATAGCTGGAGTACTTCTTGATCTAAAGTCCTACAAGCCATTTCGAAGCGAATACTGATCAACTTGAATAGTAGCCAATTCAAAGCGATGACTAAGTCAGTTTTAAACACAATGGATTTATCAAGAACAGTCAAGAGAACCAAGAACCATGAATTTGGGAATTTTGATCAGCTTTTTTTTATATAGATAGAAGCAATAATGCTGTTAGTTCTTCTCTATAATCTTCTCTGTACCCTGAAGGCAAGAATTGTAGTCCTAATGAGTAAATCTTCGATTAATGACAGAGTCATGTGCTGCAACAGAATCATGAACTAGCACCATAATAGTATATTACCATTGTGGTAAAATTTCAATAACAAGTTCTTGTACTTGCTCTTCTTTCCATGATCTGATATTTGCCGTATGAACCATTCACTAAGGCACACAAGTATGGATTATTTAAGCGAAACAATCACCAGAGCAGTGCAGTAACAAAAGATCAAGACTTTATCAATGCCATCATAACTTACATAACTGAGTCATACATATCAATTCGCTTATTCAGTCTACAACTAGCAAAGATTTCTAATTCCTGTAAATCACATACTGTAGATTCCACATTCGAGGTCCTCAAATATCAACTTGCAGCAAGAAGCTTTTGCAACTGACCACTCTCCAAAGCAGCTCCAAGATCTGAAGCAACAAGATAAACAGCCAAGGCTTGTGAGTTACAAGGGAAATTTGGACAAAAGAATGAAACTTGGAGGAGATAGTGAGCTCATCATACCATCTGATCCACCAATATGCTTGCCGTTAACAAAAACTTGCGGGACAGTACGACGACCAACGAATTCTAAAAGCTCATACTGGATTTGATCTCCGTCCTCTGCAAAAACAAATCTCTCAGAAGTTTTAAGAAACAGTTCAATTCTCATAAACAGTTGGGTGAGAAAGAAAGTGATACCTCTCTGATCAAGCTCCACAACAAATGGCTCTTCCTTAAGTTGGCTGAATATACGTTTCGACCGCAAACAATACCTAACACATCCAAAACAAAATTCACAACTTTCAACACAAAGTCTTGGAATTTCGAATTCCGCCATCGTGCCAATGAATAAGGAAAGCTAGATATGAACCAAAACTTGGAAAGTTGCCTAAATTGCAAATTTCAAATTAGGAGAAAGAGTGAAATTTAATTACGGGCAGTAGGATTTGGAGAAGATGACAATCTTGTTGGACAAGATGGCGTTCTGAACGAAAGCTGACACAGAATTCGCAGCTCCCGCAGAATTCGAAAGATCGCACAGAACCACAAACAATAGGAGCGCCGCCACGACAACACGGCGAGGACTCTGGTCAACCATCGCCGTTTCGATCACGGTCTCGTCGAATGTAAAAATCTTTTATTTTTTTGGTTAGGTGATTTATTGTTGGATTTGGACCATTAATTAGGTTCCAATTTATGGCTCTTAGTAAAAGAACACGTGACATTGACAAAAATGACACGTGGCAAATTTATCTCACTTTCAAAACGTTGGCGTATACTAGTCGCTCTTCAGTCTTCGTCATTCGACGCCGTCGCCGCGTGGATTATTCTCCGGTGACAAAAACCACAGTTCCTGAAAACAGACACCACTTGATTCATACAGGTAAATACATAATCTTTTCTGATCAAGTAGATTTGTGTATTTGTTTATGTGCACAATAATATAATGTTCATCAACTGTTTGACGAAATGCCTCAATGAAGCGTTTTAGGATTAGATCAGTTGATTTTCGTCAGCTGGTTAATTTTTTTTCTTTTATGCGATGGGAATGTAGTTCTTCTGCTACGGTCTGGGTTAGATTCAACATGACGATCAGAATTATCAATCGTCAATCCAGATTCTGCTGTAAGAGTTTTCTGTCTGCGAGGCTGTATAGTTCAAGCGAACAAGTGAGAGATGTTGCGGATGTGGCGAAGAACATATCTAAAGTATTGATGTCTTCTCCGCAATTGGTGCTTGACTCGGCTTTAGATCAAAGTGGGTTAAGGGTTTCACAAGAAGTTGTAGAAGATGTTTTAAATAGATTCAGGAATGCTGGTTTGTTGACATACAGGTTCTTCCAATGGTCTGAGAAGCAACGGCATTACGAGCATAGTGTTCGTGCGTACCACATGATGATTGAGTCTACGGCGAAGATAAGGCAGTACAAGCTCATGTGGGATCTTATCAATGCAATGAGGAAGAAGAAGATGCTAAATGTAGAGACTTTTTGTATCGTGATGAGGAAGTATGCGAGGGCGCAGAAAGTGGATGAGGCGATTTACGCGTTTAATGTGATGGAGAAGTATGATTTGCCGCCGAATCTTGTGGCGTTCAACGGGTTGTTGAGTGCGTTGTGTAAATCCAAGAATGTGAGGAAAGCACAGGAAGTTTTCGAAAATATGAGGGATCGCTTTACGCCTGACTCCAAAACGTATAGCATATTGCTTGAGGGATGGGGGAAAGAACCCAACTTGCCCAAGGCAAGAGAGGTCTTCCGGGAAATGATTGATGCGGGTTGTCATCCGGATATAGTGACGTATAGTATAATGGTTGACATACTTTGTAAAGCTGGAAGAGTTGATGAAGCTCTTGGCATTGTGAGGAGCATGGATCCAAGCATTTGCAAGCCGACCACTTTTATCTATAGTGTGCTTGTACATACTTATGGAACTGAGAACCGGCTTGAAGAGGCGGTTGATACTTTCCTCGAGATGGAAAGAAGTGGAATGAAAGCCGATGTAGCAGTTTTCAATTCATTGATCGGTGCATTTTGCAAAGCAAATAGGATGAAGAATGTGTATAGGGTTTTGAAAGAAATGAAGAGTAAAGGTGTGACGCCTAACTCCAAGTCATGTAACATCATTCTACGCCATCTAATAGAACGAGGGGAGAAAGACGAAGCTTTTGATGTCTTTAGGAAGATGATTAAAGTGTGTGAACCAGATGCAGACACTTACACGATGGTGATCAAGATGTTTTGTGAAAAGAAAGAGATGGAGACAGCGGATAAAGTGTGGAAATACATGAGGAAGAAAGGGGTGTTCCCTAGTATGCATACATTCTCGGTTCTTATTAATGGGTTGTGCGAGGAGCGTACCACTCAGAAAGCTTGTGTTTTGTTAGAGGAGATGATCGAGATGGGGATTCGACCATCGGGTGTAACGTTTGGTAGATTAAGACAGCTGCTTATCAAAGAAGAGAGAGAAGATGTGCTCAAGTTCCTTAATGAGAAGATGAACGTTTTGGTCAATGAGCCGTTGTGTGATTGACTTTCTTAGATTTCCTGTGAACCACAGATTAGTACGCTAACAACAGCTGATCCTAAGCATTTGGCTCAGGCTCCATTTACCTTGGTAAAGTTGTAATTTAAATTGGAATCAGCAATTGTTGCGGTTTCGATACATGAGATATTAAAATATAGATGATACAAACCATTTGATGTGTCTGGTTGCGGATGATACGATGTCGAGGCCAAAAGACACAATTCAGTTTCTCCAAGAACATAAGACACAACTAAAATGATTATCTCTATGATTATAAGCTGCAAAGGAAACAGACCTAATACTCACATCAAGCATAAGATGTGGATTTTGAATTTAGGGTTTCTAAGTATCACAATTCATGATGTTGAAAGTGTTTTTGCATCTTCAAGTGCCAAACAAATCTAAGTCCAGAATAATAAGCCGTATCAATTCCATTATCAGGTTCAGTGTCTCTTAGACTTTGACTCGGTTTTGGATAGCATGTATCCAGAGATCTTGTTCACCTCGTACAATAGCCCAGCAGAGAACAGGAAACTGCAGGCAGATCAAGAAACAGCATCACAATCACCACACCGCTTTTAGCAAGAGAGGAATGAAGTAATTAAACAGGGTAAATGGATATACCAAGTAGAACTAGTGAATTTCCACTTACCAGGTTGTGATACAAACCCGATGAACCGTGCCAGCAGCGATAAGAGCTATGATTTCTGCAAGAATGACTGCCATGGAAACAAAAATTGGCTTCAATACATTGCAAACCCTTGTTGAGTAATGAGTATACCCACTTTCACACAGCAGAAGCAGGAGGGGGCAAACAAATTCGAGCCATTTATCACTGTGATTCTTATATAGGTGATACAGAAAAAGACATAAGAATGAAAAAAATTTGGTTCCAACAACTGATTCACTAAAAGAGTATTTGTAACACATAAAAGTAAGAGTTTTCGTAATATGTTATCAGAAAGTAAACTTAGAGCATCATCATCAAAGATTCAAAAATTCCACTCTTAAGCCCTCAAACTTCTGAAGTGGAAGACAAAATGGGGTAGAGTAGACACCCAATGGTTTTGATCGTATGAACAAATTTGATTTCATGAAGAAGCAAGGACATACCTGCACCCCAACCACTCTTGATGCCAGAAGATTCCTGAAAATTTCCAATGAACTGAAAGTAAAAGAAACCGCATCAACCAAACTGTCAACAACAAATGTAGATGAATTCGAGAAGAAAACAAAAGATCTCAAATTTAACGACACAGATCAACATTGGAGTTGTAAAGGTAGTGCATTTCCATGAAGACGAGATCAAGTTGAGGAATTCTAAGGAACTTACAGTGAGAGAAAACAAAAAGAGGAGAGAGCTTGTGAATCCACCAAGGATCGTGAACAGCTCTGAAGAAGCTAATTTTCCTCTGTAAATTTCCTGAAGCGAGAGGATCACTGTAAACACAATAAGAGACCCTAACATTGATGTTCCAACAGCTCCTGCCATGCTTCTAAATCCAAACTAAACAATCAAATTAAGACCGTAACAGATAATCAGACACGAATTCGTACAAAACTGATCGATTGATCCACTGGTCGGAAAACGAGAAATCAACAGATAGAAGAATGTGATGAGTTACCTTGAAAGCCCTAAAGATCAGATCTTCTCCTCACGCTCGTCACTGCCACAGTTCCACTTCGAAGACCGGCAAATCGGAAACAAAGGAGATCGAGAAGAGATTTTAAGAAATGGGAAAATTGGGAATTCGCATTGACCATAAAATACATGTTTATCGTATATATTACATATATACCCTGACGGACCAGTCGCGGTTTCAAACGCTGTCGTTTTATACAAACAACTGACGTAGTATTGTACATGCCACTTGAGTTTGGGTTTAATTAATAAACCAATGCAGAATACCAAACGTAGCATTGTACCGGGTTTGAGGTTTTGCTTGCATTCACTGATTCATAAACCCTAAACCCTACTGTTGCTTGAACTGGAAGTACAACTTACCGTCGAATCAACCGACGATGAGATTACTACTTCCAAATCTCCTTCTACTTCTTCCGGCTACCTTCTCCGTCGAAGGCCATTATCCACCGCCGCATCTCTGCTTACAAAGTTACAAGTACTATCTCAACAGCAGAGTCTAACCCCTCTAATCTTCCATGCCGATTACTCTCAATTGTCTCCGAACCAAATTGGCAGAACAATCCATCTCTAAAATCTCTTACCCCTTCTATACACCTTCTCATGTCTCTTCTCTGTTTTCACTCAATCTTGATCCTCAGACAGCTCTCAGTTTCTCGGATTGGATCTCTCGGATACCAAACTTCAAGCACAACGTTACTTCATACGCGTCTTTGGTTACTCTTCTCTGCAGCCAGGAAATACCTTATGAGGTGCCTAAGATCACGATCTTAATGATAAAGAGCTGCAATTCAGTGCGAGACGCTTTGTTTGTTGTTGATTTCTGTAGGACAATGCGTAAAGGTGATAGCTTCGAGATTAAATATAAACTTACTCCTAAATGCTACAATAATCTGTTGAGTTCATTAGCTAGATTTGGATTAGTCGAAGAAATGAAGAGACTTTATACTGAAATGTTGGAGGATTTGGTTTCTCCAGACATATACACGTTTAACACATTGGTTAATGGGTATTGTAAGCTTGGATATGTAGTAGAAGCAAAGCAGTATGTGACTTGGCTTATTCAAGCTGGATGTGATCCTGATTATTTCACATATACTTCTTTTATTACCGGACATTGTCGAAGAAAAGAAGTCGATGCGGCTTTTAAGGTTTTTAAGGAGATGACTCAGAACGGTTGCCATAGAAATGAGGTTTCTTACACTCAGCTTATATATGGTCTATTTGAAGCAAAGAAGATCGATGAAGCTTTGAGCTTATTGGTGAAAATGAAAGATGACAATTGTTGTCCTAATGTTCGAACATACACAGTGCTTATAGATGCTTTGTGTGGATCAGGACAGAAGTCAGAAGCTATGAATTTGTTTAAGCAGATGTCAGAGAGTGGCATTAAGCCTGATGATTGTATGTATACTGTGCTTATTCAGAGTTTTTGTAGTGGAGATACACTTGATGAAGCAAGTGGATTGCTAGAACATATGTTGGAGAATGGGTTGATGCCAAATGTTATTACATACAATGCATTGATCAAAGGTTTTTGTAAGAAGAATGTGCACAAAGCAATGGGACTGCTTAGTAAGATGCTAGAGCAGAATTTGGTTCCAGACTTGATAACTTATAATACATTGATCGCTGGACAGTGTAGCTCTGGTAATTTAGATAGTGCATATAGATTGCTTAGTTTGATGGAAGAAAGTGGATTGGTTCCAAACCAGCGTACAGTATGAGGAATATCGTTAAGTGAGAAGATTTGTAATGGTCTTCTTAGATGTTACTACAAGCTGCAAAAGTATGAGGAAGCTGCAAAAGTTGTGGAAGATATGATATGTAATGGTCATTCACCACAACTAGAGTTTTGCAAAATGTTGATTTGCAAGCTGTGTGAAGAAGGAGAAAAAGAGAGAGTCAACTCGGTTTTCGAAAAACTGCTTCGATGTGGATATTGCGATGATGAAATCGCTTGGAAAATCCTCATTGATGGTGTGCTTAAACAGGGCTTTGTAGAGGGGTTTTGTGAGTTGTTCCAAGTAATGGAAAAAAGTGGCTGCAAATTTAGCTCTCATACACGATCGATGCTTAGTAAAGGTCTTCAAGGGAAAGATTGATTACATTTTACCAACCACTTTAGTCACTCTGATTGGTTATACATTCTAAATTTGGTATTTGATGTTATGTCCTATGTATTTTTTTTTTTTGTTACAAAGATATAATTTTGTATGTCCTAGTGCCAAAATGAAACCATAGACAAATGTAATTGAAGTTTCTACTTTCTTTATCTGGTTTTATAAAATCAAAAAGTAAGTGACCAATTATATAATTGTAATTTGAAGTTGTGGAAACGTGAAGATGGGCGAAAGAAATGATTAAAAAGAGAGTTTTGACTTTTGATAATACAGTTAATTAGTTTGCAATAAATTGCATTTGAAGTTGGCTCCTACGCGTCGATGGAAAGCCAAGAATCGTAGACCATGACGTGTAATGTGGTTCTATGTACATTGATTCTGTGCCCATCAAATTGCATACATCATACGTTTCGATATGTAGACTATTTTATTTTATTTAAACCATCATATACTAGATGTTAGAAATGTATCTCATATTGTTCGAGTCAAAAATAGTCACTTTTCAAACTAGCAGAACTAATTGCATTTGGACTAAAATTAATCTCGGAATGTGTATTAGTAACATAGCCAATGGGTATTCAAAAGTTTTTTTATGTTAAAGTTTTTCCTTCCATGAAAGAATATTATATTTTGTGTGTTTTTGTGCAAAAGAGAGTAAAAATCATAAGAAATAATTGTATAATTGAAGTCGGGAAATGAAGAACGAAGATCCCCAAAAAATGTCGGTAACGGTTAAAGAGATAAGAGAAAGATTAGAGACGTAATAATAAGTTTAATAAGGTCAAATTAGTTGGTCCAAAATTTATGGAAACGAAACCGACCACGTCTCACTATTTACTTTGCGGAGTAAGCACACTTAGCGAATGTGTTCTCATTTTCTCACGAAGTAAATATACAAATTAAATGATGAAATATATTAGTATGAATTAATATAACACAGAGTCAATAAGCAAACCAAGAAGATAATGTTTTTTTAGTTATTAGTATTCAAACTTTATATAAGTAGTAGTCCACTAGATTTGAGGATTTATAGCACTGTCGACATTAGTTCTTACAAGCTTTAATTAGTATTTTATTTTTCTTTTCACCAAATCAAGCTCATATAATATAGAGGAAAATGTTCATACATTGAACTTGACTAGTTGGTATTTACGCTGATTATTAAAAGTGATCATTTTTTAATTTTTTTTGCTATGAATGTTAATAAATAAAAACTTAAAAGTGATCATTTCCTTATGGGGTTCTGTTTTTTTTTCACAAATTTGAAACTTTATAATTTCAACCCAAGAAAAAACAAATGAACAATTCTTATCGTATTTTCGGTATGTAATTTACTATATTTTTTCAACATATTTAAAACACATTTCGATTGACTGATTGATAGAAATTTGTTTTTGGTGCGCAAACAATATGAGGCCACTACTTCATTAACCTTATAATTAAGGTAAGCTTTTAGTCCATAGATTCGATTGCTGTAACATAAAAGAGACAAAGATCACTAAGCACCATGTGATTCACACTCAATTGTCCTTCAAGACTAATTAATCCAACATATATCTATCTCTTTTCTTAACTTTTTTCATTTATATATCAGTTTGTTTGTAGAAAGAAAACTAAACGAGTAAATTATATTGTTGTCAGTATTATTTCTCGTTGATCTTTACTAAAACAGTGGCTCGGGGGAATGCATTTGGATAATAAATGATTTTGCTTTCTTCTTTTTGATAAAAAAATGGATCGATGATTAACATTTAAACAAACTATAACGCCACTTCCAAGTGTAGTCCCATGTGATCATGGACGGCTTTGTCTTTTTTTTTCAATTAAAAAAAAATTAATTTTTTTATAGATTAATTAGGAAAGAAAGGTTCTTAAAAAAATGAGTTTATGCTTATTTGAATTGTTTGGTTCACATATACGTTACTATTTTAGGGTTTATAATGCTGCAATAGCTAGAAAAACAAACAGCAAACAATTATCATAACTAGCTACTAGCAAAATCAAATAATTAAGATATAATTCTAACTCTACGACAAGCTTTGATCATTTACGTTTTGATAAAAATGAAGCAAAAATATATAATATATACACCGACATATGGTCAAATGGAATAAATCAATGAATTTTTCGTATTTTAGAAAAAGTCGTGTTAGAAACAATACTTCAACCTTCAGAATAACAAGAATCCAATGTCAAAACTTAAAGAAAACAAACGGAATAAACCACATATATAATTTGCTATACCAAAAGTACACCTAGGGAAGTACATCAGTACAGAAACAAAACAAAGATATTTATACTATGGATCATGTTACAAAACACAATTACTCCTGATTCGTTATTAAATTATCACTAATTAAGATACAAGTTGTGAAAAATAGTCTTAACTGTTTTGAAAACAACGTTGTAAAAAATCTTCATGAACCATAAAACTAAAGAAACTCTACTTTTATGACTAAACTATCATTAAGAATATTATGGTAGTCAGCCACTTCAAATTTTCTCATTTTCTGACATGAGCTAATCCTACTCCTTTCCTGCCGAATTAATCGTAAGAAAATTGGCACAAATTATATGGTTTGATCCTAGTTGGTGATACTGATCTCAACCTCTGTTTTTTTGTTTATTTCACCTCTGTGTTGATAATATTAAAGATTAGTTGGAAATTATATAATTAGAGAGACTCTGTTAGTTATTGTGCTCAACTGAGTTTTGGGATGAGGACAAAAACGAGACATCACCTGCTCATGTGTACAGCAGAGATGGCTGTGCTGTACATACAATTATTTCCACTAATTAATAACTTTTTCCTCTAATTTTATACATGTTCTTGATAATTATCTTCTAGTTTTATAGTACTATTTAGTTAGCTTTATGCAAAATTAGTAGTGTATATGTTCTTTAATGTCTTCTACAATTTATATAGATAAAATCCTCCATGTTCCCCTAAAATCTAAATTGTCCACGTACCATGAAAACAAGGCCTATTAGTTTATTTTTGGATAATAATTAGCTAACCTATTATAACTTTCCATGTTCATAACTCATAAGCTATAAAAGAGGCAATACATATAAATTAAATAAAAACCATGTCTCTGTCTCTTTCTTCTTTTGCTCATTAATCATTTATGTGAAAATCTCATCGTAATCTAAAGTCAAGAGGTATTAGTCTGTACTCTGTTTAATAAAGGAATTTCAAACTGGAGTAACCATATCATTACTATATATGTAAGGGATTTCTGTTTCATCCATAATCATATCGTAGCATACAATTTAAACTTAAGATTATAAAATATATAGTTTTACTAATGCCAAGGATTATACAAATGTTCAATAACTATATATAATTCCTTAATCTCTATTAGTAACTTTTGTTTTTTAAAACATAAAAAGTCAGAAGATGGACTAACTGTAACTAAAGGATATTTAAAATTTTCATAAACGCATTGGTTTTGTGCATCCCAATTTTTGTAAGTGATATTTTCAATATGGAAACTATAAGATTCAACGGTTGTACTTATGCATGCTTAGCTTTTAAAAAATAACATAACGTAAAAATGAACGATAAATTAAATACAATAGTCAACTGGTCACTGTTACGTTTTTTTCATTTTCGTTAAAGAAAACAAATACATGGGAAAATTTAGAAATAGTATAAATGGAGGCTTAAGCTTTCCATAATCTTCACAACTAAATCAGAAGATTACTACTAAACAGAGTCTTTTTTGACTTGCCAAAAACACATCTGTCTCTCTCTCTCTCTTTGCGGATCTGAAATGGCGATTCCTGTTATCGATTTCTCCAAACTCAATGGTGAAGAAAGAGAGAAGACACTGTCTGAAATCGCTAGAGCTTGCGAAGAGTGGGGATTTTTTCAGGTTCGGATCTAACTAACAAAAAACAGAACACACACTCTCTCTGTCTCTCTGTTTTCATGTGCTTATCTGTGTATGTATGTAGCTGGTGAACCATGGTATTCCATTGGAGCTTCTAAATAAGGTGAAGAAGCTGAGCTCAGATTGCTACAAAACAGAGAGAGAAGAAGCATTCAAGACTTCTAATCCCGTGAAGTTGCTCAACGAATTGGTTCAAAAGAACTCTGGCGAGAAGCTAGAAAACGTGGACTGGGAAGATGTCTTCACTCTCTTGGACCATAACCAAAACGAATGGCCATCCAACATTAAGTAAACATTTTCTCTTTTAAAACTAGTCAAAATCTTTCAAACCCATTTTCAAAAATCTCACCTTTGTGTTTTTCTATTTGTACGTAAAAACAGAGAGACTATGGGAGAATACAGAGAAGAAGTGAGGAAGCTAGCGAGCAAGATGATGGAAGTGATGGATGAGAATTTGGGTTTGCCTAAAGGTTACATAAAGAAAGCTTTCAATGAAGGAATGGAAGATGGAGAAGAGACAGCTTTCTTTGGGACTAAAGTCAGCCATTACCCTCCTTGTCCTCATCCTGAGCTAGTCAATGGCCTTCGAGCTCATACTGATGCAGGAGGTGTCGTTTTGCTTTTCCAAGACGATGAATATGATGGCCTTCAGGTCTTGAAAGACGGCGAGTGGATCGATGTTCAGCCTCTACCTAATGCCATTGTTATCAACACTGGTGATCAGATTGAAGTTCTTAGCAACGGAAGGTATTTTTCACTCATCTTTTACGAACCAAAACACTAATCTCGACTTGATCCGGAAACAGTGGTGACACGACGACAACACTAGTACAAAATATACAATTTTGAGTATAAAGTTTTAACCAAAATGTGGTTGGCAGGTACAAGAGTGCGTGGCACAGGGTGTTGGCGAGGGAGGAAGGAAACAGAAGGTCTATAGCTTCCTTCTACAATCCGTCGTACAAGGCGGCGATAGGGCCAGCCGCGGTGGCGGAAGAGGAAGGAAGTGAGAAGAAGTATCCAAAGTTTGTGTTTGGAGATTACATGGATGTTTATGCAAACCAGAAGTTCATGCCTAAAGAGCCTCGTTTTCTAGCTGTAAAGTCTCTCTAAATGTACTATTTTATTTATTTTTACAGTACTATCACTGTTTTATCTACACCCATTATGTATTTTCTCTTAAGCTATAAATGCCAAATTATATAGTTAAAAATTTGGCATCTGCTCTCCAGGCTTTATATTTTTTTGTTTTTTTTTGTTTTGCCATGTGATGTATGAATCTTTCTTGTGTGACCTATGTTCTTAGTTTTTGAATATAAATGTGTGTGCCTTTTTCTTTTGTCTCTTGTGGATGACTAAAATTAGAGGGAAAAAACATCATATAAATCTGTAACCTAGCAGCAAAAACGGTAACCGGAAGTATAGGAATGTCTGCATCATTCTCATAAACTTAACAAAATTACTTTATAAAAAGAAAAAAAACTGTGATCTACATATAAATATGATCAATGACCTTGATGTTTCTTTAATGAATGCTTTTCCAACATTTCATCGGACTTCTCATCAGGACACACATGGTTGATGTTTCTGTCTCAACGAGCACCTCACTCTGTCTCTTTATGTTAAGCTGCTTCGTGTTCTAACTCTGTCTATAAGCATCTGCCTTCCTGAAAGATCTTCCTCGTAACCAACAACCTGCAAATTTCTTGAAATTTGTAAGTAACTCCGCAATTTCAGGTTGTGAATGGAATCCTCAAGGTATAATATAATCAGAGCAAGAGTTATATATAACCTGTGATTCTGTCTGCGTCTCACTAAAGTTTCCGTAAGTGTCAGTAGTTGCATCTCCTGGAGGACTGCCCATGTCGTCATTCTTATGGACCCTGAAAAATAGATAAGAGTTTGGTAGGCAAACGTTAATTCATCATATACGAGTAGCATATAGATTTGAAACAGTCTTTTCTCAAATCGATTGCACATCATTAACTTGCTTACACTCATAATTGCACACCATTTATTTGCTCACATTCCATACGTACAGCATAGTGGTGGATATATTCCATTCGTACAATCATGATAGTATGATACACTCTTATATGGCAATATCAAGTAATAGCTATAGATTGGGGAGTCAAACAAGGTGAAAAAGGTTTTGAGGCTCATGCATATGTACGTATTTAGACCCCAAGCAAACTTGTGATTTGCATTTAAGGTCGAAAACCAAAAAATATCTGCAAAGTGCGGATTTGCATTTAATGAATGAACATACCTGTTTATCCAGTGTCTAGACAGGCCAGTGACAGAGTGATTCCCAGTGTTGTATTGTTCACTAGTTGAAAAATGCTGTTTTGTCATCAAGGAGTCAAACAATGCCAAATATTGATTACCCACGAAAAAAAAAATGAATGAGCACACAAACTTTAAGGATACAGTCTTTTCTAAAATCCTCCCAGGAGACTTCTGATCTTGAATCTAAACAGAAGACCAGACGTGAATACAGAGAAAATATGACTTGGATTAAATAATTGGAGAAAGAAGCAAAAAGTACTTACTTTGCTTGTCTGCTCTAACAGATCCTCAATAGTATCAGCCACATCTGGAACTTCACGACCACTTGCTACATCATATCCAGTCACAATGCCATCTCCAGAATGCGAAGGACGATCACAATTGCTTGGAAGTTCTCTCACAGGAAACACATCACTTTCTTGACCATCTCTCAAAAGTTTTGCCTTCTTAGACGGAAAAGTTTGTTCCTTTCCAATTTCTCCAAGTCTGTTATATACTTCACCTTTCCCGCAACCACTTTTGCCAGCAAAACTTTGAATTTTTTCCCTGTCTTCAGAGTGACTTACAGGTAGAGACATACTGTCCCTTGAGGCCATTGGTACAAACTGTGTATGAAACTGAGACCCTGCTTCTCGATCTTGAGTGGTCAATTCCCTTGGATGGAAGTTATCTGTACAAACAACTTGATTCTACACATAAGAAATTCAAAAAGAACTATCCGTTAAATTTAAGATCCCATGTCAAAGAAACTATTTCAAAGATATTGAATCCCTGGAGGCCCACCTGTCTAACACATTCATAAAGCCAGTCAGGTGTCACGGAAATTATTCCCCACTTGGAAGCTCTCACATACTTATCTCCTTTTGCAAAGTTGCATATCAAGTGAGTCACTTTCCTGGTTAGTCTTTCCACAAAATCTGCTCCAAGAACGACACTCAAATTTCTCAGGAGTTCTACATTCTTCTCATTATGTTGGGAACTACATATGCAAAGGCTTTCGAATCCAGGCAAAGGTGTCTGGCAGGGAAGAGGTGAGTAGAGGATATGACTACTAACAGCAAGTAAACAACCAACCTACATCATCAAGATAACAAATCAGACAATAAGCCTGAAAAATGAAGTATATATAGGATATAAACGCATATAATAGAAACTAGAAAGTAGAAGATAATAGATACAAATCAATTTTAATGAAAAATTCATGTAGATATAAAAGCTTTAACTGGATGATGGTATGACAGTTGGACACTGAGTACACCAGAATATTATTTCCAACAAATAATACAATCGGTAACTAACAGATGAATGCCGAGAAGAATAATACCTTTAAACAATTTCGAACCCAATGACTTGAGACATAGATAGTTTGGGTAGTCTCGGTACTTTGGAACCCACCATGGCATTCAATAGTAAAATGTGCGTTATTTATCAAAGGATCATTTACCACCTCTCCCCCTCCTTGATTCACCCATTCCACGATTTGCGGTCGCTGCACAAATTGGTAACACATCAATCAATAGACCTCGGAGATGCATTCTCAGACAAGAAACTAGTGCAAAACAAGGAAAATTGATTCTTTGATAACCACATACCCTATCTTCAGGAAAAGAATGCGAGAAACAAAATGTTTCCCCCTTAAATACAGATGACTTTCTTTCTTGATCGTTCTGACCACTGAATTCACATTGAATACTCCGTTGTTCTTTGCTTTCACAAGTTACAAGGGAAATAAGTGTTTCTTTTTGCGTGGGTGATACTATTTTTCTTCCTGTATGAATCTCATCTTTTCTGCCAAATTCCTGCATTGCTTCTTTGTTTTTTCCCAGTAAAGTTGCTGGCCCATTTGAGACATTGATACTCCTTGAAGAAGAATCATATACCATGGTCTGGTCGTGAGTATTTTTAGTCTGTTCCATACTTGACATCCTTGCAAATGACCCCTTGGTCAAGCATGCAGAATCTGCACACAAAAAAAAGTCACTTAGAAAAGTGTAATATAACGCATTGATATGTCTTGATGCATATTAGATAGATGACATGTGTCTGAGATAATTAAAAAATGGTTAAATGAGATAACAGCAGACCTCTTGGAAGAATCAAGTGGTTAGCAGTATATATATTATGAACGGGGATTTCTTTTTTCTCACGATCACAATCTTCAAGCCAACTGGGTATGACTACTTGAATGACACCAGAAGCTGCAACACTCCTTGCTTCTCTTTTCTCACTACAAAAGAATATTTTATGTAGAGATCATTATGTTACAGAGAATATGCTTAGAGAGACCCACCTAACAGAACTCGACCAATGCTACAAGAGAAAAAAGGAAAAAGCTGATAGAGCAAAATCGAACCCAATGTTTACCTCTCTGAAGGAGTTCCAACAACAATATGAGTCATTCTTTCGTTAAGCAGCATATACCGGGATCCACCACCTCTGCGGACCAACTTAGCAAGTTTACGCATTTCAGAAGCTTCAAAACCAAGCAAGAAAATTCTACAATCTGATAAGTACAAGTCATTGTCTTCGGATTCTGAATCCCTGGCAGTACAACCATCAATGTTTTGCTCTTGCGGCCTTGCCGTTGGGCCTCCACCTGGTTCTTTAACATCGGTACTGGGATTCATAGAAGTGGGAAAAACATTTTGTGAAGCAGAAGCTTCTATATCTGAGTCTCTAGACTGAGCACAAGAAACATATGAATCTGCCGCGGACGCAGTTGCAGCCGAAGGAAACTTTTCTAGACCATTATGAACCCCCAAATCTCGCACTCCTCTTGTCAAGGGTATGGAACCGAGAACAGGATATGACTCTTCATTGAGACAAACTGCGCATAACAAGGTGACATATCAGTATCGAATGAATCTGTTAACTTATAGAGAGCCAATATACCGATCACTGATCAGTAAGAGAATGTATAAAATGCAGAAGCACCCAACGTCACCCTTTTTATCGATGGACTGCTGAAACCATTTCCGTGTGACAATTTGAATGTGACCCCATTTTCGAGCAACTTTGTATTTGTCACCTTCAGCAGCGTATGCAAGGTCAAGGAATCATTTTTCATTAAAGTCCAAATAACGCAACCTCAAACTTTAGTGCACAGGAACTTGGAATTTAAGGCATCTATATATCAACCACGTAATGGTTATATTCACATATCTTGTAACTTCAGAGAACCCGATTGGTAAGCCTTGAATACTGCTAATTTATCAGCACAACTGAATGCGCACACAAAATCAACATATGTCCTAGGAATAGCACATTTTTAAATTTTGTTTCAAAGGATATATCAGCGATCAAATGTGTACAACTCTTTGTTAGCTCAGCAGAGTAGCTCCCTCCATATTCTGAAATTACCTTTTCCATTCCCTTGCGTTCATCTGATAATAAATCACTGATTAACTGTCAACAAAGAACCTAATTCGCATATGTTGAATATACCGGTTTTCTAACCTGCTGGAATTCTTGTGACACAGATTGTCAATCCAGAAAAAGGAGGAATCTTATATGGTTCCTGAGGAACCACACGGTGCTCATTCCAACACCGATGTAACCAATTCAGAGTAACGATTGGCTTCTTATTCAGGGCCCACTGCAAGTTAAAATAAGATATATTTATCAGACCCAATGAAATAGGCATAACAGCTTCCTCATGAACCTCATCAGTTCACTCTGCTCTAGGATATAATATGTAATGATAAGTCAGTAGAGGCACGACGCTGACTAAAAATAATTTCAGAAAACAACGGTGTTTTTCACTCTGAGAAGTAAACCTGCAATCCTGCATTAGCCTAAGTATTATATACATCATCCAGCTACCATCTAAAAATGAACAAAGCAGAACCCGTCAATAGGGGGATGACGACAACCTATATTTTGAGGCCTTCATTAGGGGCATTTTACATCTTTACTTACGCGAAAAGGCCTCTCTTCTTTTAATGTAGGCACTATGTACTGCTGGGAAAATGTAATTTCTCACATGCACCGTGCAAAAGATCAACAGCCACTTCTATGATTCTATCTAACTTTAATTTACCGGCATCGACAGAGAAAAATTCATCTAATTGGGGTAAAGCTAAATGAACTGATAAACACTTTTAGTTTATCTAACATAGTTGGAATAATTTTCTGAGATGCATTATGGAAAACAGCGGTATTGATATGTTACTAAAGCAAAGGTGAAACTGATAAGAAGCTAGTTATATAATCTACAGATGTGAACCTTCAGAAGGTAAAAGAATATTGATCGCAATCTTTGAACAATAGACCTTGTACTTGGCAGCCAAGACATTTTTCACAATGACGAAGTTCACATCAGAAGAAGCTCTGGAAAGTAAAACGCCCCCCATGGAAGTAACCAACTCCTTGATCTTGACCTTCAAAAGAATTGCAATCAATCAATTAAGAGGGATTAGTCCTTCAGAGTAACTGAAAAAACAATTCCCTCAACAGAAATCATTTTTTAATCTACATGCTTCGTACACTCTAAAAACACATTTCAACTAAATCAAAAGAGAGGTCAGTTTTTTTCTTTTAACACAGAAATTGAACCATAAACCAAAATTTCTAAAATTGTTTAGTTGCGCAATGGGAAACAAAGAGACACAAGTATTCAATACTATGTCATATGCACACTGTTAATCTCATAATCGATAGGTGAACGAACATAGACTCACAACCATTCCCATGGAGATTACAGTACAAGGGGAATAAAGGATACTAATAAACTAAAAACGACATCTATTACACTGACAAAAGAAGTACCTTCTCATCTACCAGAAAACCAGAAGCAAGAACTTTTAGACCATCCATGGCTAGGCAACAAGTGAATCCCCTTTGTGGCAGTGGTCTACCCTCTTTTGCACAGAAGAGCGCACATTGCGGACCTGCCACGCAATAAACATAAATCCAATTAAGAAAATTCACAAACACAGAATCAATTGATTTATTAAGTGACAAGAAATATAAAATAAATCTCATCTCACCTATTAAGTTACAACCCTTGGCTTTAAGATCCTTAAATTTCTCCTGTAAAACCCCAAAAAAATGGCAATAAGAGCAGATTATATAACGAAATAAGCAATTGCAGGGATATATAAGAAAGAACATTTCGCACATGATCGGGAGAAGCGATGACATGGAAATCAGAGGGACCACTCCGAGATGGGTCGCAGCAGAGGAAGATTTCGGCACCGTTAAGCTTGAAAGCATCGAGAAGTGTGTCGAAGACTTCAGGAGGCACCAGATTCCGAGACATAAAAACATTTGCCCCTTTGAACAGTTGCGTCGTCTTCATCGCCGCCGGAAAACCTAACCACGCACTTCTCGACTTTGTAAGAGCTTCACGGGGTTATCGGAGAAAATTGAAACCCTAGAATCGTCGGAAGAAGATGGATATTAGAACCTAGTAGCATTCGCATAGCACGAGATTCGTCAAGCTCTGGATTTGAGGTCAGTGATTCGGCGTGGTAACTGGTAAGAAGAGAACGCGGGAATTTTCGGTGCGCTTTTTTTTTGGTCGTCCAGTCCAGTGAGCTTGATTTCAGATACATACTAATTCCTTTTTAAGGCTTTTTATTCTTTTATTATGACCCCTTATTGGGCCGCCGACAAATTTAGACCCATTTAGAAATAGGCTACATGTGTTGGTTTATTCCGTCAAAAAAAACAGATTGAAAGAATTGGAGCTTCTCTTAACATCTTTAATTTGTAACGAGGAGAGGGACTTCGTCTTCTACGTAAGAAACGACTAGAAAATCAATACTAGGCGCAAAAATTAGAAGCGAAACTATAGCTACGAAAAACAAAGGCAAGGCTAGAGCCAGACTTTGAGAAAAAAAATCTAAGCTGTAGTACCTAACTTGGCAGGTTCAGGTCTGGAGGAGTCTGTGTCTTGGCCTTTGGATGTACCTGTGCCTGTTTATGTGCCTTGGACTGTGGATGTACCTGTACCTGTTTATGTGTCTTGGATTTTAGATGTGTCTGCCGCTTCAGGGCCAGAACGAGGGGTTTCTCTGCGGGCAGGTGAGTTTCTTCTAGAGCTGGTTCTGTCTTTCTTCTGACTTTCTTTCCTTCTGCTGCAGGATTGCTTAAGCTCGAAGTTCGCTTTAATTTCTCATGTTGCTGCTTTGACCTTTCAAAGGACGAGTCTGCTGCAGGTTGACAGTCCACTAAGGACGTGGTGGTTGCAGTTAGGACAACACTTGCTTTAACTTCAACACCTGAAGTCTTGTCGGGATAAGTAATACCCTCAGATTTAGGGACCAATTGTGTCTGTTTCTTCTTTGTTATCTTCGTTTGATCCTAAAATAAAATAAAAGTTGAGGAATGATAAACATGAGCGAAATGTGCGAGTTCATGATAATATTCGATGACAAATGGATATTTATCACATCCAAAAGTTAGCACGTTAGAAGCAAACAAACAGCTATGGCGTAAAAAAGTTAAGAATTTCTCAAATACCATCTCCTTCCCAATGTTTCCTTCCAATGCTCTCCGCCTTTCCTTTTCCCGGCAAATGGCACGCCTGATCTCATGATTGTCAACTAAACTATTGGGCCACAGTTGAGCTAGCTGGAGCAAGAATAAATCCAAAAGAAAATCAATCAGGAAGGTTTGGTAAACAATCTTGAATATTAGGCAAGGTCTAGTCTAATGTTTTTGAATGGATCTGGAAAGCAAATAGACAAAGAATGGCAAAATATAAAGGTTGGAGAGGAACTTACATCTGAATAAAGCTTTCTGATTTGTGAACCTGAATGTTCATCCATTCCCTAGTATTACCAAAAACAGAGCAAAAACTATGTTGACACTTACAATTCTGCATCTAACAAGTTGGAACACCTTTTTATGTAAGGTTATGGAAAATATTAATTACCTCAACAAACACGTCATATAGATCACACAATTTTTCCTCCAGCGCCACATCCATGACAAACTTCTTCACAGGTGACTTTCCAAGAGATCCAACATCCTGAAAATCGTCTGATGTTCCAGCTTCTTGATTTGTTTCCTGTGAAACAATTTATGTCAGCGCAAGGAATATTTCAAAATATCAGATGTTTATCAATGTCTCAATAAAAGGGAGATATAAGTGCTTATCCAAGGCCAATCATAATCAGAGAGAACTCTGAGTTTCGTGCATCATCGAAAGAAGATGTTTAAATCCAACAATAAAGACAAGAACAAAAGTATCTATGCAACATAGCAGATACGAAATACTTTTGAAAATCAGATCAGAGAAACTAGTAGAGTAGAAGGGAGAGAACCTGGGATTCCACAAGTGGAACTTGTGTTTTTAACATCTCAGTTATTTCACTCTTGATCCGCTGAAATCTAGTATCTTTTTCTCGATTTGCAGTGACGATCGAATCAATCATGATTTTCAAGTTCCTCTGTACAATAACAATTACTAAACCGTAAGAGCTTGAACTCCTTCACTAACAAATACAGATCTTGTTAGCTCTTTCTGGAATGGAAGAGCTTTCACCTTAAATCGAAAAAATCTAAATACTTTAATGCCTCAGTAAGAATCACAACTCCATTACGATAACAAGTCTCGGTATGCAGGAGATAGAGATGAATACCTTAAGTGATCTAATCTGTATTAGATGACCGACAATGCCCATGAGACGATTGATTAACTCTCCTGATATTTCACCTTGGCTCGCATACTTCAAGAAAAGAAAATTGCTACTCTTCTTCATACATCTGAAAGATTATTAAAATTTATATACATATTTAGAAACAGAAGAGTTTGATTACCGCGATTCTAGCAACTTTAGCAAGATGCAATTTTACATCTCCTGGCAATCCCCTCTTCACTGCTTGGGAAGAGATATCGGCATCTTGATTCTCAGTGGCAGCAGGAGGCCTTGCTGCAATAAATTGGATATGATAGTTTACTAAATGGTATTTAGCTTCTCATGCATGTAGAGAACAACGAAACAGTTGAAACTCACATTCAGCGACCAACTTCTCCAAATTCCTGATGGCTTTCTCAAGTGTCGAGTATTTAGGCCGGCCATTTGAACCGCTTTTTTTCTAAATAGAGAAAGGTAAAGAGCAATCTAATGTAAATACCATGGGGGCTCCATTCCAAAAATAAAAAATTGAGTACAGATTGTAAGATATGCAAGAGTAAAGCATGGAAGCAAATATTAGCCAGAAAGATCAACCCAGAGTCGAGATGAAAACTAATTACAGATAGAAGCCATCTAATGCGTGAACTCTCCTAATTAAATGCTAATATCTTTACAATTACAGATCATTTCTACAGTCTCAAAGATTAGAGAAGCATCACTCTTGGATGTAGAAGATGAAAGCCCCAAATACATGCTTACTTCAAATTCCAAACTAACTAAAATGAGGAATCTAATAAACTTAAGATAGCTGGAAAGTACTTACAGATATTTGAATAGATGTTTTGCTTTCCGTTGCAATGTCCAGGTCAGGCATGCCATTGTTAACTTGCTGACGAACTACTGCTGATTTTGCCGAAACATTTGGCCGAGATTTTCCTGGAGGGGAATTAGATTGTTCATGAACACTTTTGCTGCTGCACTTCGGATGAAGGGGGCCAGAAGATCCAGCTGCCTTTGACTTCGGACTCGTGGCATTCATTGGCTGGTGATTCGCTTTATCAGTATGCTTCACATTTTCCAAAACTAAGGAATCATTGCCATTTTGCGCTTTCAAAGGGGAAAACGAATCTTGCACCGTCTTTGAATCATTGGAAATTTTCTTCGAAGAGGGCCCAGGAGAAGCAGATTGATCCTGGACTTTCACATTCAAATAATCAACTGTCTGGAATGGAACTCTAAAATAGATTCAAAAAGTTATTTGCAAGTAATGTACCTTTCCCCCAGCCGTCTTAGCCATCTTGGCTCGTTTTCTGGATACATCAACAACATCGCCACAAGGTTTTGCTGACTCCTTCCTTCGCCTTTTCTTTGGTTGCTGCTGGTTCGATGTAGCTGAAGGTTCACTGTTGTAGGAAGGAAACACAATTTAGATAAACTGGTAAGAATGGTAATGGAAGATAACCTACTCATAAGGAAACAGGGAAACCTGAATCCTATTTATAATCAGAGACCACAACGATACAAAATATTCATTGCGTTTTGACCATAACCTAGATATGTTAGCAGAGAAGTAGCAATATTATCAAGAAAATTCTATCAAATATTTCTGCCCTGAGTAAACATTGCATAAACCTAATTAGAGGGAAGAGAACGGTGATGCCAAATATATGTTCACACACTTATGCTGCCCATAGCCTATTCTCCACAACATATCACCAAATGAAAACTGACAAACCTGCCATAGAGAAATGCGACAACATACAACAAAAAGAGGACAAAAAACTTACATTCGTTCTAACTTTCCTCTATTGACAAAAAATCCATCATGTTTAATTGGCGAATTATCAACTTCAAAATACTCATCCTACAATGGGAAAAAAGAAAGAAAGAAAGAAGGATGTCTCAGCTATCAAGATACACTTTGATCACATAAGAAAGCCATAGTCAGGATATCTACACTAACCAATTCAGCATCATCGATAAATGAATCTTCAGTGTCATAGTCATCATCGTCAGGAGCACCGTCTAACTCTTCCCCATCACTACCGTCTTTACCCTGAAATTTATTTTATGAAGTATACGCTAATCAGAAATCTGTTGCAAAACCAGTGCTAATGCATGGTATGAAAAATGTTCCGAATAAGAAATCAAACATTCATCTTACTTGTTCAGATAATCAATAGAAACAGTAGTAAGAAAAGGTACCATATAAAGTCTCTCAATCTTGGCTATAACAGAGTTAAGACGATTAGGATGAGGTTGATTCACCATTTCATTCTCTGTTTGTGCCCCCTGCATTCGATATATCGCTAAATCATTAGACAATGATCAGTATCCACATTGAAATCACTATACAGCTTTAGTTTTGTTTCATTTTCAAGAGTTAGTTTATTGAAACCCTAGCTCTAAACTCAATGTCAAGGAGAAATTTCCCAATTCAGCTCCCGGAATGATGATACAATACAAAAATTGGTCTAACAGAGACAGAGAAATGAATACATGAGAATATGCATGTAGGCAGCTAAGAACTCACCGGTGCAAGGCGAAACTCGAGGTTAGGGTTGGCATTAAGAAGCCGTTCGGGAGCCGAAACGAACAAGCCGCCGTTTTCTTTGCTAGCCTCATCCATAAGCTTCTTCCACGATACGAGCGTGGTCTCCTCTTTGAGGAGTTCAACTTTAAGTAATTTCCGATCACCGGCGGTCAATATCTCAGACGAGATTTTACACGATTCGTTGAAAGTTGGACCGTCATCGGTTGGGAGCTTTGGTTCGTCCTCCATTTAGTGAATTGGGTCGGGTCGGGTCAGAGTTAGACTCTGTAGAGACCCGAATAGGAGAGGACGTGACTCTGGGACAAGAATCAAAGGAGTGGGGAATTGTGATGAGGAGGAGAATCTGAGAGAGATTGGAACTGAGAGGACGATTTTTGTTACAACGTTGCGCGGGATATCCAGCAATGAGACGCTTCTTAAGCTTTTATTTATTTTCTTTTATTTTATTTTTTCTCCTCCTCGTAAACAGGTTTTAATTATTACTATTTATTTTTTTCTGTCTCTCGGAAAATGATTTTTGTTTTTTTAGTGCAAATTAAATGTAAACAAACATATTTAGGTTTCAATTTTTCAAAAAATTAAAATGACTAAATATGAGAGAATCCTAAGAATCACTTTTCAAGAGAAAAAAGTGTCTATTTTGTCTATAAAATAAATTAAAATTTGTTAGAGGTTAAATAATGTTTTTATTAAGCTTTTGGTTTCATAAAAGTGGATGTGGTAATATGTTTAATTAATTATGAAAATATCATGTGTCATTCTTTGTTTTGTCCGTTAATTAATGAAACATCAAGTAACGAGGAGTTGTTACATAAGTTATTCTAAGAAATTCGAAGAGACAACAATTTTATTTTGCTTGCCTTGCTTATGTATTTGCCTTAGAATTGTTGCTTTTTGCATTAATATTGTTCTTGAGGAAACTGCGTCGGAATAGGTCAATACCGAGAGACGGCATTACAGTAAGACTACATCAACTCCAAACTACAAGTCTGTTTTGTTGATCATACAAAAGCGAAACAATTAGTTTTAGTGTTCGTATGGTTTGTTCTCATATTTCCAAGATGCATCCAAAAGTGCGTTGAGAGAAGTGAGTGGGACATGGTTATGTGTACAAGTAGATTATAACTTGATTAGTTCAATTCCCGCATCTCATATTTTTGTTCTCAACTCCATTGTTTTTCTCTCTTTTTTTAGCAATGGAATGATGATCCATAGCTTATTGTCATATATCAAAGCATTCCTTGGTTTCCATATTATCAAAACTATGAATTAGGCACAGATTTTATGCATCATGTGTAGCTAGATGATAGCATAAGTTTTTCTCTTAGCTCTTAATTCTCCCTTGGATTATGATATCACCTCCATGGCTCCATATAGACAGACAGTAATGCAAACATCAAAATATAGTAATTATCAACAACTACAACACTATAAGCCTATATAACACCCTTGCAGTTCCACGCTTCCCAGGGATCATGGCGATACTCTTCTGCTCTCTCTTTTATTGTGATGCTTCTTTGATCTCTTATAAAGTCGACATAGTCTCCAACCTCTAAGTTCCGCCGCAACTGCTCATTCATCTTCAATATGGACGGTGTCCGACGACATATATGATATGGATGAGAAGATGAAGTGGATGAGGTGGACAACAAGAAGAAATACTGCGACTTCGTGTATGAATATCCTCCCCTTAGCTTCCACGTTTTTGGCTTCTAATGACAGGGATCATAGCAAGGGTTTGGTCACATTCAAACCGTGACTCAATATCGTTAACAAGACTCTGATTCGGATAAATGCTTGGCTCATCATCATCGCACTTATTTGCATCTTCAACGAGGAGAACACAAGTCAGTTAACCATCGTTGTCTGGAGCTATGAAACTTATTCCCGCTTGCTTGGTCGCGAAAGTCTCCGCCGATGTTATGATTGCGAATGAGTGGGGCTGTGTGAGTCTTATTGTAAAATAATAATACAACTAGCTAGGTTTGGTAGACTAAAGTTATTACATGAACTTTTATTCTGATATACACATACAATATATATTTCTTTTTTCTAATGATAAACCATTATGGAAGAATACTAGCGAGAATCTTATTAGAACGAACGACTAATCAAGTAATCATAGACTAAAGAAGCTAATTAAACGACTAATCATGTCTTTATGGACCACCTTTGGGACCATTTTGATTGAACACAACTCCCCAATAGATCTGAATATCTTGGAAATAAATTGGCAATGTATTTTTAGTAAAAGCTTGTGTGAATTTTCTCTACAAAAAAGTTCTAACTTTTATTGTTTTGACATATGTTTGGGTAAGATTTAAAAAACCTATGACTTTATCGAAAAATATAAATATTTTTTTGTTTGTCAATTAAATTTTCATCGTAATCATTGAGATTAAAATAAAATAAAAAAACTAAGACCCACACAAGTCCAAATCAAACAAATTAGCAACAACAAAAAAATATAAGTTGGGAATAGCAAAATAGTATCGTTTGGGGATTTTACAATTTATTTTACTGAAAAAGAGAAAAAAAAAAAATCGGTATCTCTGAAAAAACTGACCGCCTCGCGTTGTCTCTTCCCTACTTCCTCCGATTCCTTCTCCTCTCTCTATATCTGATATCGTAATCTTCTCCGCCTCTCTAGGGTTTTCTCCGTTACTCGTGCTCCAGTTTTACGTTCGTTGGCATTCGCTCAATCGCTTCTGATTCATGAGGTTAGGGTTTCGTTATTTTCAGGAGGTGACAAGATTTTATTTTATTTTATTTAGTCTCTGTTGCGGCGTGTTTAAAATCAGAAGAGATCGGAGGGTTTTTGTCATCAATGTTGATGATTGAGCCATCCATTGTCTTGTGTTAGGTCTTTGAGTTGACCTTCTTAAGTTTTTTTTTTTTTTTTTTTTGGGGTCTCTGTTTGGTTGATTTTGTAGATCATGTTAATACGGGGCTGGGTTCTATTGAGAATCTGTTAAAGGTCTTTGAACCATTGCATAGTTTGATTTACTAAATAGCTTACTGATTTTTCATTAAAAATCCCTTTTTTTGAGAATGTTATTTGTTTGGCTTTGAATCAGGTAGCATTACGATGGACTGTAAGGAAAACGGTGTTGGTGACGCTTCTGGGTGCAATATTGATGCTAACTCTCTGGCCTCAAATCTTGCGATGAATACCAATGAAGATTTCTATGAGAAATTGAGTTCTCGTGGGCAAAATTTAGATTCAGTCAGTAGTTTGGAGATTCCTCAGACTGCTTCATCTGTAAACCATACGATTGAAGGCCAAAGGAAGTGCTTTACAGAGATTGAGCAGATGGGATACGGGAACAGTAATAGTCAAGAAGATGCTGGAAACACTGATGATGATCTATATGTTTGTTACAATGCTGATGACACTCAGGAGCAGGGAGTGGTTTCAGGTGAGCTTGAACAAAGTCAAGAATTAATTTGTGATACTGATTTACTGGTAAATTGCAACAAGCTGGATGATGGAAAGGAAAGTCAGGACACAAATGTGTCCCTTGTATCCATTTTTTCTGGGAGTATGCAAGAGAAAGAAGCTCCTCAGGCTAAAGAAGATGAAGGTTATGGTGGCACAACATTGCCTATAGGGGGCAGTGGAATAGATACGGAATCAACTTTTGTGAATGATGCACCAGAACAATTCGAGTCTTTGGAAACCACAAAGCACATAAAACCTGATGAAGTTGAAAGTGATGGTATTAGTTATAGGTTTGATGATGGAGGTAAGGAAGGAAGAAATGGACCATCGAGTGATCTAGATACTGGTTCTTCTGATGATATATCTCTCAGTCAGAGTTTTTCGTTTCCAGATTCGTTATTGGACTCTAGTGTATTTGGCTGTAGCGCCACAGAAAGTTATCTGGAGGATGCAATTGATATTGAAGGCAATGGGACTATTGTTGTATCCCCTTCATTAGCTATCACAGAAATGTTAAATAATGATGATGGTGGCCTATGTTCACATGATCTTAACAAGATCACAGTCACAGAGACGATCAATCCAGATTTGAAGTTGGTACGTGAGGATAGGCTTGACACTGATCTTTCCGTGATGAATGAAAAGATGCTAAAAAACCATGTTGGGGATTCATCAAGTGAAAGTGCCGTGGCCGCTTTGAGTATGAATAATGGTATGGCTGCTGATCTGAGAGCTGAAAATTTCAGTCAGAGTTCACCCATAGACGAAAAAACTTTAGATATGGAAGCCAATTCCCCTATTACTGACTCTTCTTTGATATGGAATTTTCCATTGAACTTTGGAAGTGGAGGAATCGAAGTCTGTAATCCTGAAAATGCAGTTGAGCCACTCAGAATAGTAGATGACAATGGCAGAATAGGTGGTGAAGTTGCTTCTGCATCAGGGAGTGATTTTTGTGAAGCTGGCATGTCTTCTTCCCGAAGGAAGGCCCGAGACGGGAAACAATGTAAAGTGGTGCAGACAAAAACGAGTGCTCGCCATCTGAGAAAATCCTCTAGAAAGAAACAATCAGAAAGAGACATTGAGTCAATTTTCAAGTGCTCAAAGCAGAAGAGGAGCTCTCTTTTAAAAACAAGTCGTTCATCTGAGTGGGGATTACCAAGCAAGACCACTGAAATCTTCTTACAGAGCAATAATATTCCCTATGATGGACCTCCGCATCATGAACCACAGAGATCTCAGGGAAATCTTAATAATGGAGAGCATAATAGAAGTTCTCATAACGGGAATGTAGAAGGATCTAACAGAAACATCCAAGCATCAAGTGGCTCTTGCCTTCGTTTGAAAGTTAAATTTGGTAAATCAGGTGGCCAAAATCCTCTGAACATTACAGTCTCTAAGGTCAGTGGTAACTCCTTACCTGGTAATGGTATTGTAAAAGCAGGAACATGTTTAGAATTGCCAGGATCAGCACATTTTGGTGAGGATAAAATGCAAACTGTGGAAACTAAAGAGGACTTGGTAGAGAAAAGCAACCCTGTGGAGAAAGTTTCATATCTTCAGTCATCTGATTCTATGAGGGATAAGAAATATAACCAAGACGCTGGGGGTTTATGTAGGAAGGTGGGTGGTGATGTTTTAGATGATGACCCACACCTTTCCTCTATTAGAATGGTTGAGGAGTGCGAGAGGGCCACTGGAACGCAGTCCCTGGACGCTGAAACTTCACCAGATTCTGAAGTTATCAACTCTGTGCCTGATTCCATTGTCAATATTGAACATAAAGAGGGTCTGCATCATGGTTTTTTTAGCACTCCAGAAGATGTGGTCAAGAAGAACAGAGTATTAGAAAAAGAAGATGAATTGCGTGCTTCAAAATCTCCTTCAGAAAATGGTTCACATCTAATTCCCAATGCAAAAAAAGCTAAACATCCGAAGTCTAAAAGTAATGGAACAAAGAAAGGTAAATCCAAGTTTTCCGAATCTGCCAAAGACGGGAGAAAAAATGAATCACATGAAGGGGTAGAGCAACGCAAATCCCTGAATACCAGTATGGGAAGGGATGATAGTGATTATCCTGAAGTAGGGAGAATAGAGTCTCACAAAACAACAGGTACTACTCTTTTAATTAGCTCTAAGAATTATTGTCCATGTTCAACACCTTTCTTGTTTCCCAAAAATTTGAGGACACTATTTTTTGCTTACGTGAAGTTGAATAGAATCTCAATGTTTTCCATTTCTTTATGATGCTTCCAATCTTTTGAAACATTTTTAAGCTGTGAATTATGTGAATCATGTAATAGGTGCCCTTCTAGATGCTGATATTGGGAAAACCAGTGCCACTTATGGTACCATATCATCAGATGTGACCCATGGGGAAATGGTTGTGGATGTTACTATTGAAGATAGCTATTCCACAGAGAGTGCCTGGGTTCGATGTGATGATTGCTTTAAATGGCGACGAATACCTGCTTCTGTTGTAGGATCAATTGACGAGAGCTCTAGATGGTATGTATCATTTTATATTGAATATGAGCTTGCTTTAATTAAATTTTTTGATGATTGTGTTTTTCTAAGTGTTCTCCTCTTTTAGTTTTCGTTTACTTTGTCATGTGATCATAATTGGGGATGAATGTGGCCAGCTTTTACTGGACAGTGCCTTCGTATTTGATTACTTAAGTTCATGAAATTTGCTTGTTTAGCCTTAAAATTAGCGTCTCCTCATCTCGGCCACACACTGTTCTGGCTAATTGTTTGTAGTTTCCCCTTACGAATTCTTGTAGATTATTCTTTTTATCAACAGTTTCCAGTGTGTTGCGGATCATAGTTAGTCCTGTTGGGCTATACAAAATTTGTGTTAACTTAGTGTTCGTCGCACTTGTATCAAAGTTAACCTAGTTTATCTATTGAGTCTCAAATTTATAATCAGCATGGAGTTTTTTCATCTTTTTGATTCATCACATTTGGACTTCCTGTCCGCAGCTGTTTGACCCATGATTTTTTATCCTTTCCGCACGTGCTGCTTCATTCATCTTTTGTGATATGTTGAAGTCTTTCTCTATACTAATATGGATTTTCTATTGTTAAAAGGATCTGTATGAACAACTCAGATAAAAGATTTGCGGATTGCTCAAAATCTCAAGAGATGTCAAATGAAGAAATTAATGAAGAGTTGGGCATAGGACAGGATGAAGCAGATGCATATGATTGTGATGCGGCTAAAAGAGGGAAAGAAAAGGAACAGAAGAGCAAGCGTTTGACAGGTTCTTATAATTCAACATGGGGGAACCTTGAGAGTACCCTTGGCTAGAATATTTGAATTATCATATGATTTTCCATCTGTTTATTTTTAATCTGTTTTTATGTCCGTAATTTTTGCAGGTAAGCAAAAGGCGTGCTTCAAGGCTATAAAAACAAACCAGTTCCTTCATCGCAATCGTAAATCTCAAACAATTGACGAGGTTAATTTCTTTGTATTTTGCCTATTTGTTATGTCAGTAATGCATTAGTAGAAATTGTACTTGTGCTGTCACTATTTTTTCCTTTTCTATATTACTACTCAGCTATCGTGTTCCCTTCTATTTTGGACAGATAATGGTTTGTCACTGCAAACCATCACCTGATGGTAGGTTGGGTTGTGGAGAAGAATGCCTCAATAGAATGCTTAACATTGAATGTCTTCAAGGTACCTGTCCAGCTGGCGATTTGTGTTCAAATCAGCAGGTATAATGTCTTGTTTGCAAGCGAAAGGGTTACATTCACAGTCAGTTATATCATTCTCAATCTTTTGGCTCATATTTCTGCAGTTTCAAAAACGGAAGTATGTTAAGTTTGAGAGATTCCAATCCGGTAAGAAGGGTTATGGCCTGAGATTGCTCGAGGATGTACGAGAGGGGCAATTCCTAATTGAATATGTTGGAGAGGTGTGTTTGAAATGATCTTTCAACTCTTGGTGGATGTGATCAACTGTAGATTGGCTTTTTCAGCCTCTATTTTTTTCCTTATCTGTGTGTTTTATTAATACATGCGTATAACTTGTGTTTATTTATAACAGGTGCTTGATATGCAATCCTATGAGACTCGCCAAAAAGAATATGCTTTCAAGGGTCAGAAACATTTCTATTTCATGACACTAAATGGGAATGAGGTAATCATCTTCTCTTTTAATGACTCAGCTGCTTCTTTTTCTTCATCTTTGATTAAAATGGTTTGTAATTTGCTGTTTAAAGCTGTGTGGAGTTGTTGTATAAAAATGTGTGATGGATACTAAAAGTGATGTATGGTTGCCAGACCGTGTCGCGTTTTTGATTTTAGATAGCATATATGAAGTTCTATCTTTTTAAACCTTTTCTGCTTGAGCAATTTGCTTGTAGCTCGGGTTAGTTACTTTTATGTCTCTTATTTGATCCATGTGTACCCAAAAAAGAAAAAAGACATTTGCAAGAGTAAGATGAATAGACAGTCTTCTTCTCTCTGTATCTTCCTTCATCTGACACTCGTCTGTATCTTTATCAGTATCTATCTTTATGTAAGCTTTAAAGGTAACAGATTAAAATGTCCCAACTAGTTTAGCGCAAAAGCTTATGAGGGTTTTGGACATTTATCTAACTTGCCTATGCACAGATAGGTTACTTGTTTGTAATAATCGCATCCCTAGCATATTATCTGCACTCGGTTGAAATTTTCCCCTTTTTGTGCATACTTTAGAATATGCTCTAAATTGGACCTTGCAATAACTTCTTTAATTTTTTTAACGCAGGTAATAGATGCTGGTGCAAAGGGAAACCTAGGGCGTTTCATTAACCATAGCTGTGAACCAAACTGCCGTACTGAAAAGGTGACTACAAAGTGTTCTGTGCGATATCATTCATCGGGTCTGATTATAAATTCAGTAATCTGAGTCGGGAACTTTCTTTTTGAGCTCGTCTGCTTCATTTGTTACTTCTTAAATGTTGTTGCAGTGGATGGTGAATGGTGAAATTTGCGTTGGAATATTCTCCATGCAAGACCTTAAGAAGGTAGGCTCTCCTGCACTTGCTATTCTGCGAGTATCATTTCAGTAGTTTTTAATCTGTCTGGTTCGTTCACAGGGTCAAGAGTTGACATTTGACTACAACTATGTGAGGGTTTTTGGTGCTGCCGCCAAAAAGTGCTATTGTGGATCATCACATTGCAGAGGGTATATTGGGGGAGATCCTCTGAATGGTGATGTAATTATTCAAAGTGATTCAGATGAAGAGTATCCTGAACTTGTGATCCTTGATGATGATGAAAGTGGAGAAGGAATCTTAGGTGCAACATCTAGGACCTTCACTGATGACGCTGACGAGCAAATGCCACAGAGCTTTGAAAAGGTTAATGGTTACAAGGACCTTGCTCCTGATAATACCCAAACACAGAGCTCAGTATCTGTAAAACTTCCAGAGAGAGAAATTCCTCCACCTCTTCTTCAGCCAACTGAAGTTTTGAAGGAACTTTCGTCAGGCATATCTATTACTGCTGTCCAGCAAGAGGTTCCCGCTGAAAAGAAGACTAAAAGCACATCTCCCACGTCCAGTTCTCTTAGCAGAATGTCCCCGGGTGGTACAAATTCTGATAAGACGACAAAGCATGGATCAGGAGAAGATAAAAAGATACTTCCACGTCCTCGTCCTCGTATGAAAACTTCTCGCTCATCTGAGTCTAGTAAGCGAGACAAAGGAGGTATTTATCCTGGTGTTAACAAAGCACAGGTTATACCAGTTAATAAGTTGCAACAGCAGCCCATCAAATCTAAAGGATCAGAGAAAGTTTCTCCCAGTATCGAAACATGTAATGTACTAGTTTTAGACGTGAATTGTTAAGATACCATCACCATTCAGCCATATTCGCTAATAGCACCACCAATTTTGCAGTTGAAGGGAAACTGAACGAGTTACTAGATGCCGTAGGAGGGATAAGCAAGCGGAGGGTAAGTTGTATATAGCATTGCTCCTTAGTCTACACTTCAATTAGTTATGTTTGTAAGGTTAAGACATCATATTTTGTTCCGTTCTGTTTTCTTTTGTGGGGTTTGTAAGATCATGCACTTTTTTTTCCTTGATACATCCTTGGCATAACTCTCTTTATTCTTAATACTTCCCCTTTATCGAGCAACCGCAGCGTGCATACTTAGTTGGTTTTCTTTTCTTACACAAACAGGATTCAGCAAAAGGCTACTTGAAACTTCTGCTGCTCACTGCCGCTTCGCGAGGCACGGATGAAGAAGGAATTTATAGGTATTCAAGAATCTGACCTCTGCTTATCTTTGTTCCCATTTCTAGATTTATCATATTCTGCATCCTGTGCCTGAATTCCTGTTGTTTGTGAACCTATCGCAGCAATCGAGATCTTTCAATGATTCTTGATGCCCTTTTGAAGACAAAGTCAAAATCTGTTTTAGTGGACATAATCAACAAGAATGGTATGACAGTCTTCTTCTAGTTTGGTCCATGTTTCTTATCTGTTTTTTTTATCTTGTGAACTTTCCTTCTCTCGTAAAGTGAAATAACCCCTAAACACATCCAGGTCTGCAAATGTTACATAATATCATGAAACAATACCGGGGTGATTTTAAAAGGATCCCTATAATCCGGAAACTTCTGAAGGTATATTCCTTTTAACCTACTGCTTCTGGTTATATAATGGGCAGAACACACTTGGCATTGGCTATCTTTAAATTTGTCGTCTCACCACGTTGGTTAATGATACTTCAAACCCATAGGCAGTTCCGCTTACATCTTAGGCAATGTGAATAGCTGAAATTTCGAATTAACTTTCCTAGCTGATACTTCCTTGAAATTTTTTAGCTTGCTTACATGTCAATATAACTGAATTTACTTTCAGGTATTAGAGTATCTTGCCACAAGGAAAATCCTTGCACTGGAGCATATAATCAGAAGGCCTCCTTTTGCAGGGATGGAAAGGTCAGTAAAGTTTAATCATGGCCACCTTTGCTAGTCATCCGACCAGATATTGATTCTTATCCTTATCGAGTGGGAACTAACATATCAAACAATTGAAAAGAAATTATGCTGTCACTAGTATAGTTGTTGAAATTTGGCTGTCTAGTAAATTGCTTTACCTTTTCATACTAATCTGGTTCTCTATGTAACTTACTAGAAATTTGAACTGTCACCTGGCTCCAAAAATAGTTTCATCTGTCTTCATCGAACCTTGCTTTTACACCTTCTTAGTTCTTTAGGTTCTTGTAGGACACAATATGACATTGAAATGTTTATCTACCTGCAGCTTTAAGGACTCTGTTCTATCATTCACCGAGCATGACGACTATACGGTACCAGGCATCCCTTTTACTTTGTTTTAGTGATCCGTATTTTTGGACCTTGAACAGATGAGTATCTAGGTTTGGCTTTTAATTTCCAATTATTTTCATGTGTATGCAGGTTCATAATATTGCGCGGAGCTTCCGAGACAGATGGATACCTAAGCATTTTAGAAAACCTTGGCGCATCAACAGGGAGGAGAGATCGGAGTCTATGAGGTCACCTATAAACAGAAGGTTCAGAGCATCACAAGAACCTCGATATGATCATCAGTCCCCAAGACCTGCAGAACCAGCTGCGTCTGTCACATCATCAAAGGCTGCAACTCCTGAAACAGCATCTGTATCTGAGGGATATTCAGAACCTAATTCCGGTCTTCCTGAGACAAATGGACGCAAGCGCAAAAGCAGATGGGACCAGCCGTCTAAGACAAAAGAACAAAGAATCATGACTATCTTGTCCCAACAAACAGATGAAACTAATGGAAATCAGGATGTCCAAGATGACCTTCCACCCGGGTTTTCATCACCCTGCACAGATGTGCCTGATGCAATTACTGCACAGCCGCAACAAAAGTTCCTTTCTCGCTTACCAGTTTCCTATGGGATTCCACTTAGCATTGTTCATCAATTTGGTTCACCTGGCAAAGAGGACCCGACCACCTGGTCTGTTGCTCCTGGCATGCCGTTCTATCCATTTCCACCTCTACCGCCAGTGTCTCATGGTGAGTTTTTTGCTAAGAGAAACGTAAGAGCCTGTTCCTCGTCCATGGGAAACCTGACTTACTCCAATGAGATCTTACCAGCTACACCTGTGACTGACTCGACCGCTCCAACCCGTAAGAGAGAGTTGTTTTCATCTGATATAGGGACAACTTACTTTCGGCAACAGAAACAGAGTGTTCCTCCATGGTTGCGGAACAATGGGGGGGAGAAAACAGCAAACAGCCCTATACCTGGAAATCTAACTTTAGAGAAGAAGCTCAACAGTTAAGTATTCTTAATTTTAGAGAAGTACAGTCGATGAAGTTGAAATGGAGACAATGCATCTCTTAAAGGAGAATTACAGTGATTGATTGGTTTATTTGGCCCATAGGAAAATCAATCCCCTCTAGGGGAGTCATATGCGTTTCTTTCCTATCCCTCTCCTTTCTTTAGTATATTCTAAATTCTTTTACAATCAAAAAGTCCCATTTCAATGTAAAAGCAATCACATTCTTTAATCTTTTTAAGTTACCTTGAGATCTTTGCATCTTAAAACTTCTGAAATAATTAATTTTCTTAAGCATCTCCTGGAAAATGAAAAGGTGGAAAAGAAACAAGGCAAACTTTTGATATTCAATATTTTCTGAGTAAACTTCTGACTCTAACAAACATCCAAGTTTTTACAAGTGTTGCATATTTTCTCCAGCCATTGAAGTACCTTCCAATTACCTTCTTGTAACTTGGCCGCCTCCTCACAAGAGCCCAATACTCAGCAAGATTCTTCCTGCTACTTATATACTCCTCTTCCAAATCCAAGAGCGATAACCGAGCTAGCACCGGGATTAGCATTACATCAGCCATACTAAACTCATTCCCAGCCAAATAGGTTGTCCCCTCTAGCTTTGTTTCAACCTCATCTAGAAGCCTAAGCAAATGGTCTTTGCTTCTCCTTAAGGCCCCAGGGTCTTTTAGTTTGTCTTCTGTATCGTATGCTTCCCTTAGCTTCCTATGGTAAGCACTAGCTAAGTCTGGAGACTCAGCCATCCTTGCAATCACTACCATCCTCAAGAACTTGGAAACATAGAGGCGACGATTATCCGGTATGTGAGCAAGAGTGAAAAGTTTGGACTCCCATTCCCTAATCTTCCGCATCCATTCAACAACTTCTCTATTAAAAGTAGCATCTTCTATACCAGAGGAAACTTCAGCTATTCTCTCTAAGTACCTAGAAAATTCAAGACCCAACAAAAAGCTTTAATTACTACTTATAACCAAAATATCTATGACCAGAAGGGAGAATATTATCAATGGTGAGTAACATACTCTATGATCTCAATAGTGTCCAAAATGATGTGAGAACCATTCCTGAAAACGGGAAGTTTGGCGTTGGGATTCATCCTAAAGAAGGAAGGGTCCATGTGCTTGCCTGTGATGGGATTGACATGGTATGATGTGTAATCAATGCCTTTCTCTTCCAAAGCTAGTCTCACTCTTTGGCTGTCTATTGAGTAAGGATGGTGATATAACTGCATTGTTTCAGACCAGTTCTCTCCAACTATTTGTCCAAGGCTCCTACCAAATTATTCAAACAGAGCAGATTCTAATTTCATTGGAGCAGTGGGGGTTAAACATTCAAGCAACTTAAAACTACATATAATCCAAAAAAGAGTCATCAACTGATCAAACATTTCACCAAATTAACATTACAGGAGAAACTGTTAAACCTCGAAACTTCAACAAAGAGAGATTCATATCTGGGACTAAAAAGGGGCTGAAGCACGATAATGAAGGAATCGAATCAAACACATGAGCTTGAAAACATATAAAACATAACAGAACAGAACAGCGTCAAACAGAGATTGAAGCAAGCAAAGACAAGAACTGACGAAATATGACAAGACATACCCAATAAAACTGAACAACACCTTCGAGAAAGAAAGACGAGATCAAGAACTGAATCAAATCTAGACGAAAAAGAGAAACCTTCGTCTAGTTAGTTTCTCGAATTGAAGATTTCTATAGAAGTTTTTTTTTTCTGAAGGGAGACAAATACTATTACAGCTAGATTTGGCCTGAAAAAAAAAAAAAAATTAGGAAAGTGCGAGAGTATCTAATTCTCCACTGCTTACGTAGATGTACATGTGTACTCGCTCTCAGATGTTGCCACGTGACTCTGGTCAACTATCCGTCAAAGTCAAATGCTTTTAAGGATCACAGTGTCCCTCAAGGATATATCTGTCTTTCCATTTCTTTTTCTTTTTTACATACACCCAAATTATTGGCTCTATTATTGCATCCAAAGTGTCAGTTTTTTTCTTTCATTTTTTGGAAAGGATAAAAATGATATATCTAATTTTAGAAGGTTTTTTTAGTGGTTACAAGTATAGTAATACTTTTACACCATACCTTAAATTTATTTCCTAAAAGATAATTTCATATAAAGTAAATCTATTGAATTTAAGAACTTTTATGTTGTAGGTCTAGAATAAAAAATGATTAAGTTAAAGGTATATTGAATCTAAGAACTTTTATGTTGTAAGCAAGCAAGATTGTGTCTAAAGGTCTATTGATTATATAACGCGAATGAAATACTCCTCTCTTTGGGCCTAAAAATGATTGTCGAGAGAGTTCGTGTAAGATATTGAATCTGGCCCAATTTTAGTCATAATTTATAAGCCCACTTTGGCATTGACAGTTATATAAAATTCAGCAGAAATTATTTAATTGAAAGATTTCTCGTAAAATGTTTTGAGTACGATGGATATTCATTATAACAAATAGCAAAACGACTGAAAAAAAAAGAAATATACTTATATAATAATAACATATAATTGACGTGCATGGACCAAAAATAATACCAACCTCTAAAACAGAAGGGACAATAAATAAAGAGCATCCAAATATGTGACACGTAACTAGCCAAAAATATTACAAAGGTCACATTCATCATAAATCTATTGAATTTAAGAACTTTTATGTTGTAACCAAGATTGTGTCTTCCTTTCTACTCATTTTTCGCCCAAGAAAAACAATTATAGTAGGTCCAAAAGTAATCATTTACCCAAACAAAACAAAAAAACGAGTTTTTCAAGACTTTCATGAACAAGCTAGTTAGAGAAACATCAACGTCATGCATGTTGCAAATTCGTTCATATATCTTAGTCATTACTCATTTGTGTTACTAATGGTTTTGTATAGTGAAGAGAGTTGAATTTATCTACAGGCTGCATCTAGTTTTGTAAAACATAAAATTACAAAACTCCTTTACATATCTTAGATTAACTCTTTTCTTTTTCTTTTTCTGTCATAAATCAAAATCGAGTTTTTATTTGATTGATGGTTTATGTATGTCAAGTAGTAGTATTATATTTAATGTAGATATTTTAGACTAGCTAGTGTCCATGGTCATTTCGTCTTAAGTTTGAATTAATGATCCATTAAATAATACACGTGTTTTATCATTGAAGGGTATTTGATCAATGAAAGAGTGGCCAAATATCAATTAATTTCGTTATTTTGCTTCACATTTAATTGTATTGAATTGGCCTAACTGTGACATGTCCATGTAGCTATCTCTTTCGTTTTAAATGACATGCTATTGTTTGGTCAGGATTTGTTTTTGGTTATAACTATTATGGTCATGATTCACGCTTCTTTGCAAAATCAAATTCGATTTTTGAAAAATAATTTAAAGTATTCCATTCATCTAAATTGATTTTGAAACCGAGTCAACTCTCACAAAATATTTGGAAAATTTAAAGTATTCCATTAATCTAAAAGTTTTGTTTGTTTGTTAAATTGATCATCATATATGTTAGTACAAGCCAATAAGATCAAGGGAAATTCCAACATTTAATAAAAGGGTTACTAACATATAAAGTATTAGGCTCCCAAAGATCATGCGAATAATTGGGACACGGTCTTTCGATTCCATGTATTAATTACGAATTTACGGCACAAGTACAGAAAAATGATTAGGTCTAAAAAACTAATTAAGATTAAAGAAATGAGATGCTCTCTTATTATCATATGTAAAGATCGAGTGGCGTTGTCGTGGCAGAAACAAAAGCCACCAACTGAGTAGTCTACATTTCCTTATCTTCCGGTTAATGTTTTTGACCTCTCTCTCAGTTTGTTGCCACTTTCATTTCTCATCAACTCTGCCATTCAAGAATTCATCATCATCATGGACCAAACAATACATTCATTTAGTTTTATCTTCAATATTAAATGTATCTTAAAATTGTCTCAATAGTTGAATATTTTGGTATTGGGTCTCTGTTTTTGAGTCATGTTTGATTAATTAATGAACAAAAATCAATTTTGTTCGAGTGAGTTCATTTGAAAACAGTCGGGTTGGTCCGGTTTAGATGCCATTGAGTTTTCTCTCCAATGATAAAAGAACCAGCTTCCTATAAAACCTAAAACTAGGTGACATAAAACATGGAAAAATGTTGAAATTAGTTGTTTCATAATATATAGTACTCCATAATATATAGTTGTTTTATTTTGCTTGAAACAAAAATAAAAGTAAGATGGAAATAGAAGAAAGAGAAGGTAGGGTCCATGACTGATGAGGTAGACGGTGACGCATGGCTTTCGGATTTAGTTGACGTGTCGTTTCTCGCTACTAAAACGGCAGGTATTCCGTTACTACACAATAACTAACTCTCTCGTAATTCGGGCAAAACAATGATGACACAAGTAACAAATTCGGGCATGAGAAACGGCGTTTCGAATACTTTTATTAACGCCGTCTAATTACGTAATTAATGTTGTGTACGTTACCAGACGCACCGGTAAGCATGGGCGGAAAGATCTTCCGTTATTATGATGACGTGGTAATACGCTGACATTGACACGTGTAGGTTGTTGGAAGGATCACATGACATGGCCGTTTTTTTTTTTTTTTAACTTCGGGCCAGACATGTTTAAACCACAAAACGGGCTTTATTTACACCGACCCATTCTGATATCAGCCAGATTTTTTTCCCTATTAGTTACCATTTCATTTCAATAATTGTATTTTCTATTATAAAACTTCCACATTTTTGTAACAATGTGAAACTGTATATATATTTAAGTCAATGCTCCAAAATTATATAGGGTAATTTTTCTATAATTTCCTTTTAAAAAAGATTTTTGATACATATTTTGACTTCATTTTAGTCAACAAAATAGTTGCAAACATTGTATCTTTCTATTGTCGTATTATTTCTTGTTTTGGCTTTTTTTTAGCCAAACAATATATTCTCCATACTATTTTTGAGGAATCTGTTTTTAGCTTAAATAGATGATTTTTTGCTGTAAAAACAATATATATATTTTTAATCTAAACTATTTTAGCATAATGATTAAAGTAGTTTAAGCTCTAAAGTAGGGAACTGAACCATACAATCAACGTTCCAACTATTTCCACATACATAGTAGTTTTGTACGGCTTTTCAGGAGAAAGCAGAGACATTTAAGTTTTGATAATTTATTAACCTTAGCAAATTAATAAGAACATAACTGTATCTGTCATTGTGATTCAATGCCATAGTAAGACTATGTCAAAATTGCAAAACAAATGAATTTACAAAAAAGCGAGTTAAAAAAAAGAAGTACAAGTGGGGTTTTAAGAAAAAGGAAAATGAAAATCTAATAAGATGGCTGCTCTTCTCTTTCTTTGTGACGACGAGAGCATCAAAAGCAAAAGCAAAACCAAACCTGCGGTTAAAACTTAAGTCTCTGCAGGTAGATAGAGAGAGAGAGAAAGATCTTGTCTTTGTTTGGTTATATAAATCCTTAAAAACGATGTTCTTTTGTCTTTGTGAAGCACACGTCAGGAGGATAAAAGGACACACTTGAAATCAAAATTCAGAACAATCAGAGATGATAGAAACCGGCGGAGATAAACAGAGCTCCGTCGAGGAAGGATGTGGTGGCCGTACGATTCTTGTCGGCGTGAAGCTTGACGCTCCGAGCAGAGAGTTACTCACTTGGGCTCTGGTTAAAGTCGCTGAGCCTGGTGATACTGTGATCGCTCTTCATATCCTTGGAAATGGTTACATTTCTGAGCTTTTCCTTAATATAATTTCTCTTACCAAAAAGCTTTGATTTTTATGTTTTTGTTAACACAAAAGTTTCGGTTTTGGGTTTTGTTTAGAGATTGTGGATCGCGCAGGGAACTCTTCGCTTCTCTCTCTGGTTAGAACTTTCGACTCTGTTCTTGACGTTTATGAAGGTTTCTGCAATTTGAAACAGGTAAAATAAGATCAAAGTCTGGATTTTTTCAATTTTGTTCCTTTGCTAGTTTGCTTACTTCTTTAGCTTCTTCAGAAGAGAAACGAAATGTTGAATTTTTCCGCTTTATAGGTGGATCTGAAGCTGAAGCTATGTCGTGGTTCCTCTGCTCGAAAGATTTTAGTTAGGGAAGCGAAATCGTTTTCTGCAACGAAAGTTTTAGTTGGGATTTCAAAAAGTCACCACGCGATTCGTTCATCAGCTTCTGTAGCTAAGTACATAGCGAAGAAACTATCAAAGGATTGTTGGGTTATTGCTGTAAACAATGGTAAAATCTTGTTCCAAAAGGAAGGTTCTCCATCATCTACCATTAATCAATCTCAAGGTTTGACCTTTTTTCTTCAAGTTTCTACATTATTTTGTATCTGAATGATTTGTTTTTGGTGTTAGTGGTTGAAGAAACTGTTATTGGGTTTGGTTATATAGGAAAGGAAGATGTTCGGAGGATTACTTTGTTGAATGTGCTTCAGAGATCTGTTACATTGAATAAGACTACTAAAGTAGTTAGCCATTCTGAGGAAGATTCTAACTCTAAGGAGGAGGAGGAGGATCAAGCCTGTGGCCAGAATCTACGGCAAGTCTTAGCGGCTGCTCGTTTGGAGAATTGCTCGGTTTGTGGTTTTGATTCTTTGTCTCCGAACGATACAACTACTCCTGGAAAGTTGTCTGGAGCTTCAGATTTTGATAGGAGTGAAGATGATGATGAGTGCAACAAAGCAATGGAGATTGTGCCTGTGAATGGTTCAGAAGATTCAGGCGGTTCTGTAACTATGTTGGTTAGGAAATTGCCTGAACCTAGACCAGGTTGGCCTTTGCTTCGTCGTGCTGTTTCTACATTAGGACAATCTGTTACTCCTCATAAGATACCGGTAGTTCAATGGGCTTTGAAGCTTCCTCCTAGGGATACTAAGCAACTTGGTTATGATTCTTCTGAAGATAATTTGTCAACCTTAAACGCACTTGTTCCATTTGGTATCAACTCTATCACCAACAAGTCTATTCCTGACAATAGTCCAAGAAAATTGCCAGAGGAATTAGAGGGACTTTATGAGAGGTTCTCTTCAACTTGCCGGTTTTTCAAGTACAAGGAACTCGTTTCAGTGACATCGAATTTCTCCGCTGGTTGGTCCTTCTCTCCTTTATATATGGATGACACGCTTATAGTTCTTGAATTTTCACAAGCCTCCTCTTTTATAACTAAGAGATCTTATGTGATGTCAGATAATTTTATTGGGAAAGGAGGCAGCAGCCGGGTTTTTAGAGGTTGTTTGTCCAATGGAAGAGTGGTTGCTGTGAAGATTCTCAAGCAAACCGAAGATGTCTTGAATGACTTCGTGGCTGAGATTGAGATCATCACAACATTACACCATAAGAATATTATCTCCCTCTTAGGATTTTGCTTTGAAGACCATAACCTTTTACTTGTATACAATTATCTCTCAAGAGGAAGCCTTGAAGAGAACCTTCATGGTACTTTTTAGACAAGCCCTTTGCCTTTTAAAGCAACTCAGGGATACTTATTATGATCATGGATCTAACAAATGCTTGGTTTCATACCCAGGAAACAAGAAAGATCCGCTTGCATTTTGTTGGAGCGAGAGGTATAAAGTGGCTGTGGGAGTAGCAGAGGCATTGGACTATCTGCATAATACTGCTTCGCAACCCGTCATCCACAGAGATGTTAAGTCATCAAACATACTATTATCTGATGATTTTGAGCCACAGGTAAAAAACAAATTCTATTGGTTTTTCATATATCAAAGAGGAAGAAACAAAAACGCAAGAATACTAAAAAGATGATTAAACCTTGTTCCCAGCTTTCTGATTTTGGACTTGCAAGGTGGGCGTCTATATCTACGACACACATAATCTGCTCTGATGTCGCGGGAACTTTTGGGTATGAAGTACTCTAGGTTTTGGGTAATGTTTCATGAAAGTTCTTGAAAATGTTCTTGTGCTAATCTTCTGTTTTTGTGCAGATACTTGGCTCCAGAGTACTTCATGTATGGTAAGGTGAATGATAAGATAGATGTGTATGCATTCGGCGTTGTTCTCCTCGAGTTACTTTCGGGAAGAAAACCGATTAGCAGCGGATGTCCAAAGGGACAAGAGAGTCTAGTCATGTGGGTATGTACAACTGCAAACCAATTAAGTCAAAACCAAGCTTTTTCTATACTCTTATTGAAAACAAGTATGTATGATGTTCATATACAGGCCAAACCAATTCTAGATGATGGAAAGTATTCTCAGTTATTAGACCCGAGTTTGCGGGATAACAACAACAATAATGATGACCAAATGCAGAGGATGGCGTTAGCTGCTACTCTTTGTATTCGACGTAGTCCTCAAGCTAGACCGAAAATGAGCATCGTAAGTCAAATTTCTTTACCCTCTAGTATTTTTACATCTTAGCTCTATGTAGCTATCTTGAAGAATGTGTAATGATGCAGGTATTAAAGCTACTTAAAGGTGATGAAGACACGCTTGAGTGGGCAATGCAGCAAGTGAATAGTTCATCAGAGGAGTCAGAGATGCTCAAAGATGAGCAATGCCAAAGATCTAACTTGCAATCACACCTTAACTTAGCACTTCTTGATGTTGAAGATGACTCAATCTCCATGGGAAGCATTGAGCAAGGTGTCTCTGTTGAGGATTATCTAAAAGGTAGGACAAGCCGTTCTTCGAGCTTCGACTAAATGCCCATTTTTACTGAAACTATTTGTGTAGTGTGTGTACATATGAAGAGGGTTCTGTGGAAATGGGTGGGTGGTGGATTTGTGGGGTTCTTTTTAGCCTCCTTTCTCACCTTTTAGTGTTGTAATTGTAGATTACAAATTGTTTGGGGTGTGTTTTGTAATTTCAGGTTAAGTCTTTTTTTGGGGGCAAATACTTATAGCAGTGGTAATAAAAACGAAATGGAAATGCTTGTAATTGTGAGCAAGGAAAAAAAAGTTCTGCTGATTGTCTTAACATGAATTCATAAACTACTACCACAATACAGTGAAACCTAAAAGAAGCCTTGAGATGTACTTTAAGAGCAGTGCAGTGCAGTGCCGCGTTACTTGTTGCCTACAATATCTATGCACCCTCTAGTATCAACACACAAATTTTGTCAAACGTTTTTCATGCAGCCAGGGTTTGAATGCACCTTCAAGAACTATGTTCTGCAAAAGAAGCAAATTACAAAAGACATTTTAATCCATGGCGCAAACGACTCTTACATTCATTTTGTTATGTTGATAAAATAATGCATAAGGTTTGATAGTAACAAGAGGGTTTCACGAGACCAATGCACACTCACAACGATTTGCACATGTTGTAGCAAAAAAAGAAAAATCAATGAAACAGAAAACTCCACCTCTAAATAAAAGAAAAATCCGCGCAACAGGTTCAAAGCTCTAGGAAGATCCTTCCGGTAACGATGATACGTCTTGTTGAAATCTGCAGAATCAAACCAAAGTAAACTCAATATGTTTGCAATCGGAGTATATGTTCAGTGGAAAGCAAAGGTAAAACTACCGGAAATCCCACCAAGAGAGTATCATGAATGGAATACACCACTTTTGGCAATACTCAGATTCTAATACTAAGCAGATCCAAACAAGTGTGAATATCCAATTGAAGATGTATGATTAGCATAAATGTAAGAACGCCTTCAACAAGCTTCCCCCTAGAGACTTAGAGTTAGTTGACTGAGTCTCAAGCTAACCTTTTATGTAGGGCACAAACTTATTTATTCGCTAAACGGTTATCTTTGAGATAGTTCAACACAACACACGTCCACAAGAACACATTTAACAAGTCGTTTCAATTAATGTACCTGTATACTTTTCGAGATATGAAAGGGCAAACTGGTCGTCACAATAATATTCAATCTCTCTTCCATCTCGTAATTGCCTGGACTTAGTCAACGGTCTCTTGACTGATGCTTCATTATAGAGTCTCAAGAATTCCTTTTCATCGTAGGGATTTCTGAGAATTTCCATTAGCTTCTTGCTAAACGAAGAGTTGAATATATCATCAGGTTTAATACCATCTTCCAGATCCTTGGAACACAGTATAACAAAATGAAAAATGTCAACATAGAAAATTAGAAAGAATCAGAAAAGACAGATTTCAAAATAGTAGTGAGAGAGTGAAGGTATTCATACTATCACTTTGCCGTCTTTTGTTGCCTCAAATGGGGATTTGCCTCCATCCGGAAAGGGGTGATTACTGACTGCAATAATATCAGGATCAGACAAACACACTGCATCTTTCATAGGTTTCACTTGTTGTCCCGAATTGAAGATGGTAACGGAATTTCTTATGGAGTTTCTTAGAAAAGCTGTGTAATATGAATAGCTTTTTTCCACTGACGATAAGCTCATTTCATTCTCCTTCTTGGAAGGTTTGAAACTGTGAAATAAGTTGTCTATGACATGACCTCTAGATTTCGATTCATTATTGTGCTTGGTCACATGGATCTTCCTTCCCCGCAAAGCCTCTCGGTTCTTTCGTTGAATATCTTTGGTTTTAACCACTGGGTTAGTCTTTGAAATCGAGTTATGATCTGCTCTCCCAATCTCAGTCTTCAGTCTCTTTGAAGCTCTGAAAATTGTCTGAGACTCATCATTTCTCGTATTCTTTTCTTGAGAGTCTCTGACATATCTTGTAGGCTTTGATTCGATAGTGTTCTTGGCCACAGAAATCTTCCTTCCACGTCGAGCATCTCCGTTCCGTTCTTTGGTGTCTCTGACATAACTTCTAGGCTTTACTTCGATAGAGCTCCTTCCACGTCGAACATCATCTCCTTTCTTTTGCTGGGTTTCTTTGGTCCTTAAGACAGTCCTCGAAATCGACTTATGATCTGCTCTACCATCCTCAGTCTTCAACCTCTTAGATACACTGGAAATGGTAGGAGACTTTGGCTTTCTCCCTGCTTTACTCTTCTCGGTTTCTACTGCTTTTCTTAAACTCCTGTCAGGTGCTTCATGATACATTATACGCACTGGAGAACTACCCCTTACATTGTCCTCAAGCAAATATACATTCCGCGTTTCACTAAAATGTGCCAAGTACTTTTTATATTCCAAATCATGAACCAAACCGGAATCGCAATCATCAACACAAACAATCTGCAGGTTGGTTCTTTTGGTTTTGCCATCTCTAGCTAAAAGATCATCCCCGGATGCATCCACTTTACCACAAAGAGACAACGTTTTACCACCAACTTCATCTGTGTCTGTGTCTGTGGCTGACTCAATCTCAATTATTTCCTGCCACACAATGGTCTTAGCCACCACAGACTTCTTCGGTTTCTTAGCTAAAACATCATCACCTGATGCATTCACCAGCAATCTACCACCAAGTTCATCTATGTTTGACTCAATCTTTATTTCTTTCTTCACAATCGTCTTAGCCACAGAGCACTTCTTCGGGTTCTTAGCTAAAACATCATCCCCTGATGCATTCTCTTCATTACAAAGAGGCAACTTTCTAGGACCAACTTCATCTGTGTCTGTATCAGACTCAATCTCAATGATTTCCTTATTCAAAATGGTCTTAGCCACAGCAGATTTCTTCGGGTTCTTCTTAGCTAAAGCATCATCCTTTGACGCGTTCCTTTCAACACAAAGATCCATCATTTTACCACAAACTTCATCTATGTTTGACTCAGTCTTTATTTCCATCTTCACCGAAGACTTCGCATTCTCTTCACCAAAAGGAGCCAACTTTGTAGCAGCAACTTCATCATCAGTGTCTGTATCAGACTCAATCTCAATAATTTCCTTCTTCGCAATAGTCTTAAGCCAGGCAGACTTCTTCGGCTTCCTCTTCATATTCAACTTAGCAGGCTATATAACTCTACCAGATCCTGAAACAAAAACAACTTGGGAAACGAAGAAAAATTGACCAACGACCAAACTTTTCTTCACATTTGAAATTTGCAGCGACCAGATCTGGTTGATTCAACCACAAAGAAATTACCAAATCAATCAAACCTAGTCTCACAAAGTAGTACAAAACAGTCCACTAAACTCAAGCTCGGGTCTTTTCACGAAATTCCAACATTTAAAGAACAAATAAACAAATGTAAGTTAGAAATTGAGAACCCAATTGTAACGAGAGGGAAAGGAAACAGAAGAAGAAGACTGAAATTTGAAATCTTTGGTCTCGCTACTTACCTGAAATTTGTTGTTGGAGAGCCAACCAAATAACGAATCCAGCTTCTAAGTAGAGACGAAGAACCCAAATTCACAACAATTCTCGAGGAAGTTTTCCGATTAGAAGAAAACCCTAGAATTTTTATACCGTATTTGACGGTAAACCATAAAGCTCGTCGAAGTCGCCAGTCACCGGAAGTAGTAAAGCAACCATAAATGCATGATCCCAACACGATATACGGTGTTCCGTACCGTTAAAGTACGCGCTCAAATATGTAATAACAAATATTAAGAATCTAATCTCTATTCCAAAGTATTATAAATGGGCCGAAATGAAGGCTTTTTGGCCCAGTTGAGATTATTTCCAACTTCTATCCTCTTATTAATTTATAAACATGGCCTTTACAAAATTCTATTCTAAACATAAACATGGCCTTTACAAAAAATAAGGCTACCACACACAAAAAAGGTCCATTTAGCAATGGTGCTAAATGAGAAGAGCTTCTCTATTTACCTAGCAGAATCAATAAGTCTAAGAGCATTTTATTAAATACAATCCTCTGTATAAATTCCATTACTCATCCACTAGTATAAAGGTTTTCATTTATAGAAAAAAAGATTTTTAAGTTTTTTATATTATTTTCATCATAGTTTAAAATAAAATTTGAATTGATATTTTATTGGTACGAATGCACTCTGTAAATTAAAGCACGTGAGCATGTGGTTGATATACCATACTCTCTCTTAAAGTCAGCAAGTCAACACAATACCTAACTGAAACTTGTCATTCAATTTAGATCCTCAACCATCACATTAAATAAATAAAATCTCATCTTCTAACAGTTAAATTAAAAAGTTTTAAAATCCACATTTAAAAGACACTAGTTTCTGATTTGTCTTGACCAAAACCTGTAATTTATTTCCATTAGGGGAATGTAAGCAAATCATAAAAAAATAGAGACCTTATGCTATAAACTTGAATTATAGGTACTAATTAGGTTTATAATACGTTTTTTTATTTTTTGCTTAATCTGTACACTTTCTTCTTTTTCTTCTTCTGTTTCATTGTCTTCATGCGACTCGTCGAGTTTCGTCCCTTCACTCTCTTCACATCAAATTCCGCACCACCACATCCACGTGTCTCAACCTCCACTCTCCTACGTCTCTCCACCGTCGCCGGCGTCTGCAGCGTCTGCTTCATCAATTCCTCGCCGTCTCTCTGAAAGAAAAAAAGGAACCACCTTTCTCTCTCTGTTTTGCTCGATCTGTTGTAATTTACTCTGTAGCGATCATCAGATCGCCGGCGTTTTAAACCGCCATGAAACTCTCCGACGTTGGATTAGACGTTGTCAAAACTCCGAGATTGGTTAAATTGATTGCGTTTGCGTTTCTCTCAATCTCAACAATTTTTCTCTTCAATCACTTCTCAGATTCCTTCTCTTATCCATCTCTTCCTTTTCCCATCTCCTCTTCTTCAAACGTCACCGAAGCTATTCAAACCAACATAACATCCGTCGCGGCGGTGGCACCATCTCCTCCACCGCGTCCTCGTCTCAAAATATCACCTCCTCCGCTTCCACCGACAGTGGTGAGAACAGGTATCATCAACGAGAATGGTGCCATGTCTGATTCCTTCGAAATCGGCGGATTCGATCCAGATTCCATCGACGAGCTTAAATCAGCCACCGGAAATTCGTCGGTTGAGGAAAAAGAATCGCCGGAAGTCGGTTTTCAGATTGAGAAACTCAAATTGTGTGACAAGACGAAGATAGATTACATTCCTTGCTTAGACAACGAAGAAGAGATAAAGAGATTGAACAATACAGATCGAGGAGAAAATTACGAGAGACATTGTCCTAAACAGAGCTTAGATTGCTTGATTCCACCTCCAGATGGTTATAAGAAACCAATCCAATGGCCACAGAGCAGAGACAAGGTGAAATAGTGTGATCAAGTTCTTACCTTTATCTAAGCCTTAAGTGTAAAGTCACTAACTTTGATTTGTGCTTTGTAGATATGGTTCAATAATGTGCCTCATACACGTTTAGTGGAAGATAAAGGAGGTCAAAATTGGATTAGAAGAGAGAAAGATAAGTTTGTTTTCCCTGGAGGTGGAACTCAATTCATCCATGGAGCTGATCAGTACTTAGACCAGATCTCCCAGGTTTGTTTTTTGATTCTTCCTACCTGTTTTTTTGGTGTATTGGCTAATCTGTTTTTTTTTGTGTTGATCTTATATTCTCTTAGATTGAAATTTGCAGATGATTCCTGATATTACATTTGGATCACGCACCCGTGTTGCTTTGGACATTGGCTGTGGTGTGGCGAGCTTTGGTGCGTTTTTGATGCAGCGTAACACGACAACCTTGTCTGTAGCACCAAAAGATGTTCATGAGAATCAGATACAGTTTGCATTGGAGCGTGGTGTTCCTGCGATGGTGGCTGTCTTTGCCACACGGAGGTTGTTGTATCCAAGCCAGTCTTTTGAGATGATTCATTGTTCCAGATGCAGAATTAATTGGACACGCGATGGTTAATTTCTGGCTTTTTGCTTCTCCTCTAATGTTATTTGAGCTTTAGCATAGTAAGTGACTACAGCATTTTGTTTCTATGAATTACACAGATGGGATACTTCTTCTTGAAGTTAATAGAATGCTTAGAGCAGGAGGCTACTTTGTTTGGGCTGCACAACCCGTTTACAAACATGAGGATAACTTGCAAGAGCAGTGGAAAGGTTTGTATATTATTCAACAAAATAATTTGTCTGCTATGGAGTTTAACTAAAATATGGGTGTTGCTTCTGCGCTTTGATTATCTTTTTCAGAAATGTTAGACCTTACGAATCGAATCTGTTGGGAGCTTATCAAGAAAGAGGGATATATTGCTGTGTGGAGGAAGCCTCTAAACAACAGCTGCTATGTCAGTCGCGAAGCTGGAACAAAACCTCCTTTGTGCAGACCTGATGATGATCCTGATGATGTTTGGTACATATATGCATCTGAAAATCTAGTTTCTTTTTAATAGTTTTGAGCCTTCTTGCATAGACATTATATGATAGAACCACCAAATTCTCAGCTTTTCAATTAAAACTTTCTAAAAATCTCAACTTTGTGGTTATGGTTTCCTGTTCCAGGTATGTAGATATGAAACCGTGCATCACCCGATTACCTGATAATGGCTATGGGGCTAATGTCTCCACATGGCCTGCACGTCTTCATGATCCGCCAGAGAGGCTACAAAGCATTCAAATGGATGCGTACATATCCCGAAAGGAAATTATGAAGGCAGAGTCTAGATTTTGGTTAGAAGTAGTAGAGAGTTATGTGCGGGTTTTCCGCTGGAAGGAGTTCAAACTGAGGAATGTTCTGGACATGAGAGCTGGTTTTGGAGGGTAACCATCAATCACACCCTTTTTTTGTTTCTGCCTTACCAAAGTTTATTTGATCTAGTATTTCTTGATTTTGGTAGGTTTGCAGCAGCATTAAACGATCTGGGGCTTGACTGTTGGGTTATGAACATTGTTCCCGTTAGCGGATTCAACACCTTGCCAGTTATTTATGACCGTGGACTACAAGGGGCTATGCACGACTGGTACAGACTGATAACCTTCTGCTCTTTTGCTTCTAATCCCACATAACTTTAACTTACACAAGATCACATTTAAAGCTTTTTTCACTTACTTCCTCTAGGTGTGAGCCATTTGACACCTACCCAAGAACCTATGATCTGATACATGCTGCATTTCTCTTCTCTGTTGAGAAAAAGAGGTAAAAAGATTTAAACTTCGTTTTTCTTTTTATCCTGAATCCAAAAATAAAGGTCAGGAACTTGATTGGGGTAATGAATTGTGGAACATAGGTGCAACATAACAAACATTATGCTGGAGATGGACCGGATGTTGAGACCAGGAGGACATGTTTACATAAGGGATTCACTGTCTTTGATGGACCAACTTCAGCAAGTGGCTAAAGCCATCGGTTGGACTGCTGGTGTTCATGATACCGGGGAAGGACCCCACGCAAGCGTTAGGATTCTCATCTGCGATAAACGGATATGAGGAAAAGAAAAAGAAAAGATACGAAATCGAATGTGATGATAAGTCTGCTCAAAGCGACAGTTCTTCTTAGTGATAAATTGATAATTGTATTATTGTTTATTTGTTTGTTGATTTGATTGTTGAAGAATGAAGAGTGTTAATACACTTGAGCTACTTTAACACATGAGTAACAAAAAGATTCATTTTCTCAGACAAAAAAAAACAGAGAGAAGTGTGAAATAAAGAAACAGAGAATGGTGGGTGTCTTTCAGTTATAACCGTTGGATTGCTAAAGTTGAGATCCGACGGTTGTGACTCTTTGATCAGGGAATAACTAAAAGCACGTGCACATCACGAATCTGTTACTGTGGTGGACTCCGTCACCGTGAGTCTCCGGCGCGGTTTTTATTACTACTTCCACGTGTCAGTTTCGCGTCACTGATTACCGGTTTTGACCGGTTTCAGATCCAAGTTGAAAAATATACCGGTTAAGGGACGCGGAAGTTTAAAAATGATTCAAAGATAAGAAAGGCCGGGATTTACAGAACCACCGGCGAGTCTTAATCTCCGAGAGCCGGTAAATCAATCCTCTTCCTCAAATTTCTAGGGTTTGCTCTTCGTCGGTTCTTTACGCAGATTTCTTCACACTGGTACGGTTTTACTCTCTTTTTCCCTCTTGTCGGTTTTTTCGCTAGAGGTTTGAATTTGGATTTAGCTTTGTTCCGTCTTTTGTAGTGTCTAGATAAAGCTCCATTGAAGTTTCCGTATCTAGAAATTCGTTGTTTTCTGATGAAATTATGGTAGAGAAGTCTTCAATTTCATCGCTTTTTGTTGGAATGATATTGTTTTTTCTAATTTCTAGATGGTTTATTTGGTGATAAAATCGAAGACATTTTGATAGTTTGTTACCAATGGTCAACATTTCCATATGAGATTTCGTTTGTGGGTTATATAAGGACTCAAGTTTCTGTTTTGTCTATTGTAGGATGGAAGATTGGTGAAACCCTAGCTCCACTGTGTGAGGATCAAAACATTTGTTTAAGATGTTCATGGAGGAGGCGACAAGTAATGGTAAAGGTACAGAGCATAATCAGCCAAATGGTTTGGTGGAAAGTGAAGCATTGAATAATTGGAGTGCAGGATGTGGTGCTATGGCTAATTCTGCAAATGCTAGTTCCAGAGATAGTAAGAAGATACAAACATATAAGCGGAGAAAACTTGGGAGATCTTATTCTGCTAATAAATGTTCGGAAAATGATAGATTTTCCATGGAAGGTGTTAGTCACTCAGAAAGCCGGGTACTTTTCATGCCTTTTTCTATTATGGTACCACCTCTTGTTGTGATTGGTTTTAAAATGCTGGAGTATATGTAGTTGCTAGCATTTTGCAACTTTCGCTCACCTCAGTTGTTATATGTTTTGTGAATTTAGTTTATTGGTTTATTTTAGAGCCTTGGCTAAGTAATGTATATTAGGATCTCTATAAATCTAGTGATGGTTGGGTAGTTGCTTCAATAGTGAATATTGGGCCTCAATTACTCAGCATGTTGCTGAGGGAGCTAAAGAGAAGGGTCATTTCTGCTTATATTCGTATGGCTATTCAAGTAACAATTTTGCGATTATATATCTGTTCCCTTCATTTTGTTCAGGCTACATTGGTGTCTAGTGTGTGATAGCTATGTTTCAGGAAACGCTTTGCAAATAGTAGTAAAATCCATATGTGCTGTTAATACTGTGCTTATTGAAAACCTGACTAGAGTTTGCTAAATCATGCATTCATTCCTGAACTTCGTCTCAGGTTATATTTGTGTGATCAACTCATGTGTTCATGATTTACTTTCATGAATATGCTCCTAAAACATGTTAGCTCTTTCTTGTTTTGGATTAATTTTTTCATTAAATTTCTTCACAGGAGTCTGTCTCTTATGAAAGGTTTAGCATAAGAACCCATCTTACTGGTGAACTCCCGAAGCCTCCCAGTCCAAATAAACCATCAAGTGAATCCACCAATCATGAGACGGTGACAGCCGGTTGCCAGCATGTTCTGTCCCATGTTTTAGCTTCAAAGGAGTTTGCATCCCTAAATAGGTTACTTTCCGAAAATCTTCAAGGGGTCAAGATTGATGATTTTACGAGCAGAACTCTGATAGACACCAGGATGAAAGAGGGTGTTTATGAAGGTTCACCTCTGCTCTTTTCAACGGATCTCCAAGAGGTAATTAGTGGAAATCATGCTTAGTCTAAGATAAATATGCATGAAAACAGATTATCATGTCTTTCTTATTCTTTTCATTGTGAAAAATATAGTCTGATGCCGTAGTTCGGAAGCTGAACACAAACTCTTAGCTTGACGAATGTGGTTGTGTTTTCAGTACATATTATGCATTAGATTGAAGGTAGACATAGAACTAAACCTAACTACTGATTTCAGGTCTGGCAAAAAATGCAGGATGTTGGTAATGATATGGCTGTTCTTGCTAATAGTCTCTTAGAGCTTTCAAGAACCTCCTATAAGGAACAGGTGAGGGTCAGGCATAAATGATCTTCTTCAAGGTGCTATCTTATTATAACTTTATCCATCAATCCTCTAATATCTTCTTTATTTCAAAATCTGGAAGTTGAAGCAGTTCTACACTGGGGAATCGAAGCCTTGTCCTAATGCAGAGAACATCAGAAATGACAGTGTTTCTGACATTTGCAAGCTATGTGGAGAGAAGGCAGAGGCAAGAGACTGTTTAGCATGTGATCATTGTGAAGATATGTACCATGTCTCGTGTGCACAACCTGGTGGGAAAGGGATGCCAACACACAGTTGGTATTGTCTAGACTGTACATCTAAGGGAATCGGATCACCTCATGAGAATTGTGTAGTGTGTGAAAAAATGAAAACCCAAGGGATGATGAAGACAGATAACAGATCTGTTGATACGAGTACAGAATGCAAAGAGGATTCGAACGAATCTGAAGAGAATTCAAGCTGTAACATGAATCATGAGGTGCACCACGTAGAGATGAGTAGAGATTCTGAACTCTGTAGGACCTGTGGAACAAAGGTGGATAGTGGCGGAAAGTATATAACATGTGATCACCCTTTTTGCCCACACAAGTATTACCACATCAGGTGCTTGACTTCAAGGCAAATAAAACTACACGGTGTCCGTTGGTATTGCTCGTCATGCTTATGCAGAAATTGCCTAACTGACAAGGATGATGATAAAATCGTCTTGTGTGATGGGTGTGATGATGCATATCACATCTATTGCATGCGACCTCCATGTGAATCGGTTCCAAATGGAGAATGGTTTTGCACAGCATGTAAAGCTGCAATTCTTAAAGTCCAAAAAGCACGAAAGGCTTTTGAGAAGAAGATGGAGACGGTGCAGAAACAGAAAGGAATAAAACCCAAGAATCTCCAAGGCAAACCGCAAAGTAAAGACAATGGAGAATTGGATCAAAGCGTAGGAGGAATGGACATGCTTCTAAACGCAGCTGACACACTGAAAGATGAAGAACAGATGACATTCCAATCCATCAAATGAAGGATTGGATTGATAAGCAAACAAGCAAAATACAGCTTCTTGTCTCATCTACCTAACTTTCAACACTTTAATATTTGATTCTTCTCCACAAATTTGTTTTCGTTTGGTTGCTAACTTTTGAAAGCAAGACAAAGGATTCTGAAGGGTAAACCTTCTTCTAAGAGTAAATTCTTTTCATCAACAGTGCCCTTTTGATCTGCTGATTTTGCACTTTGTTTAACATTATAATGAACTGATTCTTGACCAAAGAGATGATGCTTCATCGGATAATTTTCTTATAAATTTAATCTATTCTACAATATCTTACGAGTAAAAACTCAAACAACAACAAAAAAAAGCTTAATGAGTATTATTGTTACGAGGCCGACCAACCATAGACCGTAAGGGTATATATAACATGTGATTAATTCATCGAACAAGATAAGATTTTAACTAAAATATTTACAGTAGTTAAATAACATAAGATTTCACTTATTACTATTAGATGTTCAAATCAATCAAAATAAATCTCTCAATCTTTCTTGTTTTGGGGGCAAACAATCGATCAATCTTTTTCTATAATCGGTATTATCCACTTCAATAGATGGTTCAATACTTAGATAATTGAAAAAAATGACCGTTGAGCCCAAAAAAAGAAAAAAGTATTAGCCAAGAAGCCTAAGCTAATTAGTTGTTGAGCCCAAAAAAAGAGAAATGTATTACCCAAGCAGCCTAAGTTCAAAATAAAATATTTCAAGTTAATGATTTCTGTTCTACCTAAGCACATCGGGAAAAATATATAATTCATTTCACCAATGCACCATCAGAAGTTGAAAACATAACAAAAGAAAAAATCAATACATTCGACTATGGAACTTTTACTCCCACACGCTTCAAACTCATGTCCTCTCACTGTTCTTGGCTTCTTAGAACGAGCCGCCTCTGTCTTCGGCGACTCTCCTTCACTCCTCCACACAACCACTGTTCATACTTGGTCTGAAACTCATTCTCGATGTCTCCGTATAGCTTCAACTCTCTCTTCCGCTTCCCTCGGAATCAACCGCGGCCAAGTTGTCTCTGTTATTGGTCCAAACGTCCCATCTGTCTACGAGCTTCAGTTCGCAGTTCCGATGTCAGGCGCAGTCCTCAACAACATCAACCCACGTTTAGACGCTCATGCACTCTCCGTCCTTCTACGTCACAGCGAATCCAAGCTCGTGTTTGTTGACCATCACTCAAGCTCTTTAGTCCTCGAAGCTGTCTCGTTTTTGCCCAAGGATGAGAGACCTCGTCTCGTCATACTCAACGACGGAAACGACATGCCATCATCTTCATCAGCTGATATGGATTTTCTTGACACGTACGAAGGGTTTATGGAGAGAGGAGACCTGAGGTTCAAGTGGGTACGTCCTAAAAGCGAGTGGACTCCAATGGTGCTTAACTACACCTCAGGAACTACGTCGTCCCCAAAGGGAGTGGTGCATAGCCACAGATCGGTTTTCATGAGCACTATTAACTCTTTGCTAGACTGGTCTTTGCCTAACCGTCCGGTATACCTGTGGACACTGCCGATGTTCCATGCCAATGGTTGGAGCTACACATGGGCCACAGCAGCTGTGGGAGCCAGAAACATCTGTGTCACAAGAGTTGATGTGCCGACTATTTTCAACTTGATCGACAAGTATCAAGTGACCCACATGTGCGCTGCGCCAATGGTTCTCAACATGTTGACTAATCACCCAGCCCAGAAACCGCTTCAGAGCCCAGTTAAGGTTATGACTGCTGGAGCTCCACCACCAGCTACAGTCATCTCCAAGGCTGAGGCGCTTGGTTTCGACGTGAGTCACGGTTACGGGATGACAGAAACAGGCGGTCTGGTTGTCTCGTGCGCATTGAAGCCTGAGTGGGATCGTCTAGAACCAGACGAGAGAGCAAAACAGAAATCAAGGCAAGGAATTAGAACTGCAGTATTCGCGGAAGTCGATGTTAGAGACCCAATATCCGGGAAGAGCGTGAAGCATGATGGAGCAACTGTGGGAGAGATCGTCTTCAGAGGCGGTTCGGTCATGCTAGGTTATTACAAAGACCCAGAAGGCACCGCAGCAAGTATGAGAGAAGACGGATGGTTCTACACCGGAGACATTGGAGTAATGCACCCAGACGGTTACTTGGAAGTCAAAGACAGATCAAAGGATGTGGTCATTTGCGGAGGAGAGAACATCAGCAGCACGGAACTCGAGGCAGTTCTGTACACAAACCCCGCAATTAAGGAAGCAGCTGTGGTGGCTAAGCCAGACAAGATGTGGGGAGAAACTCCATGTGCATTTGTCAGCCTGAAGTATCATGACGGGTCTGTGACTGAGAGAGAGATACGGGAGTTTTGTAAAACCAAGCTGCCAAAGTATATGGTTCCAAGGAATGTGGTTTTCCTGGAAGAGCTTCCAAAGACTTCTACTGGAAAGATTCAAAAGTTTCTTCTCAGACAAATGGCTAAGTCCTTGCCTTGATGAAGAACGTTCTTGCTTTGTTGTTATTATTATATTGTACTCTACAAATTTCTTCTCTACACCACAGTACAAGTCTCTGGTTCATTAGTTTGGCTCTATGTTCTTGTCGTTGACCACAAATCGTGTAGTGTCGGTGTCCTGTCCTGATGTCTGAAGCTGTTCTCTCTTCTTTATTAGTTGTTTTGCACTTTTAAGATCGTCTTTAGCCTCTCTGGAATCCGCCTGTGTAATGGTAATAACACGAATTAAGATCTCTATGGGACTAATGAAATATAAAAAGTGATAATAGTATAACTTAATTTTGATTTTTCGTGAAACTCACATTGATCAATAATGCACTTTCAAAACTCCTGATAGCACTGTCCGGCTCACCAAAATTTAGTTGTGCTCTTCCAAGAGTAGTCCATGCCTAAGAAAAACGAATTTGAAAAAGTTTAGCCAAACAAATAAGGAACCAGATTCCTGTAAGAAAGCTTTCAACATCCATATTTCCATGCAGAATCAATAACTTAAAGAGAAACATCGTATAAGTACCTCAGCCCACGATGGATCTATCTCAGTAGCTCCTGTGACGAAAACCATAGGAACTGTTAAGAGGGTTCTTGAAGAATATTCATCGTACCCTAAATTGTACATAAATAAAAGTAACAATACAGAAAAGCTTCACGCATTACGTGTTGCAGCTTTGAGTGCTTTCCATGCATCACCAAGCTCAAGTAACACTTGTGCTTTCTGTTCATGCAGGATTGCATCTTCGGGAACAAGATTAAGAGCAGCTTCCCATTTCCCTAGAGCCTCCTGGTATTTTCCTTCCTTCAAGAGCAATATCACGATGAGTAAACAAGATAAAACTAGAAGAGAATTCACTTAAGTAGTTCCATAAACAAAGTTATACCATTACAAGAAATGTCATGAATGATGAACCTGAGGCCTTTCATATGCTAACATGTTGCATAGAAAAATGTCTCAACTTTTCTGGAAGATACAAACTTACTAACCCTAAGTCTGATATAATTGTTTCATGATCGTAACGTCAAGTTCGTTACTAAATCTGACTCTTTTCATGTGTATTCTTTCCATTCCACATTCACTAAAGCTTCCCCTTCACTTTAGGTCGTTCTTACTTTTCTTTGATAAAGTTTTCAGTAGCATAGTAGCAGACTCGTTTGATATGATTCGAGGTCTATAAACCCCTATTTTAAAGGCTATTTCGAAGTCAGTCTTAATTTCTTCCCACCTCATTTTTTCTATCAAAAACTAACGGATCATCCAATGAAAGATGAATCTGCTGTTGGAAATTGAGGCAAGAAGATTTCAGAAAAATGACAACTTTTCAAAAAGCAGATGTAACAGAGGTTTAATAGGCCTCGAATCATGAAAATATGGGTTAACAAACAAAGGAAGACTGCCACTATGCAACTCAAACTTATCTACCACGATCACATCACCAATGTGATCACAACAACGTGATGCTAACTCCTTCCGATGAACCAAAGTACACAAATTGCTGAAATTTAAATACCTAAATTTTATAGATTTTAGGGTTTATTTAGCTACAGCTGGTTTACCTCAGCGAACTTGTCTCCTTGGGCTCTAATGGACTCTGCGAGTTTCTTAGCTTCGACATCGAAATTCTCACGAGGATGATTCCCTCCAACCTCCGACGAGTCCAATTGATCGGTAGTTTGTCTACGATCAATATCATCTTCACGAAAATGAAGATGAGATTGAGACTCTAGAGAATCATCCTTCTCGAAAGGAAGATCCGGGAAATTCGATAAAACCAAACGAGATCGTTTCTTAGGGTTCTTGTTCCACGTTAGCTTCATCTTCTCTACTCTGTTCTTCGCTCCATGAACAACTATTTAAAGCGGCTCTCTCAATTAGGGCTAATCTCTCCCCAAAAAAAAAAAAAAAAAGAGTCGGCCCTGTCACGATTTGGGCTCGAATATAATTTAGCCCATTATAAATCGAACTTGGGTCCGATAAGAAACTCTTACCATCTTGTGTTAAGTTGGATCGGGTACAGTTTCTTCGGGTAGATGAGCTTTAGGACCCAGTAGGGTAAATAAAAAAAAACTTAACTCTTTGTTGTGGGCAGGGTTCAGAATTGAGAACAAACACAATATATGAGAAGATGTTTCATAAGATATTAGTCATGACAAATTTGTATTTTATTTTATTTTTGTGTAAGAAACTGTCATTACGAGATACAAATCTAACTTCTCAATAAAGTTTGTGTAAAGGTAGAGGAAAACTAGTTAGTAGCATCATCTGTTGTTACCTGTGTTTAAATCCAGCAGAGTAAGCATCATCCCATAAATCTACAACTTCTTTGTTAGATGTGACGAAGATGAGACTTCCACAAAAAAGGCATCTTCAGAATTGTTTCAGCTTCGTTTGCACTTGCACCACCTTTTGTTTTTCTTACCTTCGCATTCTAGTCCACAATCCCGAGACTCTAGACTGGTGATGCCGATTTGTGCTTCCCAAACCGCTGTCGCTCACACTCCCTCCATCATAGAGGTTTTCATGAACATCTGAGAATTCTTTCGCCCATTGATTCAGTGGTATCACATATGAATCATCCTTTGTTGTTTTCTTCTGCTGCTCAAATCTTTTCACATTTTCAGATATCTGATGGAATGTTCTGTTTATTTTCGCTATTCCTCTTTCAACCGGTTCCACCACATGTGAAACTGTGAATCTCATGTCATCCACAATCTAGCAACATAAAATTAAACTTTTGGTTATGCATGAGAAAACAGTTAAGAAAATAAATAAATTCGTTATAGAAGAAACCAGCTTACGATTTCACCACTCCCAAGCACAACATCACGGACACTTTGTGGGAAATTCAAGCGTTTCTCTCTATCGTCATGTCTACCATACCGCGTTCTAGTTGTTCGTTCACTATCTTTAACCTCTTCTGGATCAGGTGGTACATCTATAGAGGCATAATCTGACATGACTGCTACATTACGAACACATCTTTCTCCACGCTTGTAAGGCGCTGCTGGAAACACATAGAGATGGACAACAGCAGCAATACCCATCTGTAAAAACATAACATTTTAAGTTTATACTTTCACACCAATCTGAATATGGATACTTAAAAGGAACAATTAGTTTTATGAAAACTACTTCGATACAGATGATGTAGTCTTGTATTCGCGTTTTCAGTTCCTTAGCCAAAGACCCTTTGACGAGTCCCATAGAGAAGAGGAACGCAACAATAATACCTTGCCACCAGGTGAGGAATACAATAGACTTAAATGTTAGAAACTTGGCCAGTGGTTTTATGGGTGCTAGCTTATCTTTGATGACATTATAGAACTGTACAAGGCAATACAATGCCCATGTTTGACTGAAATTGAGCACTACAGCCAGATATGGATATCTGCAATGAGGCAACATTATCACTAAATCAGATATTTTGTCGATGACCATGTTAAAATCAAGATATAGTAAATACATTTCAAAAGGGAGGAAACAAGAGATTACCCATAATTCCATGCGAACTTCCCTTCTCCATAAACCCCAAAGGCTTCGAGGATCATTGCTAACAGAGCACAAATCATTTTCAGTATCATCTGCAGCAGAATATTTATGTCAGTAGAAGCACAGAAATACATCATAGGCCATAGTCCAGAGAAAGTATTGACTACACATACATATTGAACGATGCCAATTTTCACAGCATGATAAAACTGAGGACCAAGACTCCAATCTTTTACGAAGCAGTTCATTGGAAAGGGATGCTCTACAACCCCATAAGAACATGTGCCTTCTAGAAGAGGAGTACTCTGGGTGATAACTGTCTGTTGTTCCATGAATTCAATTGTACGTTCTTCTCCATCTGCGGATATAGAGAAGAAATAGACTTGTAAATTATAACTGAGAAATAATCAAAAGTCAACAGATTCCAAATATATATATTTTTAACTGAATAAAGTATGGCTTCAATAATCAACCACTTGCTTATTTGAAGCCCAAAAGATCATAGTCAGTGACTCAGAAGCTATGGATACAGACTTTGACGGTTATATAAGCATTACCTAGGCAAGCTATCAAATATCTCTCGAAACAATAGAGTGCAAAAGCTTCATAACAATCTCTAATCACCTCGCAGTTGAAAGCTGCTTCTGAATTCACCAAAGACAAAAACTGCTCGGAAATTATAAGAAACCCCGAATTAGAAAAATATCTGAACACAAATCTTAATGGAAATTTCACTACAAATACAGGATTAAAGTATATAGTAACTTATTAAACCTACCGATTCCACGGCATAAACAGGAACCATCAGAATAAGTCCAATAAGAAACTTCTGTTCCTGTAATTTACAAGAGAAAGCGTTATGCTTAGTTACTGATGATGGTGATATTATCAATTTAATGGATCAATTCGATAATAGCAATGTCAGTGAAGAGTCATAAAGATGAATCAGTATCATTTATTATGAGTAAGAGAATACGACAAAGTGGGTGTTAAAGAAGTAATAACAAACCTCTGGTTGATTATAAGAAGCTAAGTGCTCAAAGATAAGATACATGGGGAGGAGGATGGCAATAACCACGAATACACTAGCACTTAAGATTGGCCAAGTCAAGTATTGTCCAGAATCAACACCAAGATTAGGATGCCACATTATCCCAAATCTACTTGACGACTCTCCCACGGAAACAATAAAAAGCAACGAGCAGAGGATTCCCCTCCACTCCATTAAGAAACAGCAAACAACAAGAAGCAATCTTCACATCAAGCAAGAGGACACGTTCCTCCAAACAACTACTCCAAATCTCATAGATACCAATATCACTGATATTAAAAATAGATCCTTTCTCAAGCTATGACAATAGCAGTGATGACCCTTTCAGAAAACCTGCATTACGAGTAACAACACACAACAATTAGATTATATTCTGATCAAAAATTGAATCTTTAAAACCCAAATTGACTCATAACAAGAAATAAGTTCCTTGATCTAATTCGTCTTTCTAAATCACCCAAGCTTAATCACCCAGCAAACAAAACGATTTTGCAAAACCCTAAATCACCAACACCCATAAAACAGAAGAAAAAGAGAGAAATTGCACTTACACGAGTATCTAATTACGTTATCCAGAAGAAAACCCTCGAGTCTTTAAACTTGCTCGAATCAAGGACTCCAACAAAAATCGAGCCAGAGATTATCTTTTTGCTCTTCGCTATCTTCAAAGTTTGGATCTTTTTTATTATTAATTTCCGCGTGGAAGAGAAAGAGCCTAAAAAGGAAAACTTCAGCCTTTTTGCTTTGGCGGTTGTGTCAAGCTAAACCATTTTCTTCGATCCCTTAATTTGCTGACGTGTTATGTTAAATAATCTGATGTGTCTCATCCTCATTGGACTTTATTCTTTTGTCCGATCACTTTGTAGAAATTATTATTATTAGCTCGTTTAAAACAATTCAACAATCAGTATTTTCTATCATTCAAGCTAATCGAAAATGATGGATCACTCTTAAATTGATATCACAAAGTAGATGAGTTCTTTAATCGGTGTGTTATCATGAGCTACGTATAATATTCAAACTTTTGACAATTTCCCTTGTCAAAATAATAGTTTGATGGGTGAATGGTGATAGTTGATAAAAATGGCAAACACATCTTATTTTAAAAATTAACTCATCGTAGATATCATGTCTATTACGTAAAGTTATACATCGTAAATGTGGTGTGTATTTAGATATATGTTTTACGGTACATTTTTGTAATGCGGATAGATAATCAGTTTAGAAATCCCTAAAATATCTCACATGATCTTTTCACGTTGCAAAACCGTATCAGAAATCGGTTTTGTATTCTTATTACCATTGCTCTCTCTCTCTCTCTCTCTCTCTCTCTGATCTCATTCATGTTTCGTTGAGTTTATAGGTTGAGATCCCTTATAGGTTCGTAGAATCTATGGTTGTTTAAGAGCGATGCGCAAAGGAAGCTTAATGCGGATGATGGATTGGATACGATACCAACTTATGTCCAAACACATGTAAGTTCAACAAATGCATGTCCTTTGTATCTATTAATCTTATATGTAATTAAGCCAAATAATGCGTCAAAAGTATATGAACCAACAATTACCACAATGTAGGGGCCGGTGAAACCAGTAACAAGAAGAAAGGTATAAGCTATAGAAAATTAGTATTTGGTGAAGCTAACTCAAGAAACCCTCAAGCCAACAAAGGAATGTTTATGTGGTAGAGGACACAGAGGATAAATGATGTCTTAAAGAGTAAAAATATTGTTTATCTCCTTTTAGCATCTCTCTTTCTTTTGTTTGTATCTGTGGTAGTTATAAACAACTCTTACAACATCTTTCTTTTTTTTCTGTCATGTAGATCGCCAAAAAATGATGACATTGTCACTCAAATAACATTCATCAAGTTCGATCCAACTTTGGACACACCTTCTCAATACCTTGTGCAAAAAAAAAAAAAATCTCTAGATCAACTGAACAACTCAGGTAATTAAGACGGTTTTAATATCAAAGTTATGATACAATTCAATAGAAAGGGAAATGTATTTTCTCATTTATGGAGAAAATAATTAATGGTATGCTAGCATTAAATTATGGATAAAATATGACATGGAGTCGAGATATACTATAATTTATATAGAAAATGATCTAAATATCTTTATTTTTTAGATCATCACCATATTTGAAATTTCTTTAAAAGGACATAGCTTATCAAGAAAATTATTACCAACTAGTCATTGTAATAATCAAGAAAGATGAAGTCATATATATATCCTTAGAAAAAGGGATAAGGAAAGATAGATGGTCAAAGTGTAACAGCTAGTCTGCTAATATCCAACCTTTTTATTTATCTCTAAAATCTTGATCATAGTGATCACAACTAGTTCACAACCCTCAGTCAAATTTTATTACAAAGAGGGAGACCAGAATATTCCTCCTTTTGTCTTCAAGATTTTAAAGCCATGGCCGGTGGAGCTCTTACCGATGAAGGAGGCCTAAAGAGAGCTCATCTCTATGAACATCGGATCACTTCTTACTTCATCTTCGCTTGCATCGTCGGATCCATGGGAGGCTCTCTTTTCGGCTATGATCTTGGAGTCTCTGGTTAGATAACTTTCTCGATCTGGTTTTATCTTATACCAATCAAATAGCCAGATTCTGAAACTGCCAAGTATTGTTTTTGAAAAGGGCCTGCTTCAGTTTTGTTAAATTTCCCCTGTTTTGTCCGAAAATATCAGTTCCCTCTCTGACGAGAGTTAGCTTCAGCTTTGTTTAAGTGTCGACTGCTTAGTTTCTTGTAAATCAAGGAACCTATGCAAGACCAATGCTCATTTTTGTTTATTCGTCCTTGTTAAACGCAGGTGGTGTTACATCAATGGACGATTTCTTGAAAGAGTTCTTCCCAGGGATCTACAAAAGAAAGCAAATGCATCTAAACGAAACAGATTACTGCAAATACGACAATCAAATCCTCACACTCTTCACTTCTTCTCTCTACTTCGCCGGTTTAATCTCAACTTTCGGAGCTTCTTACGTCACCAGAATCTACGGTAGGAGAGGAAGCATCCTCGTTGGCTCTGTCAGCTTCTTCCTCGGAGGAGTGATTAACGCTGCAGCCAAAAACATCCTCATGTTAATCCTTGGTCGAATCTTCCTCGGCATAGGCATTGGATTCGGAAACCAGGCAAAAAAAACACCACAATTTATTAACTCTAATGTCTAAGTGAGTGGTCCAGTTTTGCGTTTAATTTATGCGTTTGCGTTTACAGGCGGTTCCGCTATACCTCTCGGAGATGGCTCCAGCGAAGATTAGAGGAACTGTGAATCAGCTTTTCCAGCTAACAACTTGCATTGGAATTCTAGTTGCTAATTTGATAAACTACAAAACAGAGCAAATCCATCCATGGGGATGGAGACTCTCTCTCGGTCTCGCCACCGTCCCAGCTATACTCATGTTCCTCGGTGGACTCGTTTTGCCTGAAACACCCAATAGTCTTGTCGAGCAAGGGAAGCTCGAGAAGGCTAAAGCCGTGCTGATCAAAGTACGTGGCACAAACAATATAGAAGCTGAGTTTCAGGATCTTGTCGAAGCCAGTGACGCTGCTAGAGCCGTGAAGAATCCGTTTCGCAATCTTCTTGCTAGAAGAAACAGACCGCAGCTAGTGATTGGAGCCATTGGGCTTCCTGCGTTTCAGCAACTAACCGGAATGAATTCGATCCTGTTTTATGCTCCGGTTATGTTTCAGAGCTTAGGGTTTGGTGGATCTGCGTCGCTTATCTCGTCTACCATTACAAATGCTGCGCTTGTTGTCGCGGCGATCATGTCTATGTATTCAGCTGATAAATTTGGAAGAAGGTTTCTTCTTCTTGAAGCTAGCGTGGAGATGTTCTGTTACATGGTGAATGCTCTGTTTTTTTAAACTCAAGGTATATCTTGCTAAACAAGTAACTTCCGGTGAAACCCTAAATATGTTCATTTTTTCGCAGGTTGTAGTAGGAGTAACACTAGCCTTGAAGTTTGGGGAAGGTAAGGAGCTACCAAAATCGCTCGGTCTGATTCTTGTGGTCCTTATCTGTCTATTTGTATTGGCGTATGGTCGATCTTGGGGTCCAATGGGATGGTTAGTTCCGAGCGAGCTTTTCCCTCTAGAGACTCGATCAGCCGGTCAGAGCGTTGTGGTGTGCGTGAACCTTTTCTTCACGGCTCTAATCGCGCAGTGTTTCCTGGTGTCGCTGTGCCATCTCAAGTACGGAATATTCCTTTTATTCGCCGGACTTATATTGGGGATGGGAAGCTTCGTTTACTTTCTGTTGCCGGAGACGAAACAGGTTCCGATTGAAGAGGTTTATCTTCTTTGGAGACAGCATTGGTTATGGAAGAAATATGTCGAAGATGTTGATGAATAAGATCAATCGATAAATGAATAAACATTTTCTTGTTTGTCAAAAAATAAGCATTTTTTGTCACAAAAATACAAAATGAATAAAACATTTTAAATTCGTTAGTTTAGCAGCATTGATATATTATCGTATTAGTAAGATAATAGTATTAGACTATGATAGATCAATACAAAACAAGTACGGCATAAAAAATGCAATAAACAGTTTTAGAATTATTAAATGTCTTAGTACAATCCGAAGTACGAATCGTAGGTATGCTAATGACAGATACTATTCAAAAGAACACGTAACGGCTTATGAATAATTTAATTTAACATTCTTATATAGGACTATATGACAAAAAAAAAACATATGATTACATAATCTATATGTGAGGTCAAGCAATTCATTTAAGCTCACAAATAAATGGGATTTTCTTAGTCACTCACTAATCGAGAAATTTAAAATATCTAAAAGTGTGCAAACATGAATGTACATACATGTGTAATGCAAGATTTAATGTACGAACATTGTTTGTGTAGTGGTTACTGGTTAGGTGGGTGCCGATTAATAATTAGAGACAACCGTGGCAAGCGTAAAAGGACAGTGAAATGATGTATAGTGAAATATCGAGCTGCGTCAAGTAAACAAATATGAAGAACGTTGATGTTGTATGGTTAAATTTGCGTAAGTTTGAGAATTTAGGGGTCCTAGTGGACCCATTTCTTTAAAGCCCATAATAAAACCAACCTCATATTCTTGTAGGCCCAAAACTGGTCCTAGCTTATTGATTGTTTTCATCTACCAACATATATGTGAACAAGTGAAAAGAGAACACATTTCATTCTATTACTTTTTTCATTACCAGGAACTAATCCCAACTTTTATAGCCAAGACTAATCCTTCAGGTGAGTGTAACGGTCGAGTAGCCCACTCACCGTTTTTTTAATGGATCTAAAGCATAACACCATTTCGACTAGTCAACTGGAATGTTTTAGTAATTTTCCGTTTGAGGGGAAACGATCTCTGGCCTACACCTACATGACTATTCATGATCAAGCGAAAACCATTAGACCAATACCACTTGGTTTTCTTTTTGTTTTCTACCTTTCTCAGTTAATAATGGGAAAATGCCAGACCAAAGTCTAAACTATTATCTAGAGCTTGTGGACCGTCTTGTTTATTTACCAGTATTATTTTTGTAACAAGTTCTTTTGGAGTCATGCACGATCTAGACGATATTATGTAATGTTGCTACTATTTAGATCAAGCCATGACAACATTATTTCGGCGAGATCAATGAATACGATACACATACGTTTAGATATTTCTTCGTCCAAAAAAATATCATAACTATTTAGTGCGAGGAATGGATGCTGTTGGATTTTTCATAATGGCATTGGCGGTTCACATAACTTTATTTTATAATGGAAATAAAAACAGAGGAATTCATTACGTAGTTGATGGTAGCATGGAAGCCCTAATCTTATGCACGAGGTACGCCATGTTAGTAATTTCTAATTTCAAGGCATATCTTATAATTATTAAAAACATATTTCATATCCATGAGAAAAATTGCATATTTATATAGTAACGTTTTATAAATTCTGTTTATTTGAGCACTGACCTCATGAGAGTAATTAATCTAGTTTTGATCTTCGGTCCGAATAAATGGTTAATTATAATAAATCTATAGATAAATTGCATATTTTTCAATTTGAAGTTCTTGATAATATTTATTTAATTTCACTTAGCTAGTTCAGTATTCGTTTGGATGTGTTATCAATTCAATATTGTATATATTAAGTTTTATAAAGTAGCTAGTAGCGTAAGGATTAAATAACTCCAGCAACACAATCCATTATCCATGAAAGTTAGTTTTTGAATATCAGTGTTCATACTATAATATAGAAGCGATACCTAGAAATACTACTTGTAAATTTGAAATACACTAGTTTACACCGGCCTTTTACTCTAGCACTCAAACCAATATAAACAACATTAAATGGTCAAAAAAATATATTTCAAAGTTGAGACTTAAAACCGAAGTATTGTACTCTCATTTACTACCAGATTATTAAAGCGAGGTAATTAACTAAAAGTAATAAACAAAAACAGAAACTTGTGTCTAAACATATTGTAGATGACCTAATTTGACCAGTGATGAGAAAACGGCATGTTTATATATTGCCCCTTTCTATTTATATACTCTTGTTTAAGTTTTTTATACATATTAACAAAAAACACAAAATTTTATTTTATCTCTAACTAGTAGACTACATTATTTTATTTACTAAAACACTCGAATGATACAGTTAATACTACGATTTTGTCTAAAATTCTTCATGTGATATTTTTGTTTTGTTTGTCAAAGTTCTTCCTTTGGTATTGGTGAGAGTTAAAACGTAACGATACTATTATTATGAACAAGTAGAATGGCTAAGTTCTAGCAGTAATTAAGATCATAAAGGTTACATTCAAATGATACTCTCAGGTACTAAAACGTCAACATCATAAAAATACTAAAGCTAGATTAATAATGCACTACAACGATGCTATGAAGAAGAAGAGCTGGTAAATAAAATACGGAAATGTGTTAAATAATGATATAAAAATGTGGTAAATGAACATTAAATATCGAATGTATGGAAGAATGATGATAAGAAAAATGAAAATTAGAGGAGATTAAAAAGAAGGCATGTGGGAAGGGTGTTGACAACTGTCAGAAATGCCATGCTCAGATGGGGGCAAACAGCCTTCACTCCTTGTGGGTCTCTCTTAATTATCTCTTTTCCTCTTCCCTTCCTCTCAATTCTCATCATTTCTAACCCCAAAACAAGTAAGTAAATCATACTCTATGATCTGTTTATTTGCATTTTTATTAACGTTAACCCGACTTTCTAGACTAGAGAGAGCTCATATTTTTTGTACTAGAAAGGTGTAAGCAACTAATATCTATGCATCAAAGATGAATGAAAAAGACCAAAGTTTTGGCCAAAAAAATGAAAATTAAAGAGACCAAACATGTTATACTAATATATTATGTGTAGTATTTCATAATTTCTTGATTCGAACTTTGATCTAGTTGGGGAACTCGGCTTCCATCGAAAGACATTCACTTCCTACTAAATTGTATAATTTTTTATTTTTCGAAAGATACAAGACGACAAACAAACACACACATATATATATATATATATGATTGTATTTCTCCATTTTAGCTATATATTGTATAAGTAAACACTAGTCGACAAAAAAAAACACACAATCTCGAATTATAGACAATTTATATTGATCGTAAAATGATATTCTATTAGTGAATAGACCAAGTTACCAACGAGACCTAAGAAAACATCGCTACAAAAAATCATAGTCTAGTTGTATGGTCGTGTTAGCATTCTGATTAATCGTCATATTGTATCAATCGCTATATTGTTGAACTCATAGTAGCATATTTGGAAATAATTCCTAATGAAATATTACTATCCCATTAAAATTAAAGTTGAAATAAGCTCATGGACACATTATAATAGGTTAAACATATTTTTGATTTTTTTCTGCCCATTCTCCCTTTACTATTGCATAAGTTCTTAGTCAATTTTAACAAAACAAAAATATAAGTTCCTAGTCAATTCCGAATGGGAATGTTATTACCCCATTGAATTGATCAAGTTCATACATGGACCATGCATAGGTTATCACGAAGAGATAAATAAACATTTACTTGCCGAATGCAAAATATCAACATTAAATAAACGAAAACAAAAAATGGGTCATTCTCAAATAATATTGATGTGTGAATTTATAATGTGTACACACCTGTCATCATAAGTAAGCGATCGACTGTCCTTTTCTAACTAACTTCAACATTTCACTTCAATACTTCAACTCTCTTTCTCTCTCTCTCTAGTCTTTATATAAACCCTACGTACGTACTCTCTTCACACTCACTGAGTCAAACTCACGTGTCAATGACCGAGTCATCCATTATCTCCGTCAAACAATCGTCTCCGGTGCCGGAGGAGGAGGATCATCATCATCACCAACAAGACTCCCACCGAACCAACACCAAGAAACGTGTAAGATCCGACCCGGGTTACCGAGGCGTCCGGATGCGAACGTGGGGCAAATGGGTCTCCGAGATCCGAGAGCCTCGCAAGAAGAGCCGAATCTGGCTAGGCACTTTCTCCACACCGGAAATGGCGGCGCGTGCACATGACGCAGCTGCTCTCACCATTAAAGGAACTTCCGCCGTCCTCAACTTCCCGGAGCTCGCCACTTACCTTCCCCGTCCAGCTTCCTCCTCTCCACGCGACGTTCAAGCCGCAGCCGCCGTAGCGGCCGCCATGGACTTCTCCCCCTCCTCCTCCTCTCTCGTAGTCTCCGATCCAACCACCGTCATCGCCCCAGCTGAGACGCAGTTGTCTTCCTCGAGCTATTCAACGTGTACGTCATCGTCGTTGTCACCGTCAAGCGAAGAAGCTGCGTCGACGGCGGAAGAACTAAGCGAGATAGTGGAGTTACCGAGTCTAGAGACGAGTTACGATGAGTCATTGAGCGAGTTTGTGTACGTTGACTCGGCGTATCCACCTAGTTCGCCTTGGTATATTAATAATTGTTATAGCTTTTATTACCACAGCGACGAAAATGGCATTTCGATGGCTGAACCTTTCGACTCTTCCAATTTTGGCCCCCTTTTTCCTTAGTTTTATTTTTAAATAATCTCTTCTTTTAAAAACATTTAGCCTCCAAACCTCTGAAGTTTATTTAATTATTGGATTCAGACCAGAGTTTAATATACTTGATTAAACCTGATAGTACCATATAATGTTTATTGCTCTCTTTTTTTTGATCGGATCTTCTAGATATTTTGTACGAACACGCCAATTGTGATTGGACGATAAATGGTTTTTTGTTTATATTTTGCTAATTAACTTATATAGTTTAGGTGACCATTTTTTATACTTTAGGTGAACATTTGAGAATTAAACTATTTATATCAAAGTAGCGGTAGATAAAAGTATTATCTGAGATGGTTTGTTAGTTGACATATATTGAATCTTTTCAACTTGGTATTTATTATCACCCTCTGTATTTAATTCACAAAATTTCTACTGTTAGCTTCATATAACCAACTTTTTCAATTTAAATTATTGTTTACAGTGAATGAGAAATACAAGTACAATGCAATATTTAGGAAATACACTTTTGAGAAGAAAAATAGAAACTCATTTTCTTTCCCTAATTAAAAACAATTTGTACCAGAGAAGTAAAAGATTATCGTTCTACCAAAACGAATTTGCAGGTTAAGGATTATTTATCATTTCCTCTTGTTTGACTTTGTTTGCATTAGTCAGACATAATTAATGGCTTGACCCTTAATTTAACATGTCCATGCACTAACTCATATGCAAATCCAACGATGTGAAATTTAAAACCTTTTTTTTATTCATTTTTAATCTTTGTAAAACGAACTTATATTATGTTTGAACAAATATTTTTTCATACGCAATCCTTAGATGGGGAAATTAATACCTTTGTAACAAAAAAAAAAAAAAAATGTTAAATCAACTAAGTATTGGGTGAGTCTTCTCAACGAAAACATCAATCAACACCGGCCTCATAAGTTGATTAAATTAACACATTTATTATAATCATCGTACATTGATTTGAATCAAAATTAATTGTTACGTTAATTAGTAATGCATCTAACTATCCCGTAGGAAAAGGCCATTATATTGGGATCCGCGGTCAACGGAGGTTCCACCCACGAGCACGGTCTTTATTTGTTTTTTCCTTTCTCAAATATATATACGGATGTATGATTTTTTGCTTTTGGGGTTAAACAAATATGAATTACTGTGCTTAGATCAGAAATAGACACTTTTATACAAATGATTATATGATTACTGTTCATAGCATAAGCTCCTATGAAAACAAATAATAATCGCAACAGCCGTTTAACCTAATCGAATGCTGAAAAGCCCTCAAAATAGTTCATCTAATCCATGAATCGATTTAACAGAAAAAGTTGAAAATTGTATGCATATGATATACTCAAGTATATTCCGAGTTTTGAGTTGTGTAATGCAAGGAGTCAAGGACCATAGTTTGTCGTTGAACACAACCACGCCAAGTTGTCCACCAAAACTGGAAACTAACTACCATGCCGTTGTTTCCATAGAAGCAAAACCATTAACCTTCCCATTATCCCGCATGGCCACATATATGTTTAATAATATTTCTCACCATACATTTAAGTCTCTCTCGTAGTCGTTATTTACATAGCCTACGTAGTTCATTCATATCATTTTTGTTTCTTTACCTTATATCAAACAAATTGGTTGTTGATTAGAAAAACATAAATTGGTTCATTAAATATCAAACTAACGCCATCAATCTATTGTTTTTTTATAAAAAAATGAAAGAGAAGAAAGTTTGTTGATATGAAACTTACACTTGCTTTGAGTTTTGATAGACAAACCAAAGCCTAACTAGTATTTCCTCTATTGGTACTTGAATTCTGAACTTTTTCACCTTCCCTTTCGAGGTGGTTTAACAGTATACCAGTTGAGATGTACCAACACCAAATTCTTATACTTTTTTTTCTTTTAACCTTGAATTCAGTATTTTAAACGAAACTATGGGAATGTGTTTGAGACGGATTTTCATTAAGGACAATGCAAATAATTATGAGATGCTCAGAATTGTTGTATATATCAAAAAGCCAACACCTATAGTTATATATATAACTTTCTTCGATTTAAAAACAATAAGTCGCTTTGGCCGAGTGGTTAAGGCGTGTGCCTGCTAAGTACATGGGCTCTGCCCGCGAGAGTTCGAATCTCTCAGGCGACGTTATCCTTTTCGTTTTTTCGTCTATTTTTAAACCGACTTACATAGACACTGCGTATAAGACAATTGATTCCTTTTTTTTGTTGTTAATCCTATCAACCCTAGAAAAGGCTTCACGCCCGATTTCTTTTTTCCCCAGAAAAAGGCTTCACTTCCGTTCGTTGTTCTTCATCGGTCTGCGCCGCCTCGCACATCGTTTCACCTTTCTCAGAATCTCTCTTCCCGTCGATTAGTTTCCTCAGAGGTTAGCTTCTTCGATTTCTCAGATTCAATTCTGCTTTTTGCTTTCCTCCTGTTGTTTTTAGGTTTTTGTCGATCTCTATGTTCAGCGATTCCTAAACCCTACTTGTTTTCCGCTCTATTGTAGTGAATCCAACCCAGATTTTTCAGATTTTAATCGGAATTATTCGGGATCTAATGCTCGCGTCGAGTTTATCGCTAGAAAACCCTAATTTCGGAGGATCTGTCACTTTTATTATCAGAAGCTTGTTGTTGTAATTACGGATTAGGTATGTCCTGATCGTTATTGTTCTTTGTTTGCAGGTTGCGATTTGTTGAAAACCTTGATTTAGACTATGAAGTCTCTTAATGATCTTCCTGCGCCCAAATCAACCACTACCACGTATTATGATCATTCTAATGATGCTTGGTTCAAAAACCGAGTCACTGAATCCGAGACGGTGAAATCCTCCAGTATCAAATTTAAAGTGGTGCCTGCTTACCTGAATCGTCAAGGTTTACGTCCGAAGAATCCAGAGGATTTTGGCGATGGTGGTGCTTTCCCGGAGATTCATCTTCCTCAGTATCCTCTTCTTATGGGTAAGAATAAATCCAATAAGCCTGGAGCTAAGACTCTCCCTGTTACTGTCGATGCTCAGGGAAACGTGGTCTTTGACGCTATAGTGAGGCAGAATGAGAACTCGAGGAAGATTGTTTATTCTCAGCATAAGGATATTATTCCAAAGTTTCTGAAAAACGAGGGAGACTTGGGTACTGTTGTTGATGAAGAGGAGGAATTGCAGAAGGAGATTCAGGAGACTGCTGAAGAAACGAAAGCTGCCATTGAGAAGATTGTGAATGTGAGACTGAGTGCAGCGCAGCCTAGTAATATAGCAAGGCAATCGGGAGATTCACAGTACATTAAATATAAGCCATCCCAGCAATCTTCTGCCTTCAATTCTGGTGCTAAAGAGAGGATCATTAGGATGGTGGAGATGCCTGTAGATCCACTTGATCCACCAAAGTTCAAGCACAAGAGAGTCCCAAGGGCTTCTGGTTCTCCGCCTGTTCCGGTCATGCATTCACCGCCCAGGCCTGTTACCGTCAAGGACCAGCAAGACTGGAAAATCCCTCCTTGTATCTCCAATTGGAAGAATCCGAAAGGTTACACAATCCCTCTTGACAAACGTCTAGCTGCTGATGGAAGGGGCCTACAAGACGTTCAGATCAATGATAACTTTGCCAAGTTATCAGAGGCCCTCTATGTAGCTGAGCAGAAAGCTAGAGAGGCTGTTTCAATGCGTTCCAAGGTGCAAAAAGAGATGGTGATGAAGGACAAGGAAAGGAAAGAGCAGGAATTGAGGGCTCTTGCCCAAAAAGCTCGCTCCGAAAGAACCGGTGCTGCTATGAGTATGCCTGTCTCATCTGACAGGGGTAGGAGTGAAAGTGTTGACCCAAGAGGTGATTATGACAACTATGACCAGGATAGAGGAAGGGAAAGAGAAAGGGAAGAGCCTCAAGAGACGAGGGAGGAGAGGGAAAAAAGGATTCAGAGAGAAAAGATACGAGAAGAGCGTCGCAGGGAAAGAGAGAGGGAGAGAAGGTTGGATGCCAAAGATGCTGCCATGGGGAAGAAGAGCAAGATCACCAGAGACAGAGACCGTGACATCAGTGAGAAAGTTGCTCTTGGAATGGCATCTACTGGAGGAAAAGGTGGTGGTGAAGTTATGTATGATCAACGTCTGTTTAACCAAGACAAAGGAATGGACTCTGGTTTCGCTGCTGATGACCAATACAACTTATACGACAAAGGCTTGTTCACTGCACAACCAACTCTTTCGACTTTGTACAAGCCAAAGAAGGATAACGATGAAGAAATGTATGGAAACGCTGATGAGCAGCTCGATAAGATCAAGAATACTGAGAGGTTTAAGCCTGACAAAGCTTTCACAGGGGCTTCAGAGAGGGTGGGTAGTAAGAGAGACCGACCTGTTGAGTTTGAGAAGGAAGAGGAACAAGATCCTTTCGGTCTTGAGAAGTGGGTTTCTGATTTAAAGAAGGGTAAGAAACCTTTGGACAAGATCGGGTCTGGTGGAACTATGAGAGCAAGTGGCGGTGGTGGTAGCTCTTCAAGGGACGATGACCACGGCGGTTCTGGTCGAACCAAGATCAATTTCGAACGCAGTGACCGGCGTTAAAAGTCAAGACAAAGAAAAAGCTCAGTAACTGATCTTTGATTTCAATATATAACTTGTTATTTTGGATCTGTTAAAACAGTTTGCTTTGGATTATCAGTATTTATGTTGTTGTGAGTCTCTTAAACTACTCGAATACAATCTTTCAGCTTCATAATATCAGATCTTTTGAGCTTATTTTAGTTTCTTTTTCACTGTTACAACTTTGTGTACTTAAGAATCTTAGTTTTGAATCAGGACAACAACAAAAAAGACACATGTTCTTCTCTGGTCTTATCTCCAAGCTTCATGTTCATGGTACTAAGAGAACAAATCACTTCACGATCTTTCACCGTTTGAATCATTTCGTCACTACATCATCTTCCTCGGTTACGCCTCTTTCGCCTCAAGATCGAAACAAACTCTTAGCTACTCTGTTATCAAACTGCACTAGCCTAGCTCGTGTTCGTCGGATCCATGGTGACATCTTCCGTTCACGAATCCTCGATCAATATCCGATCGCTTTCTTATGGAACAACATCATGCGATCTTACATTCGCCATGAGTCTCCTCTCGATGCAATTCAAGTATATCTCGGTATGGTGAGATCGACTGTTTTACCCGATCGATATTCTCTTCCGATTGTAATCAAAGCAGCCGTTCAAATTCATGATTTTACGTTGGGAAAGGAGCTTCATTCCGTCGCCGTTAGGTTAGGGTTCGTCGGAGATGAGTTCTGCGAGAGTGGGTTCATTACATTGTATTGTAAAGCAGGGGAATTTGAGAACGCACGTAAGGTGTTCGATGAAAATCCTGAGAGAAAGCTGGGGTCTTGGAACGCCATTATCGGAGGGTTGAATCACGCTGGTCGAGCTAACGAGGCGGTGGAAATGTTTGTGGATATGAAAAGGAGTGGACTTGAGCCTGATGATTTCACTATGGTTAGTGTGACTGCTTCTTGTGGAGGATTAGGTGACTTGAGCTTGGCTTTTCAGTTGCATAAATGCGTTCTACAAGCTAAGACCGAAGAGAAGTCTGATATCATGATGCTGAATTCGCTCATTGATATGTATGGAAAATGTGGGCGTATGGATTTAGCGAGTCACATATTCGAGGAAATGCGACAGAGAAACGTTGTCTCTTGGAGTTCTATGATCGTGGGTTACGCAGCTAACGGGAATACATTAGAGGCTTTAGAATGCTTTCGTCAGATGAGAGAATTCGGTGTCAGACCAAACAAGATCACGTTCGTTGGAGTTCTCAGTGCTTGCGTCCATGGAGGTCTTGTGGAGGAAGGAAAAACATATTTTGCGATGATGAAGTCAGAGTTCGAGCTAGAACCGGGATTATCGCATTACGGATGCATAGTTGATCTATTGAGCCGTGACGGGCAGCTTAAGGAGGCAAAGAAAGTTGTTGAGGAGATGCCGATGAAGCCTAACGTGATGGTTTGGGGTTGTTTGATGGGAGGGTGTGAGAAGTTTGGGGATGTTGAGATGGCTGAGTGGGTGGCTCCATACATGGTTGAGCTTGAGCCGTGGAACGATGGTGTTTATGTTGTCTTGGCTAATGTGTATGCACTCAGAGGGATGTGGAAAGATGTTGAGAGAGTTAGGAAGTTGATGAAGACGAAGAAGGTTGCTAAGATTCCTGCCTATAGCTATGCTTCAACGACATTTTGAAACTTGTTTCTCTACATGTTCGAAAAATGTAACATCATAACAAAGAAGATCAAGATAATTTTTCTAATTAGATCCTTAATCCTTCTATTTTATTCACTCACTGAGAAACAACACCTGACATTGCAGTTTTAGATTTAGTAAATTAAGTACTCAGATATCGTGTTGGCAATTTTGCTAGTCATTTCCGACATCAAGATCATGTCGAGAGGAGTTTAAAACTCGATTTCAACTAATTGAAGGCTTCCGGTTTAATGTGTTCAATTTCCGGTTTACTGATTTCATTTTGGAAAACAACAAGGCGGGACCCAGGAATTGTTTTGACAGCGGGTAGGACCCAATTTCAAAGCAAAAATTATGTAAACAAAAAAGATAGGGTCCACACGCTTTTAGCCCGTCTTAATTTCCCTAATTGCAAGTTTAGGCTTCTAATTTACTATTTTACGAGTTATTAGTATAGCACCATATGAAAAATTTAAATTCTAGATGACTAGATAGCATTCAAATCAAAATGTTGTAAATCATTGGATTATTACTACCGTTATAATATCCTAGAGATTCAAAATCGTCATAATAATATTTTACTATCTTGTTAAGTATGTATATATATATAAACATGCGTGTGGCATCGTCGTATAAGACAAATCTATAGAAAAGTTAATACTATAGATTAGCCATCAAATGAGTTTGAACGGACAAATTTGCTTCCGAGATAATCCTGCTTCCAAATATCGAATATGTGACAATGAGTTTGATCGATGGTAAGCCCATTTTGATCAATATTATAGTATATGCTATGACATGCATATCTAGCTAATTTGATCGATAATAAAATAGACACAGATAAAGAATTAAAAAAAACATTAGTCTCGTGAGGGTTTTGCATTTTGGTTTTCTGTTGAGTGTTGACATTGTGATTTTAGTATTTTACCAAAGACTGAGGGATCGGTCCAAATCAACGAAAAATAATATTAATTTTAATTTCTATGAATAATATGAATATATTCTTGTATATACACTCATAATCAATTATTTAAGATTTTTTTTCAAAAAACAACTACTATTTTTGTGTGATTAAAAATAGTGAAATTACTTGACAATGATCTTTCACATTGTTACTTAGATATCACATTCTCCAAAATATATATATATATATATATCAAAAATATTGAATAAAAATCAAGACTTACGAATTGAAGTTTAATCTAAAATATTCACGTATATAAAATTATACTCCAAATGTGGAATATATAATAGCATCGAATATGTGGAAAATGACATGAAACGACTTTTTGTACCGTCGCGTATGACATCAAACGCAAAGTTGTTTTGTATTTCGAAGAAGAAAAGGGGGAAAAAGAAAGAAAAGTCATGACTCAAAACTCATGTTATCAAAAACATATAAAGCTAATACAACAAAACATTAGAGAACGATTAAGAAACAGTTCATTTAATAATGTAAATGACAGTGAATAGGATTATGACACACGTCACTCAGTTATATTCATAAAGAAGACTCAATGGCATAATAATAAATTCTTGCCCTTACAACCTTTTCTCAAAAAAAAAAAACCTAGAAGAATAGGAAGAGACAGGTGAAAGAACGTTTGAGATGGGAAGCTTGGGAGAAGAAGATTTCGAGAAGCTTGTGCTCGGTTATATCGAGTCTCCGATGACCGTCTCTCAGCATATCAACACTTCTTCAAAGGCTCTTATCACTCTTCAGGTCTCTACATATCTCTTTTCACCAAATACATTTTCTCTTCTCTTTTTTTCAAGATAAAAAGGTTTTTTTTTTCAGGAAATATTTTTACAGGAGATTCTTAGGGCAAAAGGAGTAGAAGAGAAGGAGATGGAAGAGAAGATAAGGTCGTATATCAATAGAGGAAGGTTATCATATGAAGGAGACGATGAGAAGAGAGATGTGATGAACAAGATTGTCTCTAAACTCAGATCTGAGGGCTATAATGCTTCTCTCTCCAAAACCTCATGGGACTCTTCTTTTGATCATCGTGAAGGTAAACAACACACTTTCAAAGAAAGTAGAAATATATATATGAATATCTAGAAAGATCCATATATAAAAACAACCTTTGTAAATGTTGAATACTTTTTCCTTGACTATTAGATAACAATGAGAAAGTCTCTACTTCTTTATTTTTTGGGTTTTGTTATGATAAGTTATTTATTTGTGGGTTTTTGTTATGATAAGTTATATATTTGTGGGTTTTGTGATGATATAAGTTATTTATTTGTGGGTTTTGTTTGTGAAAATGTTGTTATATAGGGTGTAGAGTGTTTACGTGCTCGAGGAAGTACGAGTACATAGACGCCATGGTGATCGGTGATAGCGACCGTGATGGCGTAAGCAAGCTGAAACGTGTGATAATTGATCTTGACTTCAAAACTCAGTTTGAGCTAGCGAGACAGACAGAAGCTTACAAAGATATGACTGAGATGCTTCCGACAGTGTTTGTGGCGACAGAAGGGAGACTGAGAAGAGTTGTTTCGTTGGTTTGTGGTGAGATGAAAAAGTCCATGAAGAAAGAAGGAATGTCTAGGCCTCCATGGAGGACTTCGAGATACATGCAGTCCAAGTGGCTACCAGAGAATTGTCGAAGAGATGCTGGTTGTAAGAAAGGGTCTTGGTCTTGGTCTGTGTTTGATGATGGTGGTGAAGGAATAGGTGAAGCTAGGTCTTGGACAGTGAGTGGTCCGAAAACTAAGTGTTGTTTTCCTATTTTCTGAGAGGGATGCGCAGCGTTTTCTTTTTCTTTGTTTATCAGTTTTTAAAACTTAAAACATAAAAACATCGGAGTTGTTTTTGTTTTTTGTTTCGTTTGATTATTCCTTTTTGGGGGTGTTCTTGAAATTTTTGAATTGCTAAAAAAAGGATGTGGGGCTTGTTGTGTCAGGTTTTTCTCTGATGCTATATGTTGCATCTTCTACTTGTATCAATAGCCGATGGATTATATAATATGTGTTTTTGTCGTGATGAAAATTTCCATTTTATTGAGACAGTAAACTGCCTATTTTAGTAGTATCTAAAGATCTTTTGGTTTAAGCTTATGGTGGATATCATTCTTTATGCGAGGACTACATTGAAGATGTTGAATTAGATAAATACTTTTTTATTCATTGACTGTTTATCTCCTATAGATGGACCATGGTTCTTTTTTTTTGCTGAAGATTTACATGAATTTTCGTGCTAAAGATTTAGATGAATTGTAGAGCAACATTTTCTAAAAGAAAAACATCGAGAGTGTTTTTGTATAAACGGTTATAAACGTTTAAAAAAACTGATTTGAATATTTATAATGAACCCTTTTTTAAGAAACATGAATGTTACTGAATATACAAAATTACAAATTAACAAAATCACTTATTCATAAAAAGTGAAAATGATATATTAGATGAGTATATGTAAGAAATAACTATGAAATCAATAAGAATAGAGTAAATGACTATGGACAATAGTATCTTGTCGGAAAGGCAAATAAAATTACTGAAACATCCTTTTTCTCATCTTCTCTCTCATTTTCTTTCTGTTTTTTTTTCTCTTTCTCTATCTTTGCTGGATTCTCTCCCTCGCCGGATCTATGTCGTCAACTTCTCTTTTCTTTATGGATATTCTCTACCACCACTTACTCCGTAATAATGTCACGATGACTATGACCAAATGCCAAATTGTTTTTTCGTTATTTTATTCATGTCACTTCTTAAATTTGCATGATTTTTTTCTAAATTTTATGTAGTATTTTATGATGTACCAGTATCTTTCCGTTTAACATACTATATTTCTGTTTTACATGTGATTTTCTAATATGCCATGCTATTGTTTAATTTGACATGCTATTGTTCAAAAATACATTTCTTTCGTTATTTTTACTCGATTCATGTTATTTTAAAAAAGTACATGATTTTTTTTCTTTTTTTCTTTAATTTTTTGACGTGAGATGACTCTCTTTCTGGACTATTTACTTTATAATAATATTACGATGATTATTCTTTCGTTATATTAATTTGATTCATGTTATTTTTAAAAAGTACATGATTTCTTTTTTTTCTTTAATTTTTTGTCGTCAGATGACACTCTTTCTGGGCTACTTACTCTGTAATAATATCACGATGATTATGACTTCCACCTCTGAATCTCTTTTCTTTTTCTCCCTGAATCTTATGAGTCTCTTTTCTTTTTCTCACTGAACCTTATGAAGTCTCCACCACCACAAACAAATGTATCATCGTAAAAACTATAAGTTTACAAGGTTAATTGGTCTTTTCTTCACCCCTACCCCACCATAAAAAAAAGTCATTTACCAAAAAAATCTGACACATAGTTAATTTCTTTATTAAGATGTCAAATTTGGCTATTGCCTAATATTACCCATATTAGATTCATTATAATTAGATCAGTTAAAAACATTCAGTATTTTCTTAAAAAAATATTCGGTGGAAATTTTGTAATTAAACTTTCCTTTCAAAATCAAAAGAATTTGATTTGAATGCTCAACGTCTAAAACCCTCCAGCACTGAATTTTAATGATGACAAATTTTCCAATTTAGCATGAATTGCATATTTGCATTCATTGTTGCACATGTAACCAATTGGTAGTTTTCTTACGAAATATCTAAAATCAGAATCATATGATAAGAACGATGATGTGTATTTATATAAGACCTCAACAAAATACCTAAAGTTTAAACTGTAATTAAATTATAACCAAACCATCACTTTCAATCATATGTACTTTGATAATTATAAGTAATCTCTCTTTTTTGTTTGTTTTGTCTTAATCTATTTCGTCACGCTTTATTCTTTCGAGCTAAATCCGGTGGTAGTTTGCTAGAAACTTCGGCTAAGCACACAATAATCAAAATTCAAAAAGTCAGTTAACTAATTATAACTAAGAAGTTGCTTGCGTCCATGGAGGTCTTGTAGAGGAAGGAAAAACGTATTTCGTGATGATGAAGTCAGAGTTCGAACTAGAACCAGGATTATCGCATTACGGATGCATAGTTGATCTGTTGAGCCGTGACGGGCAGCTTAAGGAGGCCAATAAAGTTGTTAAAGAGATGCCGATGAAGCCTAACGTGATGGTTTGGGGTTGCTTGATGGTAGGGGTTTATGTTGTCTTAATTGGCTAATGTGTATGCACTCAGAGGGATGTGGAAAGATGTTGAGAGAGTTAGGAAGTTGATGAAGAAGAAGAAGGTTGCTAAGATTCCTGCCTATAGCTATGCTTCAACGACAATTTGAAAATATATGCTTTCGATACTTGTCTCTCTTCATGTTCGAACAATGTAACATCAGGATAATTTTTCTAATTAGATACTTAATCCTTCTATTTTATTCACTCATTGAGAAACAGCACCTGCAGATATAACCAAATCTACAAAAACAAACATACAATGCAAACAAAGTAATCTAATTATTAGATGATCTGTATAACATTTAATTTTAGTAAATTAAGTACCTAAATAACGAATTTGGGAAAGTTTTCTAGTCATTTTCGACATCATGATCATGTCAGAGGGGTTTAAAACTCGATTTAACTCCGCTAATTTCAGGAATCCGGTTTAATGTGTTCAATTTCCGGTTTACTGATTTCATTTCGGAAAATAAGAAGGTAGGACCGAATTTCAAAGCAAAAATTATACAAATAAAGAAGATACGGTCCACACGCTTTTAGCCCGTCTTAATTCCAACAATTGCAAGTTTAAACGAGTTATTATAGCCCAATACGAAAATTTTAAATTCCATGTGACTAGAGAGCATCCAAATCAAAACGCTGTAAATCATCGGATTATTAGCTACCGTCACTCGGATTATTATTATAATTATCTTAGAGATTCAATATCGTCATGCTAATATTTTATCTTGATAAGTATATATATATGCGTGTGGTATCGTCGTATAAGACAAAATCTATTAAAAGGTTATATAAGATGGTTTAGCCATCAATGAACAGACAAAATTGATTACGAGATAACCTTGCTTCCAAATATGTGACAGTGAGTTTGGATCGATGGTGAGCCCATTTCGATCAACATTATAGTATATGCTATGACGTGCATATCTATCTACTTTGATCGATAATTCAATAGACACAGATAAAGTATTGAAGAAACATTAGTCTCGTGAGGGTTTTGCATTTTGGTTTTCTGTTGAGTGTTGACATTGTGATTTTACCAAAGACTGAGGGATCGGTCCAAATCAACGAAAAATAATATTAATTTTAATTTCTTTGAATAATATGAATATATCTTCTATATAGACTCCTGATCAATTAATATTTCATTTAAAAAAAAAAAAAACTAGTACTATTTTTTGTGTGATTAGACATAGTGAAATTACCACTTTATTAGATATAACATTCTAAAACAAATTAAAATATCAAAAAATATTAAATAAAAATCAAGACTTACGAATTGAGTTTAATCTAAAATATCCACGTATACATAATTATAATCTCAAGCATCGACTATGTGGAATATACGACAAGTGGAAAATGACATGAAACGACTTTTTATACAGTCGCGTATGACATCAAACGCAAAGTAGTTTGTATTTCGAAGAAAAGGGCAAAAAAGAAAGAAAAGTCACGACGCAAACTCATGTTATCTAAAACATATAAGCTAATACAACAAAACATTAGAAAACGAATAATAAAACAGTTCATTTAATAATGCAAATGACAATGGATAAGATTATGACACACGTCACTCAGTTATATTCATAAAGAGACTCAACTGCATAATAACTTTTGCCCTCACAACCTTTTTCTCAAAAAAAAAAAAACCTAGAAGAATAGGAAGAGACACAGGTGAAAGAACATTTTGAGATGGGAAGCTTGGGAGAAGAAGATTTAGAGAAGCTTGTGCTCGATTATATCGAGTCTCCGATCACCGTCTCCCAGCATATTGAGAGTTCTACAACGGCTCTTATCACTCTTAAGGTCTCTACATATCTCTTTTCACCAAATACATTTTCTCTTTTTTTTTCTGGATAAAAAGGTTAAACCTAGCTAGAAATATTTTTACAGGAGATTCTTAGGGCAAAAGGAGAAAAAGAGAAGGAGATGGAAGAGAAGATATGGTCGTTTATCAATGGAGGAAGGTTATCATATGAAGGAGACGATGAGAAGAGAGATGTGATGAACAAGATTGTCTCTAAACTCAGATCTGAAGGCTATGATGCTTCTCTCTCCAAAACCTCATGGGACTCTTCTTTTGATCATCGTGAAGGTAAACAACACACTTTCAAAGAAAGATAATATATATGAATATCTAGAAAGATCCATATAAAAACAACCTTTGACCTTTTCCTTGACTATTAGATAACAATGGGAAAGTCTCTATTTCTTTACTTTTTTGGGTTTTTTTATGATAAGTTATTTATTTGTGGGTTTTTGATAAGTTATTTATTTGTGGGTTTTGTGATGATAAGATATTTATTTGTGGGTTTTGTTTGTGAAAATGTTGTTACAGGGTGTAGAGTGTTTAGGTGCTCGAGGAAGTATGAGTACATTGACGTCATGGTGAAGGGTGATAGCAACCGTGATGGCGTAAGCAAGCTGAAACGTGTGATAATTGATCTTGACTTCAAAACTCAGTTTGAGCTAGCGAGACAGACAGAAGCTTACAAAGATATGACTGAGATGCTTCCATTAGTGTTTGTGGCGACAGAAGGGAGACTGAGAAGAGTTGTTTCGTTGGTTTGTGGTGAGATGAAAAAGTCCATGAAGAAAGAAGGAATGTCTAGGCCTCCATGGAGGACTACGAGATACATGCAGTCCAAGTGGCTACCAGAGAATCGTCGAAGAGTCTCCGGTTGTAAGAAAGGTTCTTGGTCTTGGTCTGTGTTTGATGATGGTAGTGAAGGAAGAGGTGAAGCTAGGACTTGGACAGTAAGTGGTAGTGGTCCGAAAACTAAGTGTTGTTTTCCTATTTTCTGAGAGGGATGCTGAGAGGGATGCGCAGCGTTTTCTTTTTCTTTGCTTATCAGTTTTTAAAACTTAAAACTTAAAAACATCGGAGTTGTTTTTTTCGTATGATTATTCCTTTTTGGGGGTGTTCTTGAAATTTTTGAATTGCTTAAAAAAAATGTTGGGCTTGTTGTGTCAGGTTTTTTTCTGATGCTATCTATATTGCATCTTCTACTTGTATCAATAGCCGATGGATTACTCTATAATATGTATTTTTGTCGTGATGCAAATTTCCATTTAAGTGAGACGGTAAACTAAAGCTCTTTTGGTTTAAGATTATACTATTTGATTATGGTGGATAATACATTTGATACGAAGACTACTTCTTTGAAGATGCTGAATTAGATAAATACATTTTTATTCATTTTGAATGTTTATCTCCTATATATGGACCATGGTTATATTTTGGTTTAAGGTTGACATGTATTGTAGTCCTAAAGATTTAGATGAATTGTAGAACAACATTTTCTAAAAGAACAACATAGAGAGTTTAATTAACATGTGAGTTGAAAACTAAAACGACAGAATTTAATAGTCGAATAATCGAAATTTTAGTACTAGAGACTCTTATGTAGAGTGTTTTTTTAGCGACAAAAAAAGAGTGTTTAAAAAAAAAACGGTTATAACGTTACAAAAAACTGATTTGAATATAATATAATAGTGTATAATGAACCTTTTTTATAAGTAACATGAATGTTACTGAATATACAAAATTACAAATTAACATAATTCATGAAAAGTAAAAGTGATATATTAGATTCACTATAATTAGATCAGTGAAAAACATTCAATATTTTCTTAAAAAGTTAAACTTCCTTTTTTTTTGTAGTAAATTTTTCTTTCAGAAATCAAAAGAATTTGATTTAAATGCTCAACCTCTAAAACCCTCCAGCACTGACTTTTCATGAAAGTTGGGATGACAAATTTTCCAATTTAGCATGAATTGCATATTTGCATTCGTTGTTGAAAATGTAACCAATTGGTAATTTTCTTACGAATATCTAAAATCAGAATCATATGATAAGAACGATGAGGTGTATATATAAGACCACAGACAAAATATCTAAAGTTAAAACTGTAATTAATTAATAACCAAACCATCACTTTCAACCATATGTACTTTGATAAGTAATCTCTCCTTCTTCTTTTTTGTCTTATCTATTTCGTCACGCTTTATTCTTTCGAATTTAAATCCGTGGTAGTTTGCTAGAAACTTCGGCTAAGCACACAGTAATCAAAATTCAAAAAGTCAGATAACTAATTAACTAAGAAATTATGCATTATCTAGTTAACTTAAAAATTATATACGTAATCGAATTGAATAAATAATAAATAAAGAGAGGAGACAATTTAGATGAAGGGATCGAAGAAACAGAGAAGGATCTAGTATAGTCAATAGTTTTAAAATTTGATATGAAATGGACAGTCAGAGACTGCTTAAGAGCTAAGCAGAAAGAAAGAGATGTATGTGAAGAACTTTTCTCGAGCTCCTCAATTCTTTAATTGTTTTTATTACTGATTTGACGTTTTAATAAAACTATAGCAAAAATTACCGCAAGACGAATATTTCTCAAGAATGAGACTTTTGCTAGTTGACTTCAAACAATTTTAACCCCTCAAAATCCAACTTGATAGAGGATTAAATTGCACATAATCGCTTTGTTAAAAGTATGAAATTTGGATGTAAAAGTAAACCTAATGATTTTTTTGGAATGTATAGTAAATATATACTATTATGTTGTAATGGAGGGTTTCTGTGAAGTGTGTATGTGTGAAAGAACAACAAGTAAAAATGCTTCCAGAGCAGAGACAGAGAGTTGTGTCAGCTTCGCTCTCACATCATATTACGACATTTGAGAAATCCAACGGCGACAGTAGCCGAGCTACATAAGATACTCCATATATACTCAAAAGAGCTCTGTTTTTATGTTTTCTCTTTGATTGTTCTCTTTCCCAAATCGGTACTTACTTTTGATTGACGTCAGTCAGATTTTACTCATTACTAATTTACTATTATAAAAGTGATTTTATTCATTATTATAAAAGGGAGTAGTAAACTAGTAATATTTCAAAAATTCCACATATGATTTTGTTTTTTAAGAGTAATAAAGATTTTTTGTTATGAAATCTCTCTGGTTTTTGTCTAAAGTGTTATTATAATTTTGAAAAAGATTATTAATTCTGTTTTGTGCAATTATGATAGAGGAGTAAAATTTCCTCAGGTTACATTTTCTTGATTAGCCATAATTGTGTAAGAAGAACGGTCCAATTAAACTGTACCACGATGAATACACACACAAACCCCAAAAATTAAATCTCTGGTGGGGTAATCATCATCATGTATACGAAAGATTCGACGAACCTGACCACAATCTTCTTCTTTCATTTGTCTCTTTCTTCTATGTGCTCCCCGGAAGAATCTTAAGACTTAAAAAATAATTTACACAAAATTCTTTTGGATCTTCTTCACACCATATGGCTACCTGATCTTGATATCCTTTGTGCTTCTTCCAAGTCCTTTAGAAATCTGTCACAACCAAATTCACTTTTCAGCTTACATTTCTCTTATAATACACTTTCATGAACTTTGTAGACCAATTTAGATTCCTAGTTATTATTTAATTCAAACAGCAATTTCGGTTTGGGCCTTCTATGACTTAACCAATGTTGATATTTTAGTTGATCAGTGCTGTTTCGACCTAGAACTCAAAACCAATCGAGGCTCATTTGCACACACTGTCTTAACCTCAGCATTACCTCTTGGAATTAAGCACTGCGGTGCCGCCGAGAATAAACCGAACCCCGGAGTTGGTGGCATTCTGTAGAGCAACAGAGCGTGATTCCTCGTATGTTGTTCCACCAACCATAAAAATAACCACCTCTTGTGGCCTGTTTATCCAGAAATTTTGCAGTTTTTGATTAGTTATGTAAGTTTTCACGAATTGCAGAAATCTGTAACTATCAAACAAGTTACCTGTTTTAAGAAATTGAAAAAATTAGAGGCACATACCGTCCCTGTTGAAAATGATCTCCAACAAATGGGTAATCCACATCTCGTAATCTCCCTCTAGTTATGCTCTCCATTGTTTGAAACAGAAGAGGCTGATGTTGAGTGTAGACATTCTCAACACCCTGTATTTTTCAAGATGTCAGTAACATGACATATATATAGGGAGATATAGAATGTTGCTGGAGACGAGTTAACTCAGATACAGACCTTAAGTCCACGAGCCATGTTACGTGCTATATTCAAAAGATCTCTGTTTCCAAATAGATCACCAGTGCGCTTCTCCACACCGGCTTGTTTCAAGAGAAATTGAACTAGCTGCAGTTGCATGGCAACCAGAAAGTTATAACATGATTTGAGGGTACTTTTATCAAGTTATTCAAAAATAAAAACGAAAAGGTAAAACTACTATGGACGGAATTGCAGATAGGTTAACAAGTATAGTAGTAGCAGAGGGACAGATCAAAATCAACCTTAAAAGAGATGCAGAATAATAAAGCCACAAGAAAGAGATGCAATTTAAACTGAAAGGAAACAGATGATAGTCTGACTGTACCCCTGGTTTGTACTTGGGAGACCGTGAAGCCAATTTGTTGAACAATTGCATCAACTGAACAGGATTTTCTTTCTCATAGCGCAAAGCATATAGCATTACCAAACGCAGCCGGTCGATGTCAGACACACTTTCATTATTTAAGAGATCCGTAACTGCCTGCAAATAAGCATGAATAGAGAGTCAGAGCTCCGTGCTTACAGCAGAGTCTGCACAATTTTGCATATTTCGCTAACTTCTGCAGGTTCACTGGATTACATTCGCATGAGACTCCAAATTATTGAATGCCAAATTATTCAGTAAGAACTTCTGCAGGTTGTAGCTATTTTTTAATATATGCGACTACAAGTGAATGTTCACCACAGATATTCACTACCTCATATGCAGCTCCTTGGCCACCATTGCAAGCCAAGTCCTGCTCTGTTTGTGAAACCGTCATCAGTTTCCTTGCTTCAACTAGCTTGCTCATTTCAGTAACCAGAGTTACATGCTTTGAAACGTTGCCTTGCATCTTTTTGTACTCAGGGTAGTTGTCAACAAATCTGGCCATATCCTCTGTACAACCAACGAATTCACAGATATATAATTGTCACTAGCACGAGAATCTGTTGTTACAAAAGTTTTTGCAGAGAATAGTTTAAGACTAGCCATATTTGTACCTACTGTCTGGATATTTTGGTTACTCTTGGCCACCTGCTGAAAGTCATCTACCATTCGCTTGATGTTCATTCCAATATCCCCAAAATTTTCATACATGTTAGATTTGAAAAATGCATCTTGTTCTGATGATAAAACCACCTCCTGCCAGGATAAGAGACATATTAGCTGTAAGGTTCTCAACTAAAAAACAATGGCATTGGAGAAAACTAACCACTTGCTGATCTTTTGGAAGACTTCCAATGGATTTCAAGTCCACTTTATTATCTTGAAGTCCTATGAGTTCGTGCACCATTGCCTACAGAAAATCTCGTTAATTAGTAAGTCGTAGTCTTACAAAAAAGCAAGACAGCGGGAGGCACATCTTATATCATAGAGTAGCACAATAATTTTGTTTAGTCAAGTTACCTGATATGTCCACTGATTCAGCAATGGGGTAACCGGGTCATCTCTTCTGTCAATTACAAGTAGCAACGGAGAGCTTTCAGTCCGTCTAAAGTCAAAAAGAGCGCTTTCATGCTGATACATCAATTTCTGAAACATAAACAGCGAATTTTCAGACTATTGGATAGACACAAGTGGGAATTAGTTCCATCACATGCATGCAAAATATAGCGGGAACAAATAACTTTACGAGAGCTTGTCAAACAACTTCACTTACAGCTGTTTCGTGTGCAATCCTTTTTGCAGTATCAGAGGTCCTCTGATATCTGATGACAGGTCTTCGTTTCAACGCCAGAAACACTGCCGCAATTCCATCAACAACCCGATCGGAAAAGCGTTGCAAACCAGAGGGATCGACAACTGCGGGGATCATATATAGATGATTTGATGCCATATTCAATGTGAAATGATATGGATCACCAGAAACAAAGTCTGCATAATACTCCTGCAATATAAAAAACCACAAAGACTATGTTAAACAAGCCATTATACAGTACTATGCCGAGTGCACCAAGCAATATAAGTTTAAATCAGAAAACTAAAGACAGGTAGGGGGGATACTAAGCTCCACAAGTATGGCCGTTTCATCACAAACCAAGCAACTTCTCAGAGACAGCTAAAAATCTATACATATATTGATCCATCATATAGGCTATGAAACATTCTTTTAGCATTAGCCTCCTATTCAAAAACATCATGGATGAGGGAAGTCTAAAAATCACCTGAACTTGCTGTACAACTTCCTGCTCATCGGAATCAGCCAAAATATGAATCTGAGTATCCTTCAACAGATTGGAGAAAACTGAAAGAATTCATAACAAAAACAACATCAAATTTTGTATATTGTGAGTGAACAATGATAAACTCGAAATAGTTAGAAGATGAAAAAATCATACATAAATGGTATTCTCCAAATCTAGGATTCGCAAGCTGGTATCGTAATTTCTGAATATTATCTGAAGTTGGACGGATGAAATAAACAGCTTTCAGATGTGACATCGATTCTTTTGACACAGATATTGAATCTATCATCTCCACCAGAAACACTTCTTTCTGAAGCAGCTCTGACTGTGAATACACAATGCTTACATTGCTAACCTGCAAATTCAACAATTAATCCAATAAACAAGTAATCACGAAGATGTGTTTCCGGTTACAAGGGAAATTATGAACCACGATTCCAGAAACAAATCAGAGAAGATTAGCAATCGAAGAAGACGAGATCGGACTTTACCGTTTCGGAGTCGAGTATGAGAACCTTCATGCCGGAGATGTCCTGAAGCATCCGGTTAATGTAATCACGCACAGACGTAACCAAAACCATCGTTTCACCGCAAAATTCTGCTACTGTTACGACGTTGATTCAGATCTACGGCGACTAATCTGATGATTCTTGTTAACAATAACGCTGGCGAAGTGATTTCGCGTTCACTTTCAGATCTTCCTTTCCTTAATCGAGAAAACTAAAAGGTCCCCAGACTCGTCGACTCATACGAAGAAAAGTGTTTTTGCAAAACAAACCCTATATTTTATTGGTTATTCCTCTTTTCAACACAAACTTAATTTTTGATTAACTGAACCTAATTTGAGGGTTTATTTATTAAGTAATAAAACATCAGGGTTTTACAAAGGAAACATCTAATAGATCAGGATTTTTCCGCAAAAAAATTCAAACTTAACATTGACCCATCGTGTTGATTTTGTTCCGATCCGTCCGCTAATATAATATAATTTGGATTAGCGTCAAAAACGTGTGATTATTGTAATGCTCGATGCATCCAGCTTCATGTAGTCTCTCACTCAGGAAAGTCAAACTTAATATTCTTACAGTGAGAATGAAGCTCTCTTCTGAAAGTCCCATGGCGCCGTCAAGTCAGTCAAGTCATCGACTTTACATTTCCAGGTAAGTCTTTTTCTCTTCTACTTCATCAGTTTCTTGAGTTCAATGGAAACTACTTTACCTAACTTAGGGGAATCAGATAGGATCATAGATCATGAGAGCAATGTGGTTGAGTATGTGCATTACAGAGATCTGTATTCATCTGTTGGCTTGACATAGTGCATTTGTTTTACATATATAGTGAGAAAACAAAAACGAAGAGATTCCAAAGAAACGGATACACTCTCGATGTTGAAATGTGTGTCAACTTCTCTAGTCTGAAACTTGTTTTGTTTCTTATGATGCTGGTTGCTATGTTCACACTCTACTGTTCTCCACCGTTGCAAATTCCTGAAGATCCATCAAGTTTTGCAAACAAATGGATACTAGAACCTGCTGTAACCACAGATCCTCGCTATATAGCTACATCTGAGATCAACTGGAACAGTATGTCACTTGTTGTTGAGCATTACTTATCTGGCAGAAGCGAGTATCAAGGAATTGGCTTTCTAAATCTCAACGATAACGAGATTAATCGATGGCAGGTGGTCATAAAATCTCACTGTCAGCATATAGCTTTGCATCTAGACCATGCTGCAAGTAACATAACTTGGAAATCTTTATACCCGGAATGGATTGACGAGGAAGAAAAATTCAAAGTCCCCACTTGTCCTTCTCTTCCTTGGATTCAAGTTCCTGACAAGTCTCGAATCGATCTTATCATTGCCAAGCTCCCATGTAACAAGTCAGGAAAATGGTCAAGAGATGTGGCTAGATTGCACTTACAACTTGCAGCAGCTCGAGTGGCGGCATCTTCTGAAGGGCTTCATGATGTTCATGTGATTTTGGTATCAGATTGCTTTCCAATACCGAATCTTTTTACGGGTCAAGAACTTGTTGCCCGTCAAGGAAACATATGGCTGTATAAGCCTAAACTTCACCAGTTAAGACAAAAGTTACAACTTCCTGTTGGTTCCTGTGAACTTTCTGTTCCTCTTCAAGCTAAAGGTCAGTGACTCAGTAGTAAGTTTCTTCGTCTTTTGTATCAGCTAAATTTGACATCTCTATTCTCTCCTCCTAAGCTGATTATGATTCAATTGCAGATAATTTCTACTCGGCAAATGCCAAGAAAGAAGCGTACGCGACGATCTTGCACTCAGATGATGCTTTTGTCTGTGGAGCCATTGCAGTAGCACAGAGCATTCGAATGTCAGGCTCTACTCGCAATTTGGTAATACTAGTCGATGATTCGATCAGTGAATACCATAGAAGTGGCTTGGAATCAGCTGGATGGAAGATTCACACATTTCAAAGAATCAGAAACCCGAAAGCTGAAGCAAATGCATATAACCAATGGAACTACAGCAAATTCCGTCTTTGGGAATTGACAGAATACAACAAGATCATCTTCATTGATGCAGACATGCTTATCCTCAGAAACATGGATTTCCTCTTCGAGTACCCCGAAATCTCCACAACTGGAAACGACGGTACGCTCTTCAACTCCGGTCTAATGGTGATTGAACCATCAAATTCAACATTCCAGTTACTAATGGATCACATCAACGATATCAATTCCTACAATGGAGGAGACCAAGGTTACCTTAACGAGATATTCACATGGTGGCATCGGATTCCAAAACACATGAATTTCTTGAAGCATTTCTGGGAAGGAGACACACCTAAGCACAGGAAATCTAAGACGAGACTATTTGGAGCTGATCCTCCGATACTCTACGTTCTTCATTACCTAGGTTACAACAAACCATGGGTATGCTTCAGAGACTACGATTGCAATTGGAATGTCGTTGGATACCATCAATTCGCGAGCGATGAAGCACACAAAACTTGGTGGAGAGTGCACGACGCGATGCCTAAGAAATTGCAGAGGTTTTGTCTACTGAGTTCGAAACAAAAGGCGCAACTTGAGTGGGATCGGAGACAAGCTGAGAAAGCGAATTACAGAGACGGACATTGGAGGATTAAGATCAAAGATAAGAGACTTACGACTTGTTTTGAAGATTTCTGTTTCTGGGAGAGTATGCTTTGGCATTGGGGTGAGACTCAGACCAACTCCACCGTCGCTGCTGATTCTTCCTCCACCGCGTAAAACCGTACTACTGTGTGTGATTTTCGTTTTCTGGTTAAAATTTATTCAAACATTAGAGTAGGGGTTAAAATAACAAATACCTGATAAGTAAAGGTTCGTTTTGCAAAACACGGACTTCTAAAAATCTCATTTTCCTAATACGCACCGTTTTGTGCCTTGGTCCAAAATCAAATTAATTTCTCCTTCCCAAATCCCTAAAATGTCTCGTCTTTTGTTGTTTACCAGGCGATTATGAAATTCTCGAAACCGACCCTGGTCTTACGGAGACGATGATACCTTCCTCAAGTCCCATGGAGTCAAGACATCGACTCTCGTTCTCAAAGTTAGTCTTCGTCTTCTTCTTCTTATTCTTCATTAGTTTCTCTAGTTTCATGAACACTACGTACTATTCTTAGTTAACTTAGTAGCTTCACACACATGGTTGACTTTTCTGGAAATCAGATCTTCGATTTTGTTTTTGATTCAGAAATGTGTTTCACAAGCGATCTATGTTTATCTATCTGTTGGATTGACATAGATAATGACTCATTCGTTTGTTTTGTTGTGTGTAGTGAGAAGACAAGTAGGAGGAGATTTCAAAGAATTGAGAAGGGTGTCAAGTTCAACACTCTGAAACTTGTGTTGATTTGTATAATGCTTGGAGCTTTGTTCACGATCTACCGTTTTCGTTATCCACCGCTACAAATTCCTGAAATTCCAACTAGTTTTGGTCTTACTACTGATCCTCGCTATGTAGCTACAGCTGAGATCAACTGGAACCATATGTCAAATCTTGTTGAGAAGCACGTATTTGGTAGAAGCGAGTATCAAGGAATTGGTCTTATAAATCTTAACGATAACGAGATTGATCGATTCAAGGAGGTAACGAAATCTGACTGTGATCATGTAGCTTTGCATCTAGATTATGCTGCAAAGAACATAACATGGGAATCTTTATACCCGGAATGGATTGATGAAGTTGAAGAATTCGAAGTCCCTACTTGTCCTTCTCTGCCTTTGATTCAAATTCCTGGCAAGCCTCGGATTGATCTTGTAATTGCCAAGCTTCCGTGTGATAAATCAGGAAAATGGTCTAGAGATGTGGCTCGCTTGCATTTACAACTTGCAGCAGCTCGAGTGGCGGCTTCTTCTAAAGGACTTCATAATGTTCATGTGATTTTGGTATCTGATTGCTTTCCAATACCGAATCTTTTTACGGGTCAAGAACTTGTTGCCCGTCAAGGAAACATATGGCTGTATAAGCCTAATCTTCACCAGCTAAGACAAAAGTTACAGCTTCCTGTTGGTTCCTGTGAACTTTCTGTTCCTCTTCAAGCTAAAGGTTAGTAGCAAGTTTCTTCGTTTTCAGTCTCAGCTAGTTCTCCCCTCCTAAGCTGATTATGTTTATTTCAACTGCAGATAATTTCTACTCCGCAGGTGCAAAGAAAGAAGCTTACGCGACTATCTTGCATTCTGCCCAATTTTATGTCTGTGGAGCCATTGCAGCTGCACAGAGCATTCGAATGTCAGGCTCTACTCGTGATCTGGTCATACTTGTTGATGAAACGATAAGCGAATACCATAAAAGTGGCTTGGTAGCTGCTGGATGGAAGATTCAAATGTTTCAAAGAATCAGGAACCCGAATGCTGTACCAAATGCCTACAACGAATGGAACTACAGCAAGTTTCGTCTTTGGCAACTGACTGAATACAGTAAGATCATCTTCATCGATGCAGACATGCTTATCCTGAGAAACATTGATTTCCTCTTCGAGTTCCCTGAGATATCAGCAACTGGAAACAATGCTACGCTCTTCAACTCTGGTCTAATGGTGGTTGAGCCATCTAATTCAACATTCCAGTTACTAATGGATAACATTAATGAAGTTGTGTCTTACAACGGAGGAGACCAAGGTTACCTTAACGAGATATTCACATGGTGGCATCGGATTCCAAAACACATGAATTTCTTGAAGCATTTCTGGGAAGGAGACGAACCTGAGATTAAAAAAATGAAGACGAGTCTATTTGGAGCTGATCCTCCGATCCTATACGTTCTTCATTACCTAGGTTATAACAAACCCTGGTTATGCTTCAGAGACTATGACTGCAATTGGAATGTCGATATTTTCCAGGAATTTGCTAGTGACGAGGCTCATAAAACCTGGTGGAGAGTGCACGACGCAATGCCTGAAAACTTGCATAAGTTCTGTCTACTAAGATCGAAACAGAAGGCGCAACTTGAATGGGATAGGAGACAAGCAGAGAAAGGGAACTACAAAGATGGACATTGGAAGATAAAGATCAAAGACAAGAGACTTAAGACTTGTTTCGAAGATTTCTGCTTTTGGGAGAGTATGCTTTGGCATTGGGGTGAGACGAACTCTACCAACAATTCTTCCACCACCACCACTTCATCACCGCCGCATAAAACCGCTCTCCCTTCCCTGTGAATTCTTTTGGCTTTCTGGTTTGGTACAAATTACTCTGCCTTTCGCCAACCAAATGTGGGTTGGATATGTTCTTTTGTTTTTTTATTATCAGCTTGAAACCTGTATACGAATCCCAGAAACAATGTAATCATGAGGGGATAAAGGAATGAAAGACAAATAAAGAATTTACAGGAAGATGAAGCTTTGCATTCAAATTTTAAAACTAGAGGGCTTTTGTTATTCCGTTGGACATAAAAGTCAACTTTATTTATCCTTGAGAACCGGAACCGAACCGAACCGATAAAATTGATTTTAGTGAGGAGAACCATAGTTTTTTAGCCGCATTCCATTCCAAAAGATGGCATAGTAAATCCAGAGAACGTCTCTTCTTCTTCTTCACTTGCCGGAGAAGATGGATTTGTTGTTCTGTTTCCGACCGAATCAGACTTGTCGGGGAATTTCAGTTTTGCCTGCTTTTAGCATAAGCAATCTTTCCGCCGTCAATCGTTTCCGTTCGACGACGAGTCTTCGTTTTGGATTTCCGGCGACGCCGTTTCGTCGGACTCCAAACTTTACCTTCAAAACTCACGCGAAGAGGAAGAATAAAACGAGTACTTTCGAACCGAAACCGAATAAAGTCGAAGAGTTGATCATTGAAGAAGAAGAAGAAGAAGAAGAAGAAGAGGAGATAGTTCTTCCCGAAGAGATTCAAGAGAATCAAGACGGTGTGTTTTGGTTCCCTTTTTGTTTGTTTGAATGTAATCTGATAATTCTCTGCAGCTTGAGTTTGAATTCAACCACTTTTCTGGTGATGTTTGGTTCTACAGAGTTGCTACTGGATGATGAATATGACGAAGACGATGACGATGACTTTGAGTTCGATGAGAGCGAGGAGGAGCTCTATGTAAGTCTACTTATGTTAAATAACTTAAATTTGAGAGATTTGGAAAGATAAAACATTTTGCATTCTCTCATCTATGGATTAATTCTCTCTGAAGGCTGGAGATGGTGGTGGTGGAGGAGGCATCAAACTTGCTGGAACATTATGGGACAAAGTAGCATTAGCATTAGCTGTGAAAGTTTGTGAGTCTTTTGATGGTGATTTAGGCATTTATGCCTTCAAGACTCTGCCAAATTCAACCATACAAGTGAGAATCGAGCGGCTCACTAACAAGTTTGGTTCACCAACAATGGAAGACATTGAAGCATTTTCAACAATCTACCGAGCAAAATTGGCTGAAGCAGAACTCGCCAAGTCAATACCGGACAATATCTCTCTAGAGGTTAGTTAATTAGTTAGCCTTTTATTATTCCTGTGGATTTTGGTTCATTGACTCAACAAAGATTGAACCTTTGTGTACAGGTTTCATCTCCTGGTGTCGAAAGGGTAGTACGAATTCCGCAGGATCTTGATCGGTATAAGGATAGACCGATGTACGTGAGGTACACTAACGAGGACACTGAGACCGAAGGTGATGGTATTTTCAGGCTGGTTTCTTTCGATGTGGAAGCTAAAATCTGCATTTGGGGCATAGCAGATATAAGAGTAAACCGAGAAAAGGCCGGCAAAGGAAGACCTTTGAGCAAGAAGCAAAGAGAATGGCGACTCGAAACGGCTTTCGAGTCACTACGGTTAGTCCGTTTGCATTCTGAATGTTGAGAACACAGTAAAATGGAATGTGTTTTAGTTTATATTCAAATCTCAATAGAAGAAGAGTCTATTACAATGATAAGTAATAGATTAGACACGAAAACGACTAACTTAAGACAGAGAAGAAAACCAAAAGCGATGGAGATTTCTTTCTTTTATTGCTGTGAATGCATAAAGGAAGTAAAACACAAAGTGAACATCATCTGCGAGAGAATGGCTTCAAGCACCCATGGTGATGATGCAACGAATACTCTCTCCCTTCAGCATGTAATCAAAGGCCTTGTTGATTTCCGAGAATGGCACTGTGTGAGTGATGAATTTCTCAAGCTCCAGCTCCTATGTCATAAAAATCATCAGAACATTGATATATATTCAAAGTTGGCATCATAAGATATCAAAGCTTCTCATTACCTTGTTCATGTACTTTTCCACAACCCCGGGAATGTCAGTTTTGGGTTTGTAGTTCCCGAAGAAAGTACCCTTAAGAGTCCTCTCATTCAAGAAATTCATCGGATGAGTCTTGAAGGCATCGTCTTTGCTTGGCACACCCACCAGCACTGCAACACCCCAGCCCTGAAACAACATCATATGTGATAAGTTCAGATACCCACAATGTAGTTACAAAAGTTTTGGTCCGAATGATGTGAAGGGAGGATTACATCGTGGACACATTCAAATGCTTGAATCATGGCCTGAACGCTTCCGGTGCATTCCACACTCCTGTCCACCCCACCATCCGTCATCTCAGCGATCACCTGTTGAATTGGCTTGTCATGGTCTTTCGGGTTCACACACTCGGTCACACCGAATTCCTTAGCTGCCAATAACATATCAAATTCAATGTAAGTGAAGGGAGATTATAGAAGAACATAGTCAAAAACAGACTATCATCTTTTTGAATACCTTGGTCGAATCTTTTAGAGTTAAAATCAACACCGATGATCCTAGAAGCACCAGCGATTCTAGCACCTTCTGCAGCGCCTAAACCAACAGCACCAAGACCAAAAATGGCAACACTTTGACCTTTCTTGGGTTTAGCCACATTCAAAGTTGCTCCTAACCCAGTAGACAAACCACAACTGACAATACAGACCTTGTCAAGAGGAGCATCCGGATTGATCTTAGCAACCTGACCAGAGTGAACCACTGTGTACTCACTGAACGTGGAAGTCCCAAGGAAATGGTAAATTGGTTTGCCATTAATGGAGAATCTTGATTCACCATCGTGAATCATCCCTCCTCGCTCGGTGTTGATCCTGAGAAGATCACACATGTTTGATTCCTCCGAGTGGCAATGACGACACTCCCCACATTCTCCGGTAAAGATCGGCAACACATGATCTCCTGGCTGAAGATCAGTCACTCCTTCTCCAACACTCTCAACAATCCTACACAACAACAAAAAAAACGACCTTGAATCTCTAAAACCTTAAAAATATCCAAAACGAAGCAAAGAAGATTAGTGTTTCTATTACCCTCCAGCTTCATGGCCGAAGATACGTGGAAACAACGGTGTTTGTCCCTGTGGAATCAAAAAGGTTGAATTTTTTTAGATAAAAAATTAGAATTCTAAAAAAATTAGAACTTGATTATGAATTTGGAGTGTAATAAATTGATTACTCTACCTTAGCTTCCCAGAAGTAAACATCGGTGTGACAGAGAGAAGTGAAGAGAATCTTGATACGAACTTCGTGTTTCTGCGGTGGAGCAACCTCCACTTCCTCGATCACCAGTGGCTTTCCGGCTTCCCATGCCACAGCAGCTGCAACCACCACAAAAAAACGACACAGGTTTTGTTAATTCAACATAGAAATTGTGGATTCATAACAAAAACCTCAACAGAAATGTAACCGATCAATAAATATTTGGAAAAAGACAGAATAAAAAGAAAACCTTTGCATCGAATAATCTGTCCGGTGGTAGACATTATCAACAGTGAAGAACTTGCTTTTGATCTTTTGTTAGTTTTGTGTGATTGTGATGTAAGAAAAGAGAAACAGAGAAGGGGATTTATATAGCAGCTGGTAATTGGAAGAAGTAGATATTTACAAAAACTCACCACTAGAAATTAATTAGTACTGTTTATTGAAATCTTTTGTAATTATCCAGTCGACATCTGTAGAATACTAGGGGCGTATTTGGTTTTGCCTTGTTCTCTCGAACGCTCTTTCCACTTGGCGTTGCTAGTATTCGTCCACGTGGCATTTCTCGTTGATCTTTTTAATTACAAATTGTAGTAATTATTAATAGTTTTTTTAAAATGTGGTCTTAGTTAATTAGTCTTGATGGTCACGCCGTGGTGTTGCTAAAAGCAGTAATCGGTGTACCCATCGAATGCTTTTGGTTTCGGGCGGTTTCATCTTAAATAGCTCTTTAATAGTATTATTCTTGGTCATCAAGTTGGAATTTTTTTTTTCTACTTTTGTGAGATTTTTAAAGTTATGAAAGATCACTAATTGGCTCTTAATTGTATTCTTGGCCGTCACTTTCAAGTCTTAACGATACAATTATGAGTGTCATTAATTATACTTTTTCCTGATTTAAACCGACTAATTAAGGGATAGTAGACATTACACAGAAAATACAATGACCCAAGTTATAATTATCAGTATTTTTGTATAATTATTTTGCTCGTAATGCATAATTTGGTTTAATATTGTTCTTCATGACAAGAATCTTTATGATGATTCCTATAATCATATGCGTTTTACTATACATCACAAAAAATATTCAGCTCGCGGGAATCAACGTTGAAATAGTATTCACGATTGATTCCTAACCTAAGCCTCTACCTCACTACGTACGTACGTCGATCAATGTTGGATATCAAATACATAAAATTAAATTATTCACCTAACCATTTACCAGTAATTTGATTCAACAATGTAATTAACCGTTAATTAATCTTTCTCACAAGCTCCTCAAGAACAACTCTTAAGAGCTCACATTTCTCTATTTCCAGACCTCTTTATTCATAGATCATTTAATTTCTCCGGTGTAATCTTTTTCTTCAGTGTGTTGTGTGAATCATAGGCCCAAGAGGACGTAGTACAAAATAGTTACTGGTAAAGATACTATCATCCCAAAGATAACCCTGAAAACAAAACAAAAAATCACCAAGAACAGAGATTTCACATAAACCATAATACCGCATTTTGAAACGTTCAACCGTAAATGTAAATGAAGAACAACAAAAAGAAGAGCAAGAGACTCACAATGTACTGAGTAGGTCTGGATGCAAATTGTACTCCCTCGCAAACACAAATGGTACTATCCCTTGCGGTAGAGCAGCCTAAAAGAACATATCGGCTTCATCAAATTTAGATGTACATATCTCTACTATAAGTTAATCGAAAACTTTTATAAGAAACGAAGTTTAAATTATAGCCACGGGTAATTTATATTTTGAAATATTTAACTTGATTTTGGATTAGTTATAATTATGTGTCAATGATCCAGGTATCATTAATTTCTTGGACCAAACGCAAAACTTGAAACAAGTTAAAGAGTCTCTTTAGAACCATCTTAAAATATTAATACCTCCTTAGACTAATACAGGAGAATTGCATCATGTAAAATATCTAGATATTTTCATAATATCTAGATACTTTGTAACATATAAGTCTAGATATAATGGTAGACTATATTAGGTTTATATGAGATAGATATTTGTACTTTTGAAAGCTATGAACATATCTATCCTTCATTTTTTTTTAACTAATTAGTCCCTTCTATATGTTAAACTTCCTAATTCACTCCCAAAATCTTAAACACTTTCTCCATCACCAAGTATGTTTTCTTTAATTTTCCAACAATAATATATATGGGCCAAATCAAGGTAAACTCTGAATAGTTTACCTGTACGATAGCAGCATGTAACCTAGAACCTCTTAATCCGACAAGAAGGGAAGCACCAGCCATGAAAAGAGGACCTGAGATGAACCTGATCAACATCCCCATTGTTGCCTTTTTCGCCCCACAAGGGATCATCTTTGGCTGCAGCGCCATAAACAGGCCTATAGTTTAATTTTGTTAGAATACGTTATACATAATTTTATTTATTATGCAGGTTTATAAGAACATGTTCATACCTAAACTAAACATAGCCATCCCAAGACCTGCATCTGAAATGATCTTTATCGAGAAATCCACTATATTTGGCATCGGTATATTCCATCTGCTCATTATTTAGCAAAATAAAATATGAGTTAAAGTTATATAACAAACAAATTCAATGATTATAGTTGAAATTTTGATATTTGAGTTATTTTTTGACTCACTTGAAGGATATAAGTGACCAGACAAGACCTAAGAGGCTGGAATAAGTGTTAGGGTTTCGAGAAAGCTTGCGGCCCACGACTGTTAGTATGAGGCGCATCATTACAATTGCACTTGGCATTTCTTGCTTGCCAATCGCAGCCACCGGAGTTGTGTCTTTTCCGGCGGCTCCTTCCTCCATGGAAGCACCACCACCGGCTGCCGTAGCCTGTGGTGCAGCCTTAAGTGCGTCTCTGAAGCTAATCTCCTTCTCTGGCACTGATCCTTAGTTATATAAAATACACGTGAGCAGATACAGAGTGATAGTTAGGACAAAACTTGATATTTTGAAAGCAACTAATTAGTTATAACTCTTTTTGTTAATAAAGGTTGTGGATTTAGTAATGGAAGAAAAAAATAGAAAACCATGCGTCGGTTTCGCTGATGATTACACACGTGAGCTAGAGGAAAATGATAGAATCTCCCAAATAAATTCTTTAGAATGGACATTAATTTGATGAGTCCAAAAACATCATGAGAAACAAAAAAGTCAACATCATGTTGACCATTTTGGTGATTTTATTGATGATAGTAAGTGTGTGGGTGGTATGAGGGGTCCGCTTTGTTTACATGCTTCATCATGTTGTCCTATAGAATCTTAAGCTCAAAAACATGAAGTATCAAAATTCAAAAGTTTCCACACAAAAAAATAAAATAAGTGGGATTTAGTGACTATTACTTATAAATTTTATAAAATTAGATTGAATTTCTAATTAGTTAATTCCTAGGGATTTGGAAAGTAAAAGAGACAATGCTAAGTTTTTTTATTTCTGAAAAGCTGCATTTTATGTAGTCTATCAATGTTTTTCTATTCATTAAATCTTTTAAAAGAACCAATGATAAAGAAAAACACGAAAAGAGAAGAAAATTGACTAAACGCCGTCGTGTCAGTGCTAACGAAAAACGAAAACGACACATCTTTCAAAGAAAACGTACCATTGATATCTTTGGCTGCATGTCTTTGCCCAGACTCCCACATCATCTTCGGCGAAGATTGCCGGTATATTCTCCCGGCGGCAGGAGATTTCATCCAAACCGGCGTACCGTTTCCGTTAACGTCAAGCTCGTTAAAGTTCGAGGCACGTGGTGTTGGCTGCAACGAGTAAGCATCGGAGGAAGCATAACCCGAGAGCCTTCTAGGACTTGCACCTAATCCGGGTCGAGTAAATCCGAACCCGCCTAAATCTCCGTTACAAAACATGATCTCGTTACTACCGTTATAAAACTGAAGGGTACCGCTTCCTCCTCCGCCGTGGAAGAAACGGTTATTAGGAGTGTTGACGGAGAAAATCTCGGCGTTAGAAAGATTAGAGGCTCTAGGGGTTAAGCACAAGGAGGAGGACATAACAGAATCAGGTACGGATGATACGGACCGTCGGATCCTGAGCCTGATCCGACCGTTAACATCGGTTTCAGTTTCTGTACGGAGCGGATCCATGCCGTCTAAGGAAATGACGTCATCGTCGACTTGGATCTTGGCGATTGATCCGGCTGCTTGACCCGGAAACTCTGCTCGGATAAGCAACCTCGCTGCTCGGAGTTCAAAGAGGAATAGTAGCAGAGTATACCTATACATGTATATACACTTAGCTTATATTATCATACGTTATAATTAAATAATTCAACTAATAAGAAGCTTGGGTTAGTAAAAACATTTGATTTGGTTGAATTATATCCTAGAGTAACGAAATTCATTTAAGTTTTGGTTACAAAATCCATGAAAAAATGTGTGGTAAAAATATGTGAAATCACAAAATAATTCCATTATTATGAGGTTTTCTAATCAATCACAGGGTAAATGAATAAAGAACGGATAGTAATTTGATAACGTACCAAATGATGCATTGAAGAACAACGAGTTGGACCATGAGGGTTTGAGTGTAATCTCCATACATGGCCTGAAGCAAAGGTATGCCCATAACGAGAGTGTTAGGGAGAGTAGCGATTGAGAATAGAGTGATGAGCCAATCGAGACCACCGGCTTTGAAGAAAACGGCCCATAGAGAGAGCAAAACGAAGACGAAGATTTTGGACAAAGTGTCGGCGAGGATGAACATTGTGTCCATTTTGTAAGGGTTGTTTTGTGAGATGAAGTGGAAAGAGAGGACTGGGACGGCGAAAACGGAGACAAAACGGTTGATTCCGGAACATTGCGCCGGCGTGAAGATCTTGCACCACTTTACCGATCCATAAGCCACGAACATGGCGAAGTAGAGTGGTGCCATGGCACACATCACCGTGTAGAATTCGTTTCCCGTTATCATCTTTTTCTTTGCCTCTTCTTCTTCTTGGTATGTACTATGTAGGTTAAGTTATGTGCCAAATGTTTGTGTGTTGGGTTATATAGAGACTTGTTGACGAGATTACCCCTTAGTTAGCTTCGTTATGAAATTGCATTAGGGAGGGATTAGTGATTATTATATAGATTGGTAAAATACTGCTGCTATACATATATAGTTGGAAATCTATATATAAAGCACTTTCTTTTTCTGGACCTCATCATTATTTTAATCTCTAAAATTCTCATTAAATAGACTCATCACAATTTTAAAATTAATTAATAAGTTGATTTGTTACTCTTTTTTTTTTTTAATTCAACTTCATAATTAAATTATTGAAAATCTAATCCAAACCGGGAAAAAGATTTTAATAGAATATTTAGAATAACTTCATGCAATAGATTTGCTTTGTAACCCGTATAATCATTCTCAATATGTACACGCATAAGTCTCTTATTTCAGAAATCTATATAATAAACAAAATTTCGTAATTCAAGAAAAAAGTACACTTTGTTTACCCAAAATTGAAAATTCTGTGTTTTGCTTAAGTGAGCTTTGCACCCTTATTATTGACCTAACTCTTTTGTTTTCTTTTCTCTTATTTTTACTTTTACAGTATTTTCACTTTTAGCAAGTGTATATCTACTTTTGCAGTATTTTACACTTTTTGCATACAGTTGCAGCAAACTCGGATAAAAAATATCTGTTTATCCAAAACTATCACACTTGGTGTCTTGTCGAAATAGGCTTTCACCCAAATTATCCCCCTAACTCTTTTGTTTTCTTTTATTGATTATTAAACTTCTTATTTCTGGTGTGTTTTATGACGAAAAGCTATATGACTATTCAATTCAAAATCTACTAGAAATACATGCACGAAAAATGAAGATAAAGTATATACTTCAAATTTGAAGCTTTCTAGTTAAAGCTACGGAAATTGGTCAGTCATTAATGACATGACAATTTCCATTTTGTTTTTGTCTCATGCAACTCTTTTGATGTATCTTCCCACCATTATATACCTCGTCTCGCTATGCTCAAGAACAATATCATGAAATTCGTCTTTTAACATATAAAAGAACCAGTTATCAATTATTCAAAAAACAAATTAAAACAATCAATAATGAAGTAGAGTCAGGTTTACTAATTTTCTTAAAATATGGAAAGCTAACATATCTGAAACTAGAAAATGTTTGGAACTTCTGACCATATAAAAGGAATGTAATGAGCTTCTTGTACTAACAATACATATGTCACAATTAAGCAAAGGGTCCACAGAGACATGATTACCTTGTTCTTAATTTATTCACATAGATATACAGAAATTGTACATATATACATAAAGAAAGTGAAAGGAGATCCTCATAGAATCTAAGATCAATGATATCGGCGAAATGGGTGGAGACTTACAGTGTTAGCCTTTTACTCTCAAGCTTAAAAGCCTTTAGCCTTTAGCCTTTTGGCAATTGCAAGAACTAAGTCATACGTAACCTTTTTCTTATAAAATAAATAATTTACTTTGTCAACGAAAGGCTACAAAAAAGTTTGGGATTATTGATTCCGTCCTATATATCTAACCTAAGATAAATATTAAGTAACCCTACTTTCTAACCAAAATGTGCAGACAAGAGTTATGTAGGATAATATATATAATCACTTATAGTTATGATTATTTTCCCCGATGGGTAATGGCATCAAAGCCTCATGTAACCTATATTGTCTGTATATATTAGTACACACATGAATCTGACTAAAACAATTCAGGATAAGCAAGTTTGTTTGTTTCTCGACGACTAGCGAAGCTGTCTTTATCATTCTATATCGTAATGTTATGTCACCTCGTCTCTTTACGTTACCACCAAAGTATACACACGCATATACATATGAAAACACTATGGTTTAAACATTATTAACGAGGTCTTCACTAATATTTTGGAAATATTTATCTAAAAAAGAACAAAAAACTGAGGAAAAAGATGGAAAAAAGAAGGTATGATGATGAGAATGAAGACTAAGAGGAAGCGCATGGGATCGAGGAAAGGGGAAAAAATATGAATAGAAGTGAGATTATTGGTAGGTTAGAAAATCAAATCAAATTCAAGTGCGAAAAATGATGGTTTCATTTCAAAATTCTATATTACACACTATAAATTTTAGGATTTTTTTTAAAAAGGGAAAAATTGGAAAGTGAGTGAGAAAATGGTCTGAGAAAAGGGGGCAAGAACTAAAAATGTGTCTGGTCTAGTCATTGGAGAGATAGAGAGGTTGGAGTGTGAATATCAAAGGAAAGTGACATAACATAAGTGTTTGCATCTTTCTAACTCCCTTCTCTTCGCGTGCCATCAATTCATCATTTTGTTCGTTTCTTATTTTTTGTTCTACTTTACCTCATTTCCCCTCAACTTCTTTCTGTATTTTTCGTTACAAACATGGTTACATTATTCCGTCTTGTCAATGTACATGTGCATATGATAGATATATAGATACGTCATACGTAGAAGTATCAGGTCTTTTGTTGTTGCAATGCTATTTGAAAAATAGTTTCTAAGTTTTCTTGATCCACTTAACTTAAGCATATACTTCAAATCTGCATGAAACATTATGTCTTTTGCGTTTTTTAAGTATTACGATCTTCATTATCTTAAACGGGTCTTTTTATTGTGTATAGACAACTGGAGTATTATTCTAAATCCAGTTCCTAAATTCAGGTTTAAGCCCTTTGCAAGGAAATATTTGCTGGGCCCAATCTTTCAAAAGATCTCCATCAATTGTTTTGTTACAGGTAGAATATAACATATATACATTGTAACAAATAAATATTTTGTTCAAAAATCTAACCAATTTTGGATAATACTTAGATATAGAATTTTTCTGACTATATTAACGCATTTAGAAGAGAAACCGTAACATTAGCTTTTTATTTTTTTGGGCTAAATCCGTAAACATTAGCTAATTGCCTAAATCTCAGTCTCACTCCTCTGTTTTGTATAAAACATTTTAAGAAATAATACGATACCGAGATACCGAGATTACAGATATACCCCTGGGCTGTTATAACGAACAAACCGATTTAACACGTGCTCCTCACGTGAAAAAGAGCTAAGTAGCTAAGTCCTAATTACTTTTGTTTACTGAAACCTTCTGTCTCAGTGGGATTCTTCCACATTCACCGAACGTACCTCCTCAAGTTTGTTGCCATTTGCAGTCATTTGGTTGTGTTGTTGTGATACTCACTTTGACATTTTGCAGAGAAAACAAAAGACGTTACGAAGGATTTCAATATATATCTCTTTAAGTTGTTGCCACATGCAGTTTACTTAACTTTAATATTCGCCACGTTACTATAGATTGATTATACATACCTTTTGACGAGATAGGCCTATATTTAGCGTTTTTTTCTTTCTTAATTATTGATTAATTGGCAAAACGTAGATTTTGTTTGTTTTTGAAATAAGTAGATTTATCATTCATTCTCATAGCTTCTGGTGGAATAAGAACTCAATTATTTGAAAATATAAAATGGAAGAAATTTACTTCATTGAATATTATTTTTTGTGTTTTTGTTTTATATGTACAAGAATCCTTTTGACAAAAATTAACAGATGGGATTGTCACCTTTCGGATGATTTTACGCGGTAACAGCTATATGCAATAAATGACATAAGGTCAAAAATATGAAGGACATATACACCTCCTCTATATGCATAATTGCATATAAATATAATCCGAGCATATATAAAAACTTTGCAACTTATCTTAAACAATCATCAAAAATGAGCCGTAGAATACGAGAAGATATATCAATTCGTTTGTTTGATCCCAAAATGATCACTATTGCATTATTTCTAGTTTTGTTATATTTTCATGATCAATTAGGTTATTCAGCGGCACAACTTCAGTTTGGATTCTACTCGGAAACATGTCCATCAGCAGAGTCAATCGTTCGTGATGTTGTTCAACAGGCGGTGACCAACGACCCAGGGAAGGCTGCTGTCTTACTCCGTCTCCAGTTCCACGATTGCTTTGTCGAGGTCCAATGCAAAGCAAAAAAAACGAAGTAAAATCTCTTTTTTTATAACTAGCTAGTGACATAAATTGGTTTGGTTGTATGTTGTAGGGTTGTGATGGGTCAATACTAATCAAGCATGGTGGGAACGATGACGAAAGGTTTGCTGCGGGTAACGCGGGGGTGGCTGGTTTCGATGTTATAGACGAAGCCAAATCAGAGCTTGAACGTTTTTGTCCGGGCGTTGTGTCTTGCGCTGACATCGTTGCTCTTGCTGCTAGAGACGCTATTGCTGAGGTAACACTTTAATACTTCTTTATAGAACTTTTTTTTTAATACACGTACGATGTATATGTGTTGGGTTAAATAAGATCCTTTGATATTAAATATTAACTTATTAGGCAAAAGGACCATTTTATGAAGTTCCAACCGGTCGGAGAGACGGTCTGATTGCAAATGTTGATCATGCTAAGAACTTGCCAGATGTTCAAGATTCCATAAATACTTTGAAATCAAAATTTAGAGAAAAAGGGCTTTCAGATCAAGATCTTGTACTTCTTAGTGCTGGTATTTATCATAATCTCAACAACTTGATTAAATACTATTTTGAAAAGACAAAAAAAACACTATCTTGCTTACTCGAATTTTATTTTTGTTAAAGGTGCACATACTATTGGTACAACGGCTTGCTTCTTTGTCATACCACGTTTAGATGCTCAAGATCCTACGATAAACCCGGAATTTTTTCAAATCCTGAGGTCAAAGTGTCCCCAAGGCGGTGATGTTAATGTCAGGATTCCGTTGGACTGGGATAGCCAATTTGTGTTTGATAACCAAATCTTCCAAAACATCAAAAATGGCAGAGGTGTCATTCTATCGGACTCTGTTTTATACCAAGACAATAATATGAAGAAAATCATTGATTCATACTTAGAAACTAATCAAAGTTCAAAGGCTAATTTTGCTGCGGATTTCACTAAAGCCATGATAAAGATGGGTGCTATCGGAGTGAAAATCGGTGCTGAAGGAGAGATTAGACGTTTATGCAGTGCTACAAACTAGTTTCCAAGATCTCATACATAGTTAAGTATAACAATTTGAGTTTGTTGGTTTAACAAAATAAACAAATTTGAATTATGAAAAGATATATTTATACCAATTATTGTAGCATTGCATATACGTCTATTAATCTATTAGATATTCAATCCCACCATATTGGAATCGGAAAATAAAAAAGATTTGAATAAATCCTAGTTTGTTTCTTATCAAGATGTTTCCAAATAAAAATATAGTGATTTTTCAAATATTTCTGTAAATAGAAAGTTATTATATAAGTATTTGTTATCAAAATTAATGGTCACACACAATTCTTTGTAAGCTGGATCAACAAAATGATGATATTGTGCTAACTTCAAAGGTAGGTTGCTTTGGTTAGACATGTCAACTTAAGGTAAAATCTATGCAAAACATAAGCAAAATATAAGCAAAATATAAGCAAAAATTGTGGAAATGTTATTCAGTTTCACGGGCTTGCTCCACTGTCTTACTTTCCAAATTACCTCAGTAGGTTCTTAGCCGGCGTTGGAGGCTTCAACATTATAGGCAAGGTAAAATCTGCCGTTGAGCGGTCTTGCCCCGATGTTGTGTCGTGTGCGGACATCATCGCTATAGCTGCCAGAGACGCCATTATAACAGTAATATACCCCACAAATATAATTTTAAAAAATGCTCAATGTTCTTTATTATACGTACATTGACGGGTTATCTAACATCAAATTTGTATACAATAGGCGAAAGGATCCTTCTACGAGGTTCCGACAGGCCGAAACGATGGTCGGATCTCGAATGTAAAAAACGCTGAGAAGTTGCCAGACGCTCAAGACTCTATCGCAACTTTGAAAGCAAAGTTCAGAGAGCAAGGTCTTACAAACCGAGACCTTGTGCTTCTTAGCAGGTTAATGTAAAAACAAAATCCTTTTATTTAATTAGGATATATAACTTTCTCGTTACTAAAAATTGAATATTTGTTTCTGGTAAAGGTGCGCATACCACCGGATCGACGGCATGCTTCTTTGTCACGCCACGGTTGACTTTTTTCAAGTCCTTAGGTTGAAGTGCCCTCGAGGCGGTTACGTGTGCTTCAAGATTCCTCTGGATTGGGACGGGAAATTCCAATTCGACAACCAAGTCCTTAGGTCGAAGTGCACTACACCGCATTGAAGAATCTGTGGGATGACTTGGATGGAGCTAGTTGTGTCAATACTTGCCAAAATTGCAAATGTTGTACTGCTACTTACTCTGTTGCCAAGCATGCCAAGATTTTTAAGTTTCTCTCAGGCCTGAATGATTCTTACTCAACTATTCGGACCTGGCAGAGATTTACAACCTTTTTATCACAGTCAATGCAACATTGTCACAGTACCAACCAATGCTTCCACATTCAACATTTCGGTTTCACATAATGATCAGTTTGCCGTGAATGCGACCAGGTTATTTCCTGCTAATTCAAAGCCAAAAGTTCAATGTTCTCATTGCGGCTACACTGGACACAACGCTGACACCTGCTATAAGATACACGGCCATCGAAGTGGTTTCAAGCATAAACAGAAGAGTGTTATACCACCAGAAAAAGCTAAGCATGTTGTTGTGAATCTTGCTTTAACTGTTGGGAAAGTGACAATGAATAAAGGAATTAGACTTGATGGGATTGCAGAGTTAGTGGGAAGTACGTCAAAAACTCAGATACAGGATGTGATCGCATATTTCAATACACAACTTCACAATCCTGCAACAAAGATAGATTTGTATATTCTTGAACGTAAATGCACATAACCTTAAGGCAGAAGAGACTACTATCTGTATGTAATATGAATTGTTTTGGGGCAAAATCTGTAATATGAATTTTATTCGTTCTGTAGACTCCTAGTAAGTGACATTGACACGTGTGAGGCTAGAAAATGATTAGCCACAAATCACAAAAGAAGTTAAGAGGCATGCGTATCAGCCACAAAAATCGGTTAGTCTCGTCCACGGCTTTAGACTTTAGTGTTTCCAGGGGAAAGATTGGCTGTCGTGAAAAAAGGTCTTCTTGCCGGGAGAGTTCCTGGTCTGTCCGAACCTGATGATGAAGGTTCGTTTCACTCTGTTCTTGATTCCTCTTCTTATTGTCTTGCTCTGTATTTTCATTTGTATCTATAAATCATCTTGTACGCAAAACAAATGGGTTCTTAAATCCTAGCCCAAATCATGCCAAACACCCTAAGGCCCGGATATAAATGGGCCTCGTCATCTTTTGAAGGTTTTGAAGACCACACCAAATTGCGCAGCAAAGCAAGTTTCATCTACTTTAATATAATGAGCTTATAATAATAATATAAATAAAATAAAAGAGATTACGAAATGGGATTATGTAAAATTTATTAAAATTAAACAGACGACGAACAATACACATCCAACGTCTCATACTAGATAAGAATACTCATTGATAAGAGTTATTAACAATGGATCAGTATAAATATCTTAGCTCATATAGAAGTAGCGCTCAATATTGTGTCTAGTAAGTATAGTTCGATGCCCTCTAATTGCAATTGTTTTACATATTATTATTTTTCGATATTTTTTATTACTGCAAAAAAAGAGAATTATTATCTACATATGGATTAGTGCCCCAAACAATTTTTTTCTTTAGATCCGCCACTTGCAGTAACACGAGCTTATTTGTGGGTATTCTTCGTCGGGTGCACAATAACCTCTCCGGTAACCTACACCCGTACAATATTTATTGCATTCTTTGCTAGTGAAACCTTTGCCACAAGGAATATGTAGTCCAGGCGGGGTAGGCACAGGGTCTGTTCCTAATCCTGTTCAAACAAATATATAGAGGAGATTTTATAGAAGGCTTAATTGAGATTGTCAAAAAAAAAAAAAAAAAATGTCAAATAAAAAAGAGAATACTTAATTGAGAGAACAAATAAAATATCGATAGCATGTATATACATGTAACTATACCATTATCAACTTAAGACGTCACCCAAACAATTATATTGTAAAACTCTTTATATACTATTTTGGAATAATTAGATCTCTTGAGTGATATATATATAAACTTAAATCACTCATAGATTTCAGAAATTAATTTAAGTTTGGACCTGGAATTGTTTATTAAAGATAAAAACACGTAAAGGAAATCATGATAATAAACGACTGAACTATGAATTGTATTAGCGAAAATAAAAAACAGAAAGATGAGTTTAGAGAATTTAGACCTGGGGTTAGAAGAACGCTGAGGCAGATGAAGAGAAGGACCAAATATTTGGTAGAAGCCATTTCACTTCGATGGATCTTAATTTTGATTTAGTTTCAGTTCTTTTCTCGGAGTGAATGTTTGAGGATGAATCATACACACAAATATATATATGAAGGAAATACATACAGTATACGCTTTATCAATTTTGTACAGTCAATATTCTAAGATATTCATTTACTATTACTTTTCTCATAATCCAATATATATGGTTAAACCAAAAACAAATATTGACTTGATATCCTACTTATTTTGCAAAATACATACTATGGTTTATTAATTCTGTACATTCAATATTCTAGTTTATTTTATTTATTTCCTTGTAATTCAATATGCATTCTTATAATGACAGAAAAAAATTCAATATGCATTTTTTAAGATTATTTTAGATTTATATTAACCAAAACTCTACTTTTGAATTAATCAGCATTAACCAATAATATAATCAAAACTGAAAACTCTATCGAACTTTTTTTTTTTTTTTTTTTTTTTGTCAATCAACTCTATCGAACTTATTATGTGATTTATTTACAGTAAGTGACATTGACACGTGTGAGGCTAGCAAAATGGTTAGTATCCATCACAAAAGAGGTGAGAGCCACGAATCTGTTGATCAACAAACAAACACATCACAATTCTCGAACTTCGCCGGAGAATGATGGAAACAGCTCTGCTCCGGTACTGCGTCAACTTTTCCGGTCACAAGAAAATCTCTGCTCATCAAAGAAGTAATAGTGAGATTCCGAAAACGAGTCCGGGAGGATGCGAAGACGAGTGGTGTGCTAGGGTTTTGAGTAGAAGATCGGTAATGGCGTCAGGGTTGGTCTCCTCGACGACGGCTTTAGCATTTCCAAGGGAAGGATTGGCTGTCGTTAAACAAGGTCTTCTCGCTGGGAGAGTTCCTGGTCTGTCCGAACCTGATGAAGAAGGTTCGTTTCACTCTGTTCTTGATTCCTCTTCTTCTTGTCTTGCTCTTACTCTGTAGCTTTATTCGTACACTCTTTCTTCTTCTTGAGAATGTTACTATTGGATCATAGATTCATAAATCTTTAGGCTTTGGACATTGATTCTTGGAGTTGTATTATGACAGTATAGTAGTTGGGAATTTGTTGGTGTAATGTAATTGTAATGCTCAGACAGGTTGGAGAACATACCGTAGACCAGACGAGAAGTCAGGAGGGCATGGTGTTGGTTGGAGTCCTATTATCCCTTACGCCTTTTCGGTTCCTCAAGATTGGAATGAGGTTTTGTCCCTTGGCTCTTGTTTCTTCGTTTCTATGGTTTTTAGTCATACTTTGAGATTCTTTTCATTGTTGTATCAAATTTAGGTACCTGTATCGATCGCTGATCTTGGTGGCACCGAGATTGACTTGAGATTTGCTAGTCCTAAAGAAGGCCGTTTGTCTGTTATTGTAGCTCCTGTTCTTAGATTTGCAGATAGTAAGTTGTCTCTGCTATTAAAGATTCATCAACTTTACTCTTTTGAGTTATATAGGCAATGCAATCTTGTCTATTTGTACTCGTAGATTGATTGATTTGTGTGTTCCACTTATACAGACCTCGGGGACGATGTTAAGATTGAAAATATTGGACAACCAGCGAAGGTGATTAACGCGTTTGGACCAGAAGTTATTGGAGAAAACGTAGAAGGGAAGGTGTTAAGTTCCAATGTTGCAGAACACGATGGTAGACTCTATTACCAATTCGAGCTAGAGCCGCCTCATGTACTGATAACTGCAACAGCTGCCGGAAACCGCCTTTACTTGTTCAGTGTCACCGGAAACGGTAAGGCAAAACCTCTCTTCTAGTCAGAGATTTAAAGACAGAGCAAACACCTTTTGTTTGGTTTGTACACATAGTTAATTGCTCTGCTTATGTTTGATTCTATAGGTCTTCAATGGAAGAGACACTACAAGGATCTGAAGAGGATAGCTAGTTCATTCCGCATTGTTTAGACTTTAGAACTTTTTTGGATATATCAGATCTTCAACAAGTTACTCAAGTGTTTCTCAAGACTAAGAACACAAAGAGCGGTACATAAATGTGTATTTGTAAAAAGTTGAGAATCCTGTAATATTATACTAAACAACATACGAGCAGTGAGTTTGGCATACGGTTGTATGGATCTGGATTCATCAGAAAGAACCAAAACATGAAACAGAGTTCAAAAGCTGGCTTTTTTGAGTTCTTCAAAAACACAAATAATAAAACTTGGAAAAGGTGAAAAATATCTTATATAGTTTGGAGCTCTCAAAAACAGAATCACTAAACTTGGAAAAAAGAGCAAAATATCTGATATGGTTTTGATCAAATTAAAAGAGATGCAACTAAATAACTTTGCCACGTAATGTAAGACAAATAATCAAATAATTAAAGTTATAAAAAAAAAAAGTAAAAAAAAAAAGAAATAAGAAGGTCTAGGGTTCTTCACGCTGAAGAAAGAAAGCACAACTTTAAAAATCCAATCCGTACATTCAGACACAAACACACAAACTCTGATCTTGTCTCCGAAGGAGGTACAACACTGATCCATACTTTCTCGTTTTCTTTTTGACCTTAAATTCCACACTAGAGGAAGATAAAAGGTTTGAGATTACACAGCTTTTTATAATATACAAATTTATTCTCTTAATTATGAATCAGGCTTTGAGTTTAAGGTGAAAACTCAGCCGTTGATGATGGTGGCTAATTGAGCAGCGGGAGAGTCTCCGGTATTTTGTTGCCGGAGCTACTTCCCGGAAACATTCCTCTCTCATCATCTGTTGCCAGCAACGTATTCTTTCCCATCTGTAAGAAACTTTCTTACATTTCTTTTTTTTCTACAGCTACTAAACATTGCAAGAAATTAATCTATCTTGTAGAAAGCATTTTTTTTATTTGCAAATTTCACAAATTAAAAATACCGGGTTTTGAGTATCTTTCATCGGTGAGACATACCTTTCTTCTCTGACAGCTACTAAATTAACAAGAAAGATAGATTTTAAAAGCATTTTGTTATCACTTATCACATATTTAGGGTTTCACTATAATTGTCTAGTATCCATCAAAGTCCTTCAACTTTTAGTTTTCATGTACGTGTATATGTGTATCTCTCTATAACGGGGACGTATAAAGTGATTAATTAGCTTCAAGAGCAGAAGATATTGTGGTCATTGTTACCTGGCTAGCCAGAACCTGGTTCTCTTCTCTCAGCAATTTCTCCTGTTTGGAAAAGATCATAAGGTCATTAGTTTCTAACAACTTCTATAGCTATTTCCAAACATGTTTCCTTCTCGAAACATAAATCATCCTCATCCAAATTCGACACTTTATGAGGGAAAGGTTGGATTTGATCAAGAGTTTAAAACTGCTTGTTTTTTTAATTCTCATTAGGGTTTCACCTGAATGAAGCCAATACTAAATCAGGAACTAAGACAAGACCAAAAGATATATATATATATATATAGTAATCTGTAGACTCAGCAGGTTAATAGAATTCAAGAATCATCATAGCCTAGAATATGGCCTTTATCGAAAATAAAAACCAAAGCACTAACCTTTTCTTTAAGGGACTCGATATACTCCATCATCAGTTCTGCCTATAACAAGACATTAAGATTTATGTCAAAAGATTGTTCTAGGATAACTAACTAAAAAGAAGGTTTTGTGGAGTAATTGGTTGAATCACTTAGTAGCAGCACATATACCTTCCTAGCTCTACTTACGGACAGAGCAGTCTCAAGTTGTTCCTCCAGAGAAATTAGAGAATCTACACTTACATTATCGACATTTGGTTCTTCAAGCTTGCTGTATTCACAAGTAGACAAAAGAAAAAAAACATTTTTTTTATCAGAAGAAGAGGGGAGAAAAATGTGTCGTACTGCTAACCTTTGGACTGTTTCTAGTAACTCCTTGTGTGGAAGATAATTCTGAATTTTTTCTTCAAGATCCTGCACATGAAGAAAAGGAATGGTCAGAAAGATTGTGAAGTTCTTGTATTTTCCAGTAGACACAATAACTGTAACTCTAGAGAATTAAGTTCGGTGTTACGAGTTCAAAACATTGAGGTTTCTCCGGCTTGAACAGCGCTTCTATCCTTCATAACACCAAAAACCGCATCCAGAAGAATATTAGAATGACGTTCTTAGCTAATTACTTACTAAGGCTCTAAGTTCATCAGCATGTTGTATTTCATAACGATCAATGATCTTGGAAATGCTGGAGATAAAACAAAAATGCATTAGAACAATAATTTATGCAAAAACCATTTCAAAACTAAGAATCAGATACTGCATCAATAGAGGCCATTATTTAGAGAGAATGCACCAAAGTGAAAGAAAGCTTATATAATATGTTACATTTGCAACAATTTCTGTTACTAACCAACAGTTTTTGATAATCATCTTTACTTAACCAGGCATCTATATATAAAAATGATAGTAAGTATAAAAGCATTAAAAAAAACAATGTAAGTTACTATTAGTTACCCTATTTTTGAAGTTACTGCTTTAGATATATGTGTTCAAAATGTTTTATACTTCAAATGTAAATCTGAAACTCTGATCATCTGGTGCTCTAAAATTAAAATCTGAATTTACAATTTCAACTTTAAGATCCTGTTATATATCAACTTCGCAGCCAATATTGTCATTGTTTCGACTTCAAAAGGTTTTAGAAACTAAGTGCACACATTTTTAACTCATCCCCATGAGTTCGATTATCTACCTTCTTTTTCTTATCAAGGCTAAATCAGTTTTATAAAGAAGCTCTATTTTTGGTTCTTCAAAAAACTAATATCATGCAAAATGTATGATTGTATAGATTATAAATCACATCCTTCCAAAAGACAAAATCTTGATGAAATTCATGTTCATTTTAAGGGAAAATTTTCAAGAATTCAATGCAATCAGTTTATATTTTGACTAGTCAATCCAAGTTTTAGTTATTGACGCTTTCACACATAACGTCAAACGAATCGGAATACTGAAACCAAAAACCTTTGGCTAAATGATATCATGATACTCCAAAAAGGATAAACCAAGAAACTGATTTAGCATTTCCGGGAAGGTCATGACAGCTCTAATCCTATATATGTGTTGTCCATGATCTATTAATGCTATGATATGAATAGAGACTGGCTTCAAATTCACTTCAGTTATTACACGTTCTTATCTTTTTAGTAACATCTCAAGTTGTGACTTAGTAATTTTACATCAATCACAAAAAGAAGAAAAAATGAACAATTAGTAAGACGCATAAGACGACTAATCTCAACTAAAAACACTTTGCATAGTGCCACTTTGTTAAGGTATAAGAACTAAATAAAGAAACTAGCTACAACTAGAGCTTGACTATTGTAAAATGGAGACAGATAGATACGGTTCCTAATACTTCGTCTATAGTCTGTGCATTTTGTTGGTTACAAATTTAACAAATTTGCTTTCATGATCAAGCATTTATGGAGTCAACATCAAGGAAATGAGAAGGAGCTGTATATATACACATACTGACAAGAGTTACCTTTCCATTTCCTACTTATCCATTGATGATTTTATCTTAGGTCTATTAGAAAAAAAAAACTCACTTTTAGTCGCATTCAAAGTATTCTAAAAGAGAAGTGGATGAGATTTTTCTAGATACAAAAGTTCATGGGGTTAAAAATATCCACGACAAATAACAGAAGACTATTAAAGTCATTGAACATTTGGTTGTAGTCTAGTGGTTTCTCCCAATTAGTAAAATTGGCGACCGATTTCTACTTAATGAACCTACTAGGCCACTGACATATATATGGTAGCAGTAAAATCAGTTATAGTTTGAGTTTCTTTAGCAAAGAAATCCAAACTACAACATCTTAGAGAGCAACAAAGAGTCACTCAGTAAGACATAATGTATCTTGTATGGTGTCATAAACACACAACAAATTACGATTAAAAGGGTTAAAATCGATATCCAATTAGTTAAGTAATGAAGAATGTGTGGCGAGTATCAATGTGGAAACTTATCCCAGCACTACAATAAACCATCAAAATCAACTAGATAAACCTTATTCCTTAAAGAGAATTACAAAAGAAAAGATCTACAATACATTTTGGATCAACATAAAGTACAATGTGTTAACCAATTTGAACCAAAGATATTCGATTAATGTTACCACTAACCCCAAATAATCTCTCAACAAAACTACTTGAAGTGCATTGCAATATTGAATATAATTACCAAATCTCAAAATTTGAACAATCTAAACATATTGTTTCTTATATGAAAAAACGAAGCTTCAAAGTGAACAACAGATGGAACTAGCAATACAAAGATTACTTAAACAACATCAAGAACGAATCACCACGTGTAGAAAAGTTTCTTGAATAACATGCAATATTAAATTTCGTCACAAATGAAGGTAAAAAAAGAGATAAAAATGATTTTAAAATGAAAAAAAAAAAAACACGAAAAAAAAAACACGAAACGAACATCAAGAACATATCTTGGCGATCAAAATGTTTAGTCTTAAATTAGGTTAAAGCTTACGCATCTGCTATCTTCATACAGAAAACAAGGAGAAAATCTCAGTTGATTTGATGGAATCAAAAAGCCCTAGATTTGAAGCTTCTATATGGAGAAAGTAATTAAACAAAGTAAAAAAGCACAAAAATCGAGTGAGACCCAGAAAAGGAAAGTATCTTCTTACTCGTCACCGGAGGAAGAGTCATAGAGTTTTCCGGAGGCAGATACGACGACAACAGCGACGGAGGATTCACAGAGAATCGAAAGTTGTCGAGCTTTGTCGATGAGACCATTGCGTCGTTTGGAGAAAGTGACTTGTCGACTGCTTTTGTTCTCGATTCGCTTGATCTCGATTTTTCTTCTTCCCATGGCTTCAAATCTCCGATAAGGGTTATGCCCTAATTTAATCCTAATCTCCGGAGACGCTCAATGCTTTTTGCTTTTTATTCTTTTTTCTTGGTTTTTTTTTTCCTCCAACTCGTTTTTTTTTTTGGTTAAACGAGATAGAGAAAATAATAGTATTAAGCGAAACGATTGCGTTTTGAAGCCACTAAGAGGCAAATTTTTAAGCTTGTCGTTGTTAAAGACTTTTTAATCCAGTCGGTTAGACCGGTCCGAGTCCGATCATCATCCCCACCGAACAGAAATTGGTTTTTAAGGTTTTCTCTTTTTATTTGGAGGGTTTAAAAGTTATTTTATCTCATTGGTTTTGATCGGAAAGTAGTGCTTATGAATCGGGTAACGGTTAATTCAAGGATTTCAGTTATTATTGACGTAATTATATTAAAGATTGATCGGATAATCAAAACTACAATGCAAACTTTCACTAAAATGGTTTTGAATTCAAATATTTTTAAATCGATAATTTTCAATACGTTTGACTATCACCAATTTATTAAAAGTGATTAGTAACTTGACCACTATCAGTGTAAGATAATTGGTATTGAAAACATTATATTATCTAAAACTAAGAGCATATTTTAAAATGTTTGTTTAATTTCTTTGTTTTCTGAATCCATCTTGTCTTGATGCATTGGGATATTCAGATAGCACCTCCCCGCTCCTATGATGGCTCTCCGAGCGATTTTGACCATTTCACCAACTAGAAAGCCTTATCAAAATCTTTGTGCTTTCTTCCGTCTCCAAGAGTAACCATTACTTTATCGAGTTAGGTCGTAGGTTCTGCCGTGGCTCATTCATACTACGTCTCAAAACTGAGTTAGGGATGGTAACTAATTTGGCTTCCCCATTTTCAATGTTTGTTCGCTTACGCTATAAAGGTGAACCAGAATCAGCCCACGACCCTAACCGGATTAAACCGACATTGTTCTTCTTCCCAATCTCGTTTCGGCCCAATATTAAACCAACGAGCCAATACTCCCTTAAACGATTATTTGGGGCAAAAAGACTCTCAACTCTATTCACATGCCCATTAAAGGCCCGATATAATTTCACCGTCCAAAACTACAAATTCGTTTCGGCTTGCTTCATTTCTCAGCTTCTGGTTAATGGGTGGTAAATGATAGCTCTAAGAATAAAGGCTTTTCTCTACTACATAAGAAAAAAAAAAAGAGAAAAAAAGAAATAGCCCATCTCTACTTGTCCCTTTTATTGGCCTGATTTAGCTTATTCAAAAATAAGAAAAGAAATGGGTTTGTTAATAATAAATCAGTAATACTAATCTAACGGCTAATTGTCAAATCGTTGAGAAGACAGTCGAACGGTAAGTTTAATTTTAAAAAGATCAACATTATAGCCGTTGGTGAAGATTGCCAACAAGCCCTATAAATACTTCCACTAAACTTTTTTACAGCCATCCAAGTGGACCAATCTTTTTTATTTGGCTAAAATGTCAATTGAATTCAGATGGTATAGTTGCACACAAGAAAAATAAAAAATAAAAAAAATCAGATGGTATCAACAGTTTACATATTCACCCTTAATCAAAACGGAAAAAGAGAGCATAAAGCCATAAAGTAAAATTCAGTCTAAAAAGCTGTAACAATTTCTTAAATACAAACGACCCAATTTGTTGAGATGTGAAAAAGGCAAAAACAAGTCACTACATGAAATTGGATGTTGTAGGCCCAATTTGTTGAGATAGTAAAACCGAATCATTTTTTATCAAGCATTAGGTTGGAAATTGGTTGGCCCATAGAGTATGTAAAATCAAAGTAGAAATGGAGAAAAAGTGAAAAACAATGAAATCTTTCTTGTTTATTTTGATTTTTCTCAAAATTTACATCTTTTCGATTGTTATCATCTTATAGGTCTTTTGCAACTCTCTTGCCTTTGTCGTGCTTGTTCTGGTGGAGAAAGGAGTCGTTGTTTTGTGGGCTCTTGTGTTATGTTGTGAAATAGGTTTGGTGACATAAAGGCCCATTTCTATGATGAGCTTAAGCTAACCAAATTATACATTTATTGTTAGATTGCCTCTAACATTTTCACAATACCTTGTGGTTTGAGTCTTTGAGATACTGTTACCATAAGATAAGACCGAGATATAATAACCACGTGCTCTCTATTAAAATCCCAAGCGTGTGGGTCAGAGTCTAACTCGATTAGAGAGAAGAAAAAACTTGTTCGAGGCTTCGAAGAATGTCGATGTTAATGGCTGTCAAAACAACTTCACTCTGTTGTAGCAGCTTAAACCTTACAGCTTCACCAACATTCCGACGGAACCCACGCGCGGCGAGATTGGTGAATCCGACAGCGAGAATCCAAACACGTTTTCATCGCCTGATTGAAGAACAAGGCATTGTGCTTATGCCTGGATGCTACGATGCCTTATCCGCGGCTATTGTGCAGCAAACCGGATTCTCCGCTGGTTTTATATCCGGTTACGCCTTATCCGCTTCTCTCCTGGGAAAACCCGATTTCGGTTTGCTAACGTGCGCCACCTTTTTTTTTTTCTTTCTTTAGTAATTTTTTGTTTGTATGCTTTCGTTTTATTTGTGTTCTTTCGTCGTTTTAGACCACCGGAGATGGCTGCGACGGCAAGGTCGGTGTGTGCGTCAGCTCCTAATATACCCATCATTGCAGATGCTGGTAAAGTTGCAAAATTTTGATAGTATAATAAAGACATCATTAAAGAATGCAAGAAGCTTAACTAAAACCAAAAAAGGAAAAAAAACATTTAAAAACATTGAGTCGTTGATTCTTTACCAAAGATTGAAAGTATCAATCTTTCTTGGTTAGAGTCGCTTGCTTGCTTATAGTTCTCTTCATAGCTTTTTGAAAATAGTGGATTTGCTTGGTTATAGTTCTCTTCATAGGTTTCTTTTGATCTTTTCAAGATACCGGTGGAGGAAATGCGCTAAACATTCAAAGAACCGTAAAGGATTTGATTGCAGCTGGTGCTGCTGGTTGCTTCCTTGAGGTAAATTGCCTTCTTTTTTTGTCACCTCTGCTTCTTTGACGAGTTCCTCTGTCTTAGAATTGATCAAGAGTCTTTGGATATTGTTCATTTAACATTTGATTGCTTCATTCTTGTTAGGACCAAGCATGGCCAAAGAAGTGTGGTATGTGTGAAATCTTCATTTTCTAAGTCACTGTTCTAATGTCACTCAATGGACACACTTGACAGATCATAATCTCAATGTGTGTGTTTTTGTGTAGGTCATATGCGTGGTAAACAGGTGATACCAGCAGAAGAACATGCCGCAAAAATAGCATCAGCTCGAGATGCTATTGGAGACTCTGACTTCTTCCTTGTCGCAAGAACAGACGTGCGTGCTACTTCTGCAAAATCAGGGCTTGAAGACGCCATTGCACGTGTTAATCTATACATGGAGGTAACAAACTTGTTACCAGTAAACAAAAAAGAAAAACACAATTGATGTTAAACTCTAAGCAGAGTTGTTGTAAATTTGCAGGCAGGAGCTGATGCTTCCTTTGTAGAGGCACCAAGAGACGACGATGAGCTCAAGGAAATTGGAAAACGCACAAAAGGTTATAGAGTTTGCAACATGATTGAAGGAGGAGTCACACCATTACACACGCCTGATGAGCTTAAAGAAATGGGATTCCACTTGATAGTTCACCCCCTTACCGCACTCTATGCATCGACTCGAGCTCTGGTCGATGTTCTCAAGACTCTTAAAGAAAACGGTAGCACTCGAGATCACTTGCAAAAGATGGCTACTTTTGAGGAATTCAATAGTTTGGTGGATTTAGATTCGTGGTTTGAGCTTGAAGCTCGCTATTCAAACCTCAGAAACGCTCTTGGGACAACCAAATCATGAAGATAGGGACATTTTTTTTTTTTTTTGGAACTCTCTCAAGCAATGGTCTCATCAATAATGTAACTATTGCCGTTGTTAGAAAAACGTATTTAAGTATATTAATGGGCCTTAATGGTGTTAAGTATAGGCCCAAGTAAAGCCCGCGAAAGGTATTTTGTGAGTCGTCTCTTTTCTTTAAACCCTAAAACCCAGACTAACAAAACTCGCGTCGAAGTCATCTTCTTCGCTTTTAAACCCTAATTTTGGGATTCCTCTGCAGTCGTAAAGTCTGCATACCATGGTTGAAGGAAAGGGCTTCCTCGTGAGCTCAGTGACTGAGCTTCACCGTAAAGAGAAACAGAAGAAGAAAGGCAAATCTGGAGGATTCGAGTCACTAAATCTCGGACCTAATGTCTTCAATGCAATCAAGAAAAAGGGTTACAAAGTTCCTACACCAATTCAGAGGAAGACGATGCCGCTTATTCTCTCTGGCGTCGATGTTGTCGCTATGGCTCGAACCGGTTCTGGAAAAACCGCAGCTTTTCTCATCCCTATGCTTGAGAAGCTCAAACAACACGTTCCTCAAGGAGGTGTTAGAGCACTCATCTTGTCTCCTACTCGTGACTTAGCTGAGCAGACTCTGAAGTTCACCAAGGAACTTGGCAAATTTACAGGTTGGTTTAATGAATTCAATTTACAAACTTTCCCTTTTGTTGTTGAAAAGGGATAGTGATTAAGGAAATTTGTTGTGTTTGTTATATCAGATCTTCGTGTATCCTTACTGGTTGGTGGAGATAGTATGGAAGACCAGTTTGAAGAGTTAACAAAGGGACCTGATGTGATTATTGCTACTCCTGGGAGACTTATGCATCTTTTATCTGAGGTTGATGATATGACGCTAAGGACGGTTGAGTATGTAGTTTTTGATGAGGCAGATAGTCTGTTTGGTATGGGGTTTGCTGAACAGTTACATCAGATTCTAACTCAGTTAAGTGAGAATAGGCAGACTTTGCTATTTAGTGCCACTTTACCAAGTGCCCTTGCTGAATTTGCAAAGGCTGGTTTGCGTGAGCCTCAGCTTGTTCGTTTAGATGTTGAGAATAAGATAAGTCCCGATTTGAAGCTTTCGTTTTTGACTGTACGACCGGAAGAGAAGTATTCTGCATTGCTGTACTTGGTTAGGGAGCATATAAGTTCAGATCAACAGACCTTGATATTTGTTTCGACAAAGCATCATGTGGAATTTGTCAACTCATTGTTTAAGTTGGAGAATATTGAGCCATCTGTATGTTATGGTGATATGGATCAAGATGCACGTAAGATTCATGTATCAAGGTTCAGAGCGAGGAAGACTATGTTGTTGATTGTGACAGATATTGCTGCTAGGGGTATTGACATACCATTGCTTGATAATGTTATAAACTGGGATTTCCCTCCGAGACCGAAGATTTTTGTTCATCGTGTGGGAAGAGCTGCCAGGGCTGGTCGTACAGGCTGTGCATATTCCTTTGTTACACCTGAGGATATGCCATATATGTTGGATCTTCATCTGTTCCTCTCAAAACCGGTCAGGCCAGCGCCCACTGAGGATGAGGTCTTGAAGAACATGGAAGAAGTAATGACCAAAACTAGTCAAGCAATTGATAGTGGAGTCACCGTCTATGGTCGTTTCCCACAGAAAACCATTGATCTTATCTTTAATAGAACCAGAGAAATGATTGATTCATCTGCAGAATTAGATTCCCTTGAACGAACATCCACCAAAGCTTTTCGCTTGTATTCAAAAACAAAACCCTCACCGTCAAAAGAATCCATTAGGAGAGCAAAGGATTTACCACGAGAAGGCTTGCATCCCATCTTCAGAAGCATTATTGAAACTGGGGAATTAGAGGCAATGTCGTTTTTCCAGAAAATTAAAAATTTCAGGTGAGTAGTATAATCATCGTGTTCTATTTATGTCCTTGATACGACCAGACTTCAAGATGGTATGATCATATGCACTTTAATACCAACGTTATTAATTAGAATAATGGCTGATATGTGCTAGACCCAAGCAAACGATACTTGAAGCAGAAGGTGAAGTTGCCAAATCCAAACATGTGAAGGTACCCTCGCTATTCCTATCTTATTTTCCTTCCCTTTGTTTGTTTGACTATTATAGTATTTATCATCTTTCTCAAAAATCTGTACTTGGCTGGTAGTTTATATGTGTATTTCTGATATTTCTTTATAATTAGCCTAAGCCAAACCGTTTTGGTTCTTGTGCAGGGTCCCGCTGGCCAATGGGTTGATGTGATGAAGAAGAAAAGAGCTATTCATGAGGAGATCATCAATACAAGACATCAGCAGAATCAAAAGACTTCCAATAATCATTTGGAGATGGTATTTCTTGCAGTTTCTAATATTAAACTGTGCCACATGCTTCTTTCTTTGCCATTAGTTTCACTCACTTAAATGTTTTGATATCTAGGAAGCTGAACCTACAACTTCTTTTGTTGATGGCACAGTAGAGGGAAGCAAAGGTATGCGTGCTGCTTGTGCTCTTGTTATTTTAATTCTATGTTAAAGTCTGTTATAGTTGATCTTTTGAATAGTTTGTGGTGCATGGTTGGTTTTCCACTTCTTTGGTTACCTTACCTTCAAATAAACTCTCCATTGTTTTCAGTAAGCGGTAAGAAAAGAAAGGCACAAGAAACCTTCAAGGACGATGAATTCTTTATCAGCTCCATACCAGTAAATCATGTATGTTATTTTCGTTGAATAAAAGCATTTTCTGTGTCAGTACGCATTAGCAGTCAAAGCTACAATGCTTATGATCATATTGAGATGATGCAGAGTTTGACTCTTTATTACTCTTATGCACGTAGCATTCAGAGGCAGGGCTATCTCTGAGGGGTAACGAAGGATTTGGATCGAATAGGTAAAATGATTTTTGATGTGGCTATTTGTGACATTCCATAGAAGGATCAAGGGATTGCATTTAAATGTTGCAATAACAAAAATTTCTGTCAGATATTGACGATTTCGGATTGTAGGTTGGACGCTGCTGTTCTAGATCTAGTTGCAGATGATGGGCAAGGGATAAAGCAGCAACAATCAAATTATCACTGGGACAAGGTAAGAGTTGTGGTTACTTCATAACAATTGCCCCAACTGTAATCTTAATCTTTTAAAAATATTGGATTTGTCTTTCTTAACAGAAAGGTAAGAAGTACATCAAGTTGAACAATGGAGATCGAGTAACAGCCAGTGGAAAGGTAGTAAAAGTGTCTTTGCTTTAAAACATTCGATGATTCTCTGGGAGGCTTTAAGCCAACACTAAGGTTCTTGAGACTAAATAGATAAAGACAGAGAGTGGAGCTAAAGCGACTGCAAAGAAGACAGGGATATACAAGAGATGGCAAGAGAGGTCTCACAAGAAAGTATCCCGAGACAGCGGTGATGCAGACGAAACCACACGAATGTCAGGTAATTAATGTTGGACAGCGTTTTTTTAACACAAGTTCAGCGTTTTGCCACCTTTGAGTTGTCAATAGGTCTAAAGAGAAAACTTGGCAGGTAGAGGAGGCCGAGATGGGAAGAGACGGCAAGGATCAGTGCCTAACGCACATGTTCGTTCAGAGATCAAAGATCTGGACCAGGTGCGTAAGGAGAGACAGCAAAAGGCAAACAAAGTTTCTTATCTGCAGAGCAAGAGAGGCGGAAGAGGTGGAAGAGGTGGGGCCAGGGGAGGCCGTGGTGGTGGGGCCAGGGGAGGCCGTGGTGGCAGCAGGGATTTTGGTGGTGGAGGAAGGGATTTTGGCAGTAGCAGCGATAGAGGTGGAAGAAGTGGCGGTAGGGATTTTGGTGGTCGTCGTGGTGGTGCTAGCACTAGTAGCAGAGGTGGTAAGAGAGGAGGAGGAAGAGGAGGTGGAGGTAAACGTGGGAGAGGAAGATAGTCATGAAGAAGAAGACTGTCTTCAAAACTTTGAGCTTAGGCAAACTATTACTTGCCAAATTGTTATATCACTCACCGAACCTTCTCTACTCAAATTTTGTGCAACACTTTATAATCTTGTTTTTTTCTGCAATTTTGGTTTTCATGTATCAATAAGTTGGTTGACGACAAAAAGAAAGCGACCCAACACTAGACACTTGTACTGACGATTCGTTGTTTCATGTCAGGTTAAGTAATGATGACATCAGGTATAGTACAACAAGGTTCTATGGTGTAGTGGTTAGCACTCTGGACTTTGAATCCAGCGACCTGGGTTCGACTCCCGGTAGGACCTTTATTTTTTTCATTAGCCATTTCCTTTTTGATTGTGATTCTGTGATCCGTGACTCACCTTGAAATCCAACTCAAAAGTTAAGCGTATTCAAAGTGTATCTGTAAGTAGATAGAAGTTATTATCCATAAAACAGGTTGGGTAAAAATATCTAACCGGATTCATAGCTAATATAATAATAACTTCCCTGTATCAGTCTCTTGAAATATGTATTATTTCTTCTGCAACGCTCAACAATCCATAATGCAATCATGTTACGAGGTCCAAACGCGATCGTGTTTTAAACTCTATACTCTTTAGGGTCTAATGGAAATGTCTAAATCATTGCCTAACAAGTATTTTGAAATGGAGAATAAGCAAAAAGGAGGAAGAAGAGAAAAAGAGGACATGAAATGAATGATAAAAAGCACTAAGTAGACAGTTAAAAAGAGAGAGTGTTGTTGTAGTCCCCCGCTCAAAAGCGGCGCAATTAGTTTATTAGAAAAGTGCAGATCATCACTGTAAAGCCAATCTCTTTTCTTTTTCAGCTTCTTGAAGCAGATCAAGATCAAGAAAGAACACTTTTGTGAACTTCTTCTTCCCCACATCTCCTAAAAGCTTCACACACACCAAACCAAGCGTTTCTTTTCTTATCTACTCGATTATCAACACATCTTTTCCTGAAACTCCTTCCACATCTTTGTCTGATCATGGTGAAGGAAACAGTGTATTATGATGTTCTTGGTGTCACTCCCTCTGCTTCTGAGGAAGAGATTCGCAAGGCTTATTACATCAAGGTTAGTTTTTCTCTCTTTTTTCTTTTTGAGTTGTGACATAGATCTGTGTGTCTTTGGTCTGACTGATTCTTAAATCTTTAGGCAAGACAAGTTCATCCTGACAAGAATCAAGGTGATCCTCTAGCTGCTGAAAAGTTTCAGGCAAGTTAAAATTCTTTTAATGTCATTCATTTTTCTTGTTATAATATTATTTTGATCAAATCAAGTGTTTTCTCTTCTTCTTGGAGACAGGTTCTTGGTGAAGCTTACCAGGTTCTAAGTGATCCTGTTCATCGTGAAGCGTATGATCGGACTGGAAAATTCTCAGCTCCCAAGTAATTTTTTCTTCTTTTTTTTCTCCTTTTTTATTATGTGTTTCTCTCTTCTTTATTTGACAATGTTTAATGGTGTTTTTGATCAATTAGAGAAACAATGGTTGATCCAACGGCTGTTTTCGCTCTTCTTTTCGGAAGTGAACTATTCGAGGATTATATCGGTCACTTGGCTGTTGCATCAATGGCTTCCACTCAAATGGCTTCTGAAATCGAAAACTCTGATCAGTTTCAAGACAAACTAAAGGCAAATCAAAAACCATATGTTATAACTAATATAACCATCTTCTTGATCTGATCTTACATAAAGAAAGATCTTTGTTTCTTTTGCAGGCTGTTCAGAAAGAAAGAGAAGAAAACCTTTCAAGGTTTCTCAAAGATTTTCTGAGTCAATATGTCCACGGAGACAAAGAAGGATTCATAAGCCGCGCAGAATCTGAAGCCAAGAGACTTTCAGATGCAGGTACTGTATTTTCTCCTTCCTTCTTTTTCTTTTACTTTTACATTTCCTCTCATTCTGAATTGAAGTCTTATGAATGAAGCTTTTGGAGCGGATATGTTGCATACAATTGGATATGTATACACAAGACAAGCAGCTCAAGAACTTGGGAAGAGAGCTCTTTACTTAGGAGTTCCATTTGTAGCTGAATGGGTTAGGAACAAAGGTCATTCTTGGAAATCACAGATTAGTGCAGCTAAAGGAGCTTTACAGTTACTTCAGCTGCAAGAAGAGAGTAACCGGAGATTAAAGAAAGATGGGACTAGTCCAGCAAATGAGTTAGAGTCTCATATTCAGACCAACAAAGAAACATTGATGGGATCTTTGTGGAAACTTAATGTTGTCGACATTGAAGTGACTCTGTTACATGTGTGTCAGATGGTGAGTAGTGCTTTAGATATTCTGTTGCTTATATTCGAAATCTCAGACATAAGATTCTTGACAAAAACTGGTTTAGGTCTTTCGCGAAAACAATTTGAGAAAGGAGGAGCTCAAGTCTAGAGCAATGGCTCTCAAGATTCTTGGGAAGATTTTTCAGGTTTTCAATAACATTTACCATAATCACATTATCTGATCTGTTTATGTTTCTTGTGCTGATTCAAGATTGTTGTTGGCTTGTGCAGCAAGAAAAGCAATCGAAGAACGGTACAACATCAAGAAAAGAAGATGAAGACAGCGACGATGATGACAGTAGCAGCGATGACGATTCTTCACAACCACTTTCATACAGAACTCCTCTGCTTACTCAGGTACAATAGATTCTCACTTTTCAAGTCATTTCTATGAATAATAATGTAAAAACAGAAACTTAGATTCTTGATTTGACATTTACAGGGGATTGGTAGACTTTTCAGATGTCTCTGCAATCCAGCATTCGATGTAGACGATGATGAAATTGTATACAAAGGCAAATGATCAATACCACACTCAAATATTTCAATTTGATGGGTCTCACATGTGAAATGTGATGCAGCTTCTTAAGTTATTAATTCTTTATAAATATATGTAATGATGATAATTGATGGGATCAAACTTAACAAATTGTTAAAATAAGTTTATTTTCTAAAAGAAGAAAAACTCCACTACTTTGTAATCATTACAAGATTGCTATACTGTTTTGTTGTAATTTTCTTTCTATCAGTGTTATGCTATACACTCAAATTGAGTATTCATTCAACAATCAGTCCAACTAGAACCTGGATTCTTTGTCACATTGTTCTCCCTCATCAGTTTTCTTACAAGCGCCGAGCTTTCCCAATCTCCCGAGGTTGCGAATATAGCGGACAACTGCACATAAGCAACTGAGTTCTCAGGTTCAAGCTCTATAATCTTCTCAGCAGCTTTCTTTCCCATGGCTTTATATCCATTTGCTACACATCCTCTTAGAATAGATGACCACATGCTTCCATCCACATCGAAAGGCATCTCTTCTACAAGATTTATAGCTTCTTCCACATAACCAGCACGAGCCAAAAGATCAACCATACATGAAAAATGCTCTTTATCTGGAACAAAACCATGATCAACCTTCATTGACTCAAACAATTTTCGTCCCTCTTCGACTAAACCACAGTAATTGCATGCTGTTAGAACAACCATAAAAGTGATCTGAGTAGGTCTTATACCAGCAACACTCATTTTCTTGAACAAGTCAATCGCTTCAAATCCTTGACCATTCGTAGCATAACCTGATATCATTGAGTTCCATGGTACTTCATCTGATTTAACCATTGTATCGAATACTCTCCTGCCATGCTCAACGAATCCACACTTGCAGTAGAGATCAATGAGAGAAGATGATACTACTTGATCAGAGTCAAGACCAACAATAGTTGCCCTCGCAAAAACTTGCTCACCGAGTTCGAGAGAAGATATACTTGCACACGCACTAATGACACTAGAGAGGCTAACCTCATCTGTAGGCAAATCCAGCTTATGCATCTGATGGAAATACTCTAAAGTTTCAACAGTACAACCATTTTGACTGAATCCGTTAGTCATTGAGTTCCAAGAAATCAAGCTCTTATTTTCAATTCTCTCAAATACCCGTTTTGCATCATCGATTCTTCCGCAGCTGAAATATACCTTGATCATACTGTTAAGTAAGATAGTGTCATAGGATTCGACCTCACTGAAAAGTTTGCAAGCTTCCATTGGGCTTCCACACTTGGAGTACATGTCAAGCAAAGTGCTAGCTACAACAATGTCATCAATTAACCCAAATTTACAAGCATGACAATGCATTTGTTTACCAGTCTCTAGGAAGCCCAAACCGATGCAAGCATTTATAACCGCTGCCAGCGTACGAGAATCTTCCCGGGTTTCATTCCTCATCTCATTGAAAAGAACCAATGCCTCCATTTTCATATTGTTAGCAATATAGCCTGAAATCATAGAGTTCCATAGAATTACACATCTGTTACTTTTCCTATCGAAAAGTCCTCTAGACTCATTCACTCTCCCACAATTTGCATAACCTGAAATTAAGGCAGATAGAGAATGGTCATCAGGTTCCCTAATCTGCTCCAGCATATAGCTTGCCATTCTCAAATCACCACACTTTGCATACACATTAACTAAAGAACTATTCATTTTCGAGTCACATTCAACACCACCGATCAGAATCTGAGCATGTATCTGCTTCCCACATTTCAAAGCTTCTAACTCAGCACAAGCTTTAAGAACTGTCGTCAATGTGATCGCATCAGCGCTAAAATTCAATTCTTTAAACAACCTCAGAGCTTCCTCTGCATAACCGTTTAAAATATATCCATGAAGCAGAGAGTTCAACGTCACAACATCTTTTTCCGGCATGGCATTGAATAACCTCCTAGCGACACTTAGCTCACCAGCTTTAGCAAACCCGGAAACAACCACGTTCCAAGAGTACCCATCTCTTTCTGGCATCATATCAAAAAACCTCAAAGACGTTCCCTTTTCCCCAGAATTCATGTACCCTTCAATCATAGTGTTCCACGAGAAATAGTTTCTATCAGGCATTTCGTCGAACAAGTTCCGCGCAATTCCCATTTTACCAGACCGGGAGTACATTTGGAGGAGATGGTTAGCAACAATGACAATTGAACTAAGAAAACCCTTCTTCAAGAGCAATCCATTGGTTTGTCTCCATAAAGTTTCGCGATTTCTGCTGCTGCATGATTGAAGAAGACGTACGTAATAACGCCGACAATCTACTTCCATAGCTTGGAGAAAACTACTTGAAAGATAAAACCTGTAACTACTATTGTACTTCAAAATCATTTTCCGATTTGGTTTTAACCATTTCCGGTTCCGGTTTAGTCTCACATGCAAAGCAGCATCATCTTATTTCTGTGTTATTCATTCTTTAATGATATGATTATTGATTGATGGATGCAACTTAAACAAATTGTTAGAAGAAATAAGTATTTCGCGATTCATTACAAGATTTTCAAGACTAGGTAATGTTAAAATCTTAAGATTGCATCAAAGACAAAGAAGGAACTCAAAGAAGCTTTATTAACACCATATGGTTATATGTATGTACACACATACTAGAGAGTAGTAGACCCTCTGGCTCACACACCGTTTCAATGCGCCGGGTGAGGGTAAACGGTGTGAGTGCGGTGAGCTTGAAGGATACAAGCACAATGAACAGATTGTAGATTCAAACAACCGCTCATGACAAGTGAATGTCTGCCTGAACAAGTGTGGAGAGCAGGGAATGTATCACAGACAGCTTGAACAGCTGAAGGTGTTAGGTAAGTGCATTGACTAATGTTAAGGCTTCTTAGTCCTTCTTCATCGAATTTTCCTTTCTTTACCGCTCGCCACATCTCGTGTTTGTTCTTGACTCCGCTCTGAGCTAAAGAGTACATTGCTCTGTCTGTAATGTTTCTGCAGTAGTATAACCCCAATGACCTCAAGTGAATGCACCGATTCGCCAAAGCCACAACACTCTCATCTGTAACAACAAGAAATGTTTAAGAGATGACAAAGAAACTCTGGTTCGGGTTTCTCGGTTTTACCTGTGATTAGAACACAGCTACAAAGATCAAGAGTTCTTAAATCAGGACAACCATAAGCTAAACTCATAACTCCATCATCACTTATATTCTCACACCATCCCAAGTTTAGTGACTGCAACTGATTGCAGTTTTCTCCAATAGCCTGCACAAAACGGATGAAGAATTGGTCGGTTATCATCGAGACAAAGAACATAGAAAGCTAATAGTATTAGAGAGAGTTGAATCTTTAAAAGCCACCTGCAATGTATTGTCAGATACAGCTTCAACACAACCACAAAGATTCAGAATTTTGAGCTTCCTGCAAAATCTTGTCAAATGCGCAAGAGCAGTGTCGCTGAACGAAGTGCAGCCGCTAAGGTTGAGTTTAGTCAGGTTAGTACAACCACGAGCAAGTGAATATAGGGAATGGTCAGTGATTTTCGAGCTTTTGCTTAAGTCCAAATCTTGTAGCTCATGACAGTGATTTGCTATGGCTTCCACCGCGTTGTCCTCAAGCTGCGGTTTGTCCTGTCGCAGTACTAAAGTCTGAAGCTTTACGAATTTGGGAGCAAGAGATAGAACCAAACTGTTCATATTCTTCTTGCACCTAAAGAACAAACAACAAGCAAACACAAAAATCAAAATCATCCTCCTAGTTAAATACAAATTGTGATCAGTCATCCAGAAACTGTCCTCATAACAAAAATCTGACCAAATCATAAAAAAGTTTGACTCTTTCAATCACCAGGCATGGTCTCATCAATTTATCATCCATCAATCCAAATATTTATTCAAATCCCAAAACACTTTTTCGCATATAAGTATCTTCTAATACAAACATCATAACACAATCAAACAAAGAATGAAACAGAGACATACCAAGAGAGGGAGAGGCGAGTGAGGCCAAGGGAAACAGCATCTCTCCAGCCACTACAAATACAAGAAGCAATGATCACAGTCCGATCATCAACAAGGTTTAAAATCTTCATGAGAAGCTCCACAGGGATATCTTTCCACTCAGAGATCAAAACTCCTTCCATCTTCATATTCTCGAAACAGAGGTTAAGTTCTTTTCTTGTTGCTCCTTCACTCACCATCCTTGAAGCGGTTTCTTTGATTCTAACACCACGAGATCAAAAGTAAATATGAGAATGAGAAATGAGAGAGAAAGAAGATAAATAAATATCTCTGAGTCTATGACATCAAAAGACGACAAATGTAAGGAAATAAGGATTGAGTGAGATATGGTCTTAAAACTCTTTAAACTAAACTGCAAGCATTAATGTCTCTCTATGTGTAACTCTTTTTTAGGACATTAATAAACAAAACCCCATAATTAGTGCTTAATTTTGAAAACTGAAGATCTTTGATCAATAAAACCAATTATTCTTTTCTTTTGCTGGATGGATTTTTCCAGAAAGTTGGAGAAATTACTTTATAATTTACAATCTAAAAAAACAGAGACAAAAATTTAGGAGAATGTCCATTGACTAGCGTAGGACCAGTTTTTTTGCTCACCAAAAAACAAAAGGATCAAAACTTTGGATTTTTTTTTCCGGATCATACCTCTGAAATCGTGTTCTTCGGTGCCTTGGGTTTCTCTTCGGTTGAATTATTACTAATCCGTTAATTTTTTAAAGCTTTTTAAGCTCTTTTGATAACGAATTAACGATTCACGAGATAAGATAGACAAAATCAAAAAGGAGTTTTGAATATAAAAGGGAAAGAGGCAAAGAGTAAACGTACGGGTTATGACTATATGACACGTGAACTGCCACGTGTCTAAAACTGACAGGAGAATACAGTACTATTACAAATTATATTCCAAATTCGACGACTCTTTTACGGTTATTTTATTTTATTTTTATAACCATAGTTGTAATATCTAATTAAAACGAAATATTCGGAAAATATTCAAGAGAAGTTATCTTATTGAAATTGTTAATCTAATAATAATTTACGTAACGGAATTGACAAAAATTGAGAACTTTAAATAATTGATTACAAAGTTGAGTCGCATAATGTAATTAAACTCGTTTACAAGTCGAGAGATAACGTCCAAAGATATATCACTGTTTCATTTATTTAAATTAAGAAATGACCTTTTCTCATATCATACGTTCCTCGTTTCATTAACAAAAATAATTATTATATGATTGTTCGAACTCGGTTGTGATGGACATATAATTGTAGGACTTGAGGGATTTTTGCTGGTGTAAAATTAGCTCTTTGTTTGTAGAACGTTGCATAAACTAAGTTCATAACATTAATCAATTAGAACTTACAAGACAGTGTAAAACAACTCAAATATTATGTTTTTGTATCTATAGAAGTAGAAAAACAACACCAACAAAAATAATAAAAAAGAGTGAATTAGTAACTTATAAAATGACATTATCTTACATAAAAACGTTACACAAAAGAATAATCTCCATTGTAAAAAGTATAGCTTTCTATTTGTATTTTCTGAACTCTCTGTGAAACCCACATGCACCTATAAACTTAATGGACTCTTTCCTTCTTTTACTATTTTACTAGCTTCGAAGATATTTTATCTTGTGCAAATAAAACAAAACCTATTTTCATGAAAAAGACAAGAACTATTGTACAAGAATTGCAGATTTAATAGCCAGGAAATAAATGCACCTTGAATTAAAACAAACTATGAGATATATTTTTTTTTTTAAAACAGAAGAAAAAACGCAACTGGTAAAGATAACAAAAATGCACATTGGGGGCTAATGAGGCCTTTGAGTTGGTGGGCACGTTTTTTGCTCTAATGGGGCAGCTTCCCACCAAATCTTCTTCATTCCCTCCACCTCCCATATCATCCTAAAACCCAAGATTCAGTTAGTTCTGTGATAATTAGTACAAGTTATGTTATTAATTAACCAAGTTTTCATCCGATCATGGTAATCAAGTAGTTATCATTTTTCAATGTATCATTTATACTGATAGTTAAGTTATCTTACGGTTTTGATTACTCTATAGTATCTCATTAACCATAAGTTTATCATCCATTTGTAATTTGCTATGATTCAACAACATGTAACAAAGAGAACATATGGTAACTAATTTTATAAAGGGATATATTCATATATGTAAGGAATCTATCGTAGTTTCAATTCTTTCGACATGTCAACAAAAAGTAATTAAATCAAAATCTGTCATATGCTCAAGAAAAGAAATAGATAACATGAATTCGACGGCTTGTTTTCTTTGCATCCTCACGGAATATATAAAAGATTTGAAAGTCAATACACAAGCTGTATTCTTTAAACAATATTGTTCGATAAGAGATGGAAACATCAAGCCGTTTACTTTTTTCTTAGTGTCGTGCATATGTAGAGAAAGCTAGCTGTTAGCCTTACCCGAGGCCGCACTCTATGCCGTTTTCTTTTAATTGCTTTTCCACTTTGTCACATATCTACTTTGCATTAGCCCTCCCCAAATTCAAGGGCATATACTCAACCTTATTTTAATAGGAGAAACTTAGTATTTCATAAATAAAAATAATTACGTTTAATACTTAATTAAACTACAGAGAAACACAATGATCACCCACCCATAACCTATTCACTGGATTATATATGTTGCATATTATTATATACTGCTTGTGCTAAGTCAATGGACCCATTCTCATGCCCAAGTCAATGCACCAATTTGATTAAAGGCCCAAAACTCTTTGACTGGTGAAATTTTGGACCATGGATCGTTAGTCAATGAACTTTTCTGTTGTATATTAATCGAATGCAAAGAGTACAATGAGTTATATCAGCTTGCAAACTCTAGTGTAGTTCACCGCACCATTTTGTTAATGTTGAGAAATGGAAAGTCTAATATTTATTTCTCAACAATGATACTATGTTTCTGTTACAGATGAGAACTACTCAGCACATCACTGAATATATCATTCTCTTAATGACACATATGTCACTTAACAACAACAAGCTAATTACACGTCTACGTTCACTATTTATAGACAAATGCATCTAGATTAGTCTTCACGTGCTCTTCCTCATTTAGCACGTGTTTCTTCCTACTCACATATACTTGAGTCAGCTTTTCATATCAGTGAATTCATATGTTTTTATGAGCAAATCCGTCTGGGTCAAAGAATGGATCAGCTATATCTGTAGCAGCCAGTCTTCTGGCCGTGTCACTAGGGATTGAAACTGATGGTTCTTCAGCAAGTCAGAACTCTGTGGTCGAGAATAAACCGAGTATCGGGTTCAGGAGCCGAGCTGGGGGTAGCTTCCTGTACCTGAAGGCGGTTTTTGAACACTAGTGGCCTAACAGGTAAGAGATTAGGGATTCTAATGAAGCATTCTTCCACAGTCTTGATCATCGCATCAAAACATTAATGTGAAACTCGTTACTCAGTTGAGAAAGCAGCGTTGCAAAAAATGAAAGAACTTTAGAGGGGAATGGAATCAAAAGGCTAACGAAATAAAAGTTAGATGCAATAGTGGCACGTGGTTCAACTTTGAGCTCTGTCCTCGCCATTGGAGAATATCCTCTGTTTCAAAAGTTTTGTATGATACATAAAATGGTTTAGTCACTCAAGTAAATTACTTTTTACCTTGATAAATTATTACGCAGTAGGAGAAATATGACCGTTATTAGACCTTTTTTTTTACCGTTTAACAGCATAATTGAATAAAAGGAAACAACGTAAACCTAGTAGAAAGAAAAAAAAGGAAATCAGTCGAAAGTTTCCTTTTTGTTTTTTGTGTATACTTTTTGCTTATAAATACTGTCTAGGTTGCTACAGATGACGGTTATCTCTTCTTTCATGAGAAATCAAAAACTTCTGTACGCTCCTTCTTCTTCTTCCACACGGAAAAAAAAAAAATCCTATCTTTTTCAAGTTCTCTGTTTTTATAGTGAGGATCGCCGATGGTCCCTTTGATATTGAAGTAAGCCGATGATCTCAATAACTTCATTCTTCATCTCAATATCTATTCGTTAGATTTGATCGGAGGAAAGCATCTGATTTCGTGATTGATCTCCATAATCTGTCTCACGCATCTCTTCTTTCATGAGAAATCAAAAAATCTCCACGCTCCTCCTTCTTCCAAACAGAAAAAACCCTAACTTTTCCAAATTCTATGTTCTTATAGAGAGGATCGCCGATGGTCCTTTCCGATATTGAGGTAAGTCGATGATCTCTTCAATAAATTCATTCTCGTATCCGTAAGATTTGATCGGAGAAAACGATAAAGTTTCGTAATTTGATTTCCATCTTCTTTCTCCAGTTAATCGAGAACGATTTTTAGGTCGGATCTTTGAATTAATTTCACCTTGTTATTGGTAATTCGTTACGATTGAGAGAGGGACCGTGAAAGCGACGGACGAGCATCAGTTGACGATGTAGAAGATGCAGAAAAAACTCATCGAGTTTCTTCGTCGACAAACGGGAGCAGAGAACGGCTGACGACTCGCATTAATGGGCCTTGTCAATGGGCTTTACTGTGAGGTTGAAGAAGATCCAATACTCATCGAGTTTCTTCGTCGACTAACGGGGCAGAGAACGGCTCAAGGCTTAAGGTTAATTCTCAGCCCATTTTCTTGTTTACTTAAATTCATATATTTTATAATTTTAATTAATGGAGTTTTTTCCTACGGATATTTAAAGTTTTTTTGCAATTTTTATTCAAGTTTTTGTTTAAAGTTAATTTTTAATATTTTTAGATAAAAAATTATATTAAATATATATAATATTTTTAAGAAAAAATGTTAATTTTTAATATGTGTAAAATGATTGGACACAACATCTCGTCCATAGTATGAGGTCCTTTAGCGGTGTCCTAGGTTCAATATATCTTACACATATTAAATTCTAACATTTTAATATAAAAAATATTTTAATTTTGATTTTTACACCACTATTTAAAATTTAAGAATTTTATTTTACTTTTTATGTAATATTTTAGAAAAAATGTTTTAACTTTTTAAATACACATAATATTTTTGTTTTTAAAGGTTAAAGTTTAATATATGTAAAATAATTGGACACAACATCCTGTACATAATATGAGGTCTTTAAGCAGTGTCATAGGTTCAATATATTTTGCACATATTAAATTCTCACATTTTTATAAGTGTTATTTTTTTAATTTTGTGTAAACTAATTGGACATAACATCCAAACCCTAAGAAGTGTTCTAAGTTATACATGCGTAATATAAATTCTTATTTTTTCTCGTTTAAACAATGTTTTTAAACTTAGTTTATACTCTTAAGTACTTTGCTTACATGAAAGTTATGGAAGAAAGAATATTATTCGCTAGGATATGGAAACATCAAGCGGTTGACTTAGTTTTTTTTTCAGTTTCGACTGTAACAAAAGTACCCGCAGATGCACCCATTTATCACTTTTTAGGCTTGTGTACTATTTATAAGTGTATATTCTGTATACTCACTGAATTATATAATCCATTTTTCTCACTGCAATGATATTGACATTAAAGATTCGAAGAAGTTACAAAATAGAAGGAAAAGAAGAGATTAAAACTACAGAAAATATCACATTTGGCCAAAGATAAATACATAACAAGAAGGATTGATATTACATAGACAAAAGCAAGCCTACCAATTGGAAGAGTTGCATATTATTCATTTATAGACATGTTCATTTTACTATGACTAAAGTCTAAAGTAACCGAAAACCAGTTTTGGTTCGGTTTGACTTCGGGCAAACCACCAAAATCCCTGACCAAGTCATACATCACACTAAGGCCCTCTAGATCATACATAATACACATTTTACAGTACGTTTTATCCACACATAGTTACCTTTTCTCTCAAGGCAGTAACTTCTCCAGCAAATTCCCAAAGAAGAAACTGGTTTTGGCCCATCCTCCTCCTGTTCCGGCTTGACCTTCTTCTTTCCATTTTCTGCTCGGAACTTTATTCTTGAAGTCAATCATCATACTGTGTCCAATCTCTCCGCGTAACGCCTCAATCGTCTTCACATCCACTGGATTCCCTGAAGCATCTTTCACATAGAAAACGTTGACGGCTTGTTCTCCTACTGTTGTCACACCAGCTCTCGACACTGATAGCCCGTGCTCTCTCAGAATCCTTGTCACTTCCGACAGTAATCCAACTCTGTCCTTTGCGCAGAGCTCCAAACTCCAACCCTATAATCAAATTTCAGACAATAACTTAAGGTATTGTTGCTTCTAACGCAAGAAACATACACCAACAAAATGTGTTTACTTACCTCGCTGACTCGTCTATGGATTGCAGCTTCCAGACATTTGACAACTCTCTCTTTCTCTCCTTCTGTGTCAAGAGTGCAACCGTCTTTGTGTCTGATGAAATACTCCTGAGAAGCATGAGAGCCGCTTGATGAAATCGTGGCGTGAAACACAATGTATTGCATATCCGTAAGCGTGCATACAATGTCAAACATGAGCTTTGGTCGATCCTCGCAGCTCACGTTTATCACGGAGTAACCTTTCTCTTCACAATGCTCAACCGTGATTTTGGGCTCGAATCCGCAAGAAGCAGAATCATCAAGCTTAGTCACTGCTTCGTAGTCTCTATCAGCGAAAAACATCTGATGAAGCCTTCGATCAACGTGAGTCGACCCAATGGAGAGACTCGTCCGAGCAAATTTCTCATCTTGTTCTTCGCACCCACGCAGCACATTGTTAAGCTGTTCTTCCATGGAAGACAATCTTTCTGGATCATCAACGGCTCTAGAAGTTGCATTGTCATTCACATAGAGGACACACGCAATCCTACGGTTGTGAGTCCATGCTTCAGCTGCCACCACATTAATGTTGAGGTCTGCTAGTACGGCTGAAACCTCCGACAAGAGACCAGGACGATCACGAGCAATAATCTCTATCGATGTGTGGTCGCCTAATGAATGGACACCGACTCTTTTACCAGGCCAAGTGTTTTGTGAAGCCGAAGCATGACCCTTTGGTCCTAACACCTTTTAAAAGAAAAAAGAAAAAAAAAGAATCACATATAATGTCATAACAAACCAATTGCATATATTATACAAACTACTGCTTATATGAATATACCTTCTCGATGTAATCGATGGTTTTGCTATCAGTAACCTTGTTTCCTTGTTGATCGGTGACATGGAATACTAAAAAGATGTGAAAATAGAATCAGTGAGATGCTTCATTGTAATGAAATAATAAGTTATGAATGTATATACATATATGCAAAATTAGTACCGTCCATGAACCATCCACCATCAGAAGAGATATAAGCTTTAGTGATAGTGAGATCGAGATCGGTTAGGACTTGCACAACTTCAAGTAGTATTCCAGGTTTGTTCATACTGTCCACCTAATAATTAACAGTCACAAATGCATCAAAATCTCAGTTTAATCATCGAATCAACTAAAATCAGAGGAAGAAGATGCTTACCTTGACAAGAGTGCATTCTTTGCAGCTAGTGTTATCTATAGAAACACTGCAACAACATAGAAAAAAAGTATGAGCTTCTTGGAAGTAGCATCAATGGGTTTCAAGTGTGAAATGTAATAATGATTTACCTTGGAGGATTGATTCTGGAGCTCAAGTTCTCATATTCAGGATCGAAATAAGGCCAATAAACTTTAGCCATTTAAGAAAGAAACAAGAGTCTTGTGGATATTAAGCTCTTTCACTTGTTCTGCAATTTAACCAAGAAGAAAGAACTAATTCATATCACGACCAAGAGACAGAACAAGACAAAGGATAAGAAGAAGCAACAAAACAAAGTAAGTACACAGCTTTAAGTCTATAAACAAGTTGCAAGAAGATAAGATATTCGGTAGATTTTGCCTGCCGAGTCAAATAAGTGAATCTTGGCCACTAAGTAACTAGACAGAAGAAGCAGAATCTGAAAGAAGATAGAGATAAAGATTTCATAAAGAGAGACCACAAACAGAGATTCTCTGAAAACAAAACAAGAGTTTCTCTGGGTCCTTCTCAACCAAAGAAAAAAAACAGAGGAATAGATTCCTAAAAGATCTCCTCCTCCTCCTACTACTAACTTGAAAATCAAAACCAAAAAAAGATTGTTTCTGAGCAACTTTGTTTTTTAAGACATGACATGATATTCTCTCTATTTGCATAAACGAATTGATGCTTAAAACGAACTTAGTAGTAGTAGCTGTCAAAATTAAAAACATGAAAGCAAGAAAATAAATATTTTATTTGGAGGAAAGATTTAATTGGTCAAAGACGGAATCTAAAATGTTACAAATCGAAACACAACTGTATATAAATAAAATAAAATAATAATATAACGGATTAGACAATAAGCCAACTTGCAGCAACAAACATTACTCTAAGCAGCAGCCACATCAACAACAACAACTTGAAGAAGATGAGACCAAATCTGTTGTTATCAAGATTTCAATTTCATATATATAAAATTTATGGTGCGTCGACATCGAAATTTAAAACATACATCGTGCTCAAAAATCTGTCGAATCCATACGCCAATTTCAATAGAACTTACTCAATTCAGAGATAAATCTTAGAACTTTCTGAGTTTTTTTAATGGAAAACCCCAGAATTCAAAGAGTCAAAATTGACAAAATCAAACAAAGTAAAACTATAAAGAGAGTGAGATTTAGTTACCTCAAGAACTTCAAAAAAAGAAGCTCAAAATTTGTGGAGTCGGCGAGAGAGAGGAGAGACAAATTTGTGGAGAGCACAGAAGATTACAGAGAGACAGAGACAGAGACAGAGAAGAAGAAGAAGAAGAGCCTCCACAGAAACAAAGAAAAGAAGTCTCTACCCTCTTCTCTTTCTCTAATCGTTTCTTTTCTCTTTAATGAGATTGAAACCCTTCTTTCTGTGTCAGAGGTTTTAATAGGAATCTAGTGGAATAGTACGACAAACCTTTTTATAATTTAATTGAAACTAAATAAAAACCTTATAAATTAATGAGTAATTAGTCAGATATGACGAAGCGAACATTATAGTTAGTGGTGGTATTAATATGAACTATTCCCACTCCCACACACGTTCTTTATAGCGCGTGTCCTATACTCTCCATTTAGCTATTTGCATTGTGGTTAGCTTACAAGATCGGTTTGTGTAAAATAATTTGGATAAATCAAACCAGACCGATTTGGCTAAAGTGGTTATGTACCGTTGATTATTAGCTTGAAACTGGTAATTAAATCATTTACATCAATAATCTGAGAAATTAAATGTTGGGTTAGTGCAAAGAGGAATTTGTAGTAGAGGCGCGTGAAAGTAGCAGCGTTTGGATCTCACGAGTTAGTACGGGCGGTCCTTTTTGTCGCTTAGTTGTTTTGATCGAGGACATGGAAAACTTCATTAATTACAAAATAGCCACTCTGGGAATGGGCTATCTTCCACGATGCTGTTTCTTCTTTTAAGTTTGAAACACGTATATTATTTGGTTTAGTTGTCATCAATTGTGTTTACTGTGGGATAAAAAACAGTTTGGGTGATAAGATAAAACATAAAACGATGACAAGTAACGGTCAATTTAGCAACTATATAAGTGATCACTGATCACTGCTAACGGTTTCTATAGACTGACATTTCGTGTCGATATCATCTAGAAAACTTCTGATCATGGTCGATCCTGAAATATATGAAAACAATAAAATAAAATAAAAATTTTACTTTCTTTTTTTAAAAATACTATTGTATCATGCGTGTTTCTTGAGACAATACAATTAATGAATTTTAACTTACTACTCTAAACTTACGAGACATGTGATTCATGCAGAAGGTCGGCGACCTAGCTACTACTTGAACACGAGAAAAGTTAAGTTTATATAGAATATATAAAATACAATAAATCTCTAAATTCAACCGTTTGATGACGATACAAAATCAAGATTTTTTTCCAAATCAGCAAAAAGAAAAAATGTAATCAAAACTTGAATCAATTAAAATATCGGAATGCAGTACTGTCGGAACTCGGAATGTACAATATGTAGCTTGAAATTATTTCCCTACAATATTATGATTTAAAGTGGGTGTGAAAAATAATTGGAACCGACCAAGTTGCAAAACCATGAGAAGATTCGGTATCTTTTCCCTTTTATCTCTTTAATTCCTCCCCCACATTCCTACGACGTCACTCTCTTTCTCTCTTTATTTCATTTCTCCAAAATTATCCCAGCCAATGGTCCTTTAATTTCTTTATTTTGCTAAACTACACCATCATTTTGTCTTTATATAAACATATATACATCACAAACAGTTCACTTATTTTGTTGTCAACCACAAACAGTACTCATATAATCAGCCAAAATTGCAATAATTCACTACTCCTACAAAGATTCTTATAAAAATTATAAAGAAATGGATCTTTGAATGATAAACTTTTTTATTATAAGTCTAACAAGTCCAAGGCTTTCGTTTTTTGTTATGGCTTTGAAAGCATCAATAGCTAGATGTAACTAATCTTCTGAGATACATATCCTTCTTCTTCTTTTTCTTATATTGATAAGATATATAGTATAAATTTTTACAAAATATATATCCCGGTTCAAACTCACCGAAAAACCTAATAAGAAATAATTATGAAATTGTTGTTACACTTAGATAAATGCTGAATTTCGACTAGAGATGAGAAAGACCGGTTCTCTTCACATTTGGGTGGCTGGTAAATTCCGTAATGTTTTCTTTTGATACCTAAATTTGAACTGTCTCATAAAAGACTATTGAAAGGGAGTTTTTGATGACGATAGAGGCCTAGAGATTTCTTGAAAAAAAAAAAGCTAGCTTTATAAATTGATGTGAATGGAGATATACGTACAAAAGGCTTAGTAATAATGTATTCCACATTTTGTGTTCGTTGTTAATTCCATTATCCTCTATTTAATTTCTTCTAATTATTACAACACCAAAACAAAAAATAAAGTTACACCAAAGTGCTTTTCCTACAAAGGACATTGCTTAGTGGAACATGTGATGGCCTCAACCTCTCCCACCTTAAATGTTGAACAACAAAAGAATATCTTCAAACACTGTTTTTGAAACAACCCTTATTGCACAATTCTCACCAAGACAAAAAAAAAAAAAAAAAAAAAAACTTAATGCTTACCACTTTGATCCACTCATAAAGATTGGTGGTTTCTGTTGAGTTGAGAGCCTGTTGACACATGATGCATTGAGTTTTGAAAGTCAACAGCTACTATTTTTTTCTTGGACAAGAAAACCAGAAGGATAATGATCTTGATGTTATGTCTCAATAGTCAATACTATGTTATTATTCCTGGAGATTACTCAGCAGAACATTGGATACATTGTGTTCTAAAACAATTTGATTCTTTTCTTTTCAGTCACATGTTCTACCCACTATTCTAGCTTGTAACAATAAGAATCGTTGTATGTAGCTCGATAGATGGATATATATATACTACCAATTCAAAAATGGATCAAACTATGTTGTACAGATGAAGAATTCTTCCACACCTTATATCCTCTGCCTCATTCGTCAATATGCATTGATCATGTATTGCACCGTGGGATAAGTCAACCGTAGAAATAAATTCCAGCGACAAGCAGATAAATGATTACATCATCCAAGATCAACAAAACATGACAAATTAGGCAATTTTCATATAAATGAGCCTATGTTCATCAAACTTTGTAGGCAATTTTCCCACTCCTCTGACGCGAACTTGGCTTGTTGCTTTACTTCTTCTTCTTTTTTTTTTTGGTCAAATATTGCTTTGCTTCTTCTATTCGTGAATTATTCACACCCAAACAACAATCAGCCCAACTATAACCTTTTTTACATGCTACTCTGAGTTCTCTCTCATCAGTTTTTTTTTCCCTCTAAATATGAAAGAAATCATTGGTTGACACATTATAAGAAATTCATTCTTGAATTTTGGAGAGTTGTACAGTTTGAAATTATTGTGATATCAAAGAATGTCCGTTAATTATATTCAGAAAAGGAAAACAAATTGGGTTGAAAAGCATCAAACCCCTTGAAAGCTGCAAAATGTTTGGTGACATATTGGGTCACTACTCATTACCCAACGGGCCAATGGTATATGGATCCCTCAAATCTTCGCAATCCGGGTTCACATTCTTTACGGTATCGATCACGTCCACAAAATAAAAAAAGAGAACTATAGGGTTGCGTAATTTCTTCATTATATGATAATGACTTATATGATTAGTTTTATTAAAATCTTATCTGAATAATTCAAAAATGATAATAATAAAGTCGAATATGAACAAAATAGATGTTTTAAGAAAAAAAAATATTAATAAATATCTGTCGAACGTATACAACATACGTAAGTGGCTGCGTAATGTCTTAACGTTGTCTTATTATTTAAGGAAAAAACGAACCATGAGAAGATAGTGAACGCTAGCAACAAGACAAATACACGTGGACATTTAGCAAAAAGAATGAAGGGACGTGTGCAAATTTGTTATCAGTGGACATAGATTCAGGCTTCTTGGTAGTCCCTGATGCTACTTATCATTCCTTACGCTTTCTCAGACATATTTTCTTTTTCCTTATTTCTTGATGTTTTTGGTGGTTAACGAAGACAGCAACAACATGTCAACATGGATGATTAAGGAATGCTCTGTTCTGTTCTGTATCATGAATGATGGATGGTTAGTGTTTTTTTATGAATGAAAGTTTGTTTTTAACAGTTTTTGTATCTCACTTGTTTGTAATTGTGTTTTTACTAAGTAACCAAGATAAGCAACCACAAAAAACGGTACGGAGACAAATATGACCGTTGCAAAGACCTTCTCTCGCTTTCAACGGCCCAATTCTCTGTTTCAAAAATAAGATACCTCAAAAGTTTGTCTTGATAAATTGTTACGAAGTAAAAGACAAGTATGACCGTTGTGAGGAAATTCCCATAATTTAAATTTTTAACATTTATCTCATAGATTTCAATATGGTTTACCCATAGCACAATATCCAAACCCCAAAAAAATATTATAAATTTAATATGGTTTATCCATAATTTAAATTTTCAACACTTGTTTAATAAAAAGTTTAAAATCTTATATTTTAAAATTTTTAACACTTGTTTAGAATCTTATATTTTAAAATTTTTGAATAAATGTTAAAATGTTAAACTGTAGAAAAAATTACTTGAATCAAAATTGTTTATAAATAGTAGTATTAAAAAGAGCCATCCTTAATTTAAATCCCGTATTTTATCGCATTACGGGATTGTAATCGAATCTAGCAAACTAGCAAGGATTCAGATTTCCAGTTATATAAAATGATAAACAAATTTTGGAAAAGATAGCAAAATCCATTTTCTTGTTTAATTTTTATTTCCACTACGAGTTTCGAGACGGCGAGAGCATTTAATAAGCTCCATCATGTAAACAAGTAGGGACGAGTAAATAGTCCCCAAAACTAATTGATGGTGCTGAAAATAAAATCAAACTATCATTTAATATACGTATCGTATTGATAAAATAATCAATGGCTTAGATTATCTCCGTCGCACGCTTTCCTTGATAATTAATAAATTCATATAAGCTAATCATCATATATAACCAAATGACAATCATACCCTAAACTCAAAATTAATTTATTTATTTAGTTCTAGAATTTCCAATATATACATGTCTTCAAATAAACAAATGTTATAAAATTGTAGAAATTATATATAATTGATGCGAAAGGCGTGTTTAACGGGAGAGTTGTGAACAAGAAGAAGACTCAAAAACTTCTCTCAATTCTAAAAGCTCGATTTTTTTATTTTTTTTTGGTTCCTTCAAACTTCAAAGTAAAATCATGGCAATTTTCGATCTTTCGTCGAAATCATTCGATAGCCATTTGAATTTTCCGAGAACTTTCGATGATCATTCAGATTCCGGCGTCTGTTCGCCTCCTCTGTGGAGAACGAGTCCACCGAAAAGTCCTGCTCATCTTCACAACAATTACCAGAATCTCTCACCTGTTACGAAGGCTCAAGTCATCGCTCGTGGTCAGCGTGAGCTTATGGATATGGTTAGTAAGATGCCCGAGTCGTGTTACGAGCTTTCGTTGAAGGATCTCGTTGAGGTTAACACGGAGGAGGAGAAGGTGTTCGATGAAATGCCTCAGAGAGAAAAAAAGCCGAGGAAAGTCGTGAGGAAGACGAAGAGTGATAAATGGGTGGATCCGATTCGAAACGGAGGTGTTAATAATAGTGGGTTTCTTCTGAAACTGGTGTTTCCTGTTAGCTTGGGTGCTAAGAAAAAGACTAATAAGAAGAAAGATAATGATGATGATGATTCTTCTGTGACAAGTAAAAGGTCTTGGATTTCTTCTCCTAGACCTTCGATCTCTGATCTGTCGATGAAACGAGAGGATAAAGATTGGTGGAAGGATGGATTGTCAGAATCTCGTAGGAGTCAAAGTGTTGTCTCGAGGATCAACAGTGGGAGCTCAAAGAGCAGTGGTGGTAGTAGCAGTAGAAGCAATAGTGATCGAAGCCGAAACAGTCTAAGGTATCCACAAACTCTGGCCAATTTATTTAGGAATCCGTTGAGGTGTTTTGCATCTAGTTCTAGAATTTGCTTTTTCTGAGCTTTGTTTTTCTTGATAGTTTCCTTTAGTGTTGAATTGTTTTGTGATAGTCTTCTCTCTTCATCATGTGAATCGTGTAAAGAGTTTGTGAAATTGGTCGTTTTTTTTCGTTGGTGGGTTTGAAGTTAATGGTCATGGAAAGTGTCAATTTAGTTGCGTTGGTTGCACGAGATTTTGACCTCAAGTTTTAGACTTCTTTGAGGGATTTGAACTATATGCCTAAGTCTCTTTGTCTATTTTTCCTAATTTTGTAACACAATCTCTTGTGCCGTCGCTACAACTTTTGGTGTTCTAAATGTTTAAATTGTGGGGTTTCTTAACACAGGGATGAAAACAGGGGATGCTTATCTTTCCTCTGGAATGTACATCCACGAGATTGAAATGAAAAAGTTCTTCAATGGTTATTCACTTCTTTGGCTAAGAAGACTAACCGGTTCATATACTCGAGACACGTTTAGTGGAGTCTATAAAACCAGAGGACATGAACATCGTCTTCAATGTACCACAAAGATTCTATCTTTCTTCTTCTTCTTGTGGTTCTCTGAGTTTTTATTTTTGTAAGTCTACGCAATGTATCTATAGAGTTCTTGATAATGATTTGTAGATAGATACTTCAGCGTTTGCTAACATAAAACATTAATAATAGTGTACCAATGTTCATCAATAAATATCAAAATTTTATGTTTTTTGAAATCTTATGTACTTGATTCACTACCGACTACTTAATAAGTAATCGTTGCCTTCACTTCAACTTCAACAAGAGTGAATCTCTTTTATGTGTCTCTGTTCCTTTTCTGGTGAGTTTGATGATAGAGTTTGGTCTTCATTGTGGACTTGTGTGAGATTATCTCTTTGAAGTCATCTTCTCGTTTAAACGCGTTTTCTTTTGCGTTTAGAAAACGCTCTTAATTTTATTTTAGCGCACAAGTCAACGACGACAAACCTATAGGGAAAGCGACGCCGTTTTCTATTTATTATTTTAGTAGTGCGACGGTGACTTTGTCTTAATATCACCGACGGTGACATTAGCCAAAAGTGAAACAAAACCCAAAACACAAGTTTGCAACTTTTATAACATCTCTCTCTCTCTAGAAGCAGAAAAGTCAGCAGTTGATTCTAGGACGGCGACTTGACTTGACACCTGAAAAATCCTTACCGTGTTTGATAGTTTTTCGAAAACCCTTCAAATTGTTTCATTTTTTTTAAGTCTTGAGACTTTAAAAAATCCTCGCTTGCTCTTGTTTTAGGTCTCCTGACAAGGTAAAGATCCTTGCTTTTGTCTCTTTTGTTCGAATCTCAAGTCTTGTTCCAAAGTTTTCTTACTCTTCGAATTCTTTCCTTGCTAGTAGCTGTTTTTTTTCCTTTTTAGTTTCTGCGTAATCACGATCACCGGAAAGACTAATCCTTGTGAGCTTATTGAATTTTGTTAATTCCTTGCTTTAAATTGTTCATGGGTTCTGTTGCAATCTTTCTAATGATGTGTGCTTAGTATTTAAGCTTTGAAAAGTCTTTGAATTTTTGCTTGTTATAGCTTTGGACTAAAGTAGAGTATGGTGTCTTCATAGGAAAAATTTGGAAACTTGTGGGAGTTGATTGATAAGAGTTGTTAAGATGGCAAATGATGCGGCTGCATGTGCAGAAAGGGCTACAAATGATATGCTGATTGGTCCAGATTGGGCTATTAACATTGAATTGTGTGATCTTATCAACATGGATCCTAGGTATTTGTAATCAGAAAACTCTCAGATCGCTTTGCTAGTTTTCAGTTTTCTTTGTGGCTGGGAATGATTAGTTTGAGATTGTTTGAGTCCTTTAGTCAAGCAAAAGAAGCTGTGAAGGTGCTCAAGAAGCGGTTAGGAAGTAAAAACTCTAAAGTCCAGATTCTTGCACTTTATGTGAGTACTGGTTTCTCCATTCTTGGATTCAATGCCTTTGGTTTTGTTGACCTCATTGTCGGGTTTTGGTGCAGGCATTGGAAACTTTAAGTAAGAATTGTGGCGAAAACGTGTACCAGCTTATCATTGACCGTGGTCTATTGAATGACATGGTCAAAATAGTGAAGAAAAAGGTTTTGCTATAATTTCACCTCACCTGCCTCTAATATCTCGAATTTCTATATTTGATATTGTATCTCTCTTACCTTGTAAATTTCCTAACATAATTTGGCAGCCGGAACTGAATGTGAGGGAAAAGATACTAACTTTGTTAGACACATGGCAAGAAGCCTTTGGTGGACGTGGAGGTCGATACCCACAATACTACAATGCCTATAACGATCTCAGGGTATGTTAAACATGTGATGTGATGAGGTCTTTTTATTCATCTATTAATACGTTTTGACAAAATGGTTTTACATAGTCTGCTGGAATTGAGTTTCCGCCTCGAACGGAAAGCAGTCTATCGTTCTTTACTCCACCGCAGACTCAGCCAGATGAAGATGCTGCTATTCAGGCTTCGTTGCAAGGAGATGATGCTTCTAGCCTCAGGTACTATCTTCTAGTAGAATAGATGGTGGTGCTCTTTGTCTATTGGATGGGTGGTGGAGTCTTATAGTTTTGTTGAGTTTCTTTTTAGCCTGGAAGAGATTCAAAGCGCTGAGGGATCAGTTGATGTTTTGATGGACATGCTTGGAGCACATGATCCCGGGAATCCCGAGGTAGGACTTTGCTTACTCTAATGCATGATAAAGAGAAGAAACTGCTGGTTTTCTTTCAAGTGATGGAAGCTGCTGCTTCTTCTTGATTTGTTGTTACAGAGTTTAAAAGAAGAAGTTATAGTAGACTTGGTTGAGCAATGTCGTACTTATCAAAGACGTGTAATGACTCTTGTGAACACTACAACGTAAGTTAATATTACTTGCATCCTTCTTTCATCCCCGTTCGATGCTAAAACGTCGTTTTTTTAATTCTCCAGAGATGAGGAACTTCTGTGTCAGGGATTGGCATTAAACGATAATTTGCAGCATGTTCTTCAGCGTCACGATGATATCGCAAATGTCGGCTCTGTTCCTTCAAATGGAAGGAATACTAGAGCTCCTCCTCCAGTTCAGATTGTTGACATCAATCATGATGATGAAGATGACGAATCAGATGATGAGTTTGCTCGGCTTGCTCACAGGTAATAATGATGATTCCTATTTGGAAGGCTATATACATGATCGTAACTTTGTAAATTCAATCTCTAAAGGTCTTCAACACCTACAAGGAGACCAGTACATGGTAGTGATTCGGGTATGGTGGATATCCTTAGTGGGGACGTCTATAAACCTCAAGGCAACTCCTCCTCACAGGGAGTAAAGAAGCCTCCTCCTCCTCCTCCGCATACTTCTTCTTCCTCTTCTTCTCCTGTTTTCGATGATGCAAGTCCACAACAAAGCAAATCCTCTGAGGTAATTAGGAATCTTCCACCTCCGCCTTCAAGGCACAACCAGAGGCAACAGTTCTTTGAGCATCACCACTCGAGTAGCGGCTCAGATTCCTCTTACGAGGGACAGACCCGGAACCTTTCTTTGACAAGTAGTGAACCGCAGAAAGAAGAGAAACCAGAGGATTTGCTTTTCAAAGACCTGGTTGAGTTCGCCAAAACCAGGTCCTCCAAAGCCAACAATAATAATAGGTCGCTCTGAGTCTTTTGTTTGTGGCTTTTTACCATTCAAGTTTTTTTTTTCTTTTGGGTTTTCAGAGAGTGATGATGATATTAGAGTGTGCCTTATTATTTAGAGATAGTATCTGATAATACCAACAACCATATGTTTTACTTCTCTAACTTCACTCCAAGGACACAGCTTTAAAATACTTTTAACACACAAAATCGTAATATCAGATATCTTTTGCATATTATAAACTAATAACACCCCCTTAGTTAAGTTCCACACGGATCATTATTTTTTGGGTAAATTCTCGGGACTTTATTAATTTACCTTTTGCTAGGAGAAACAGAGCTTTTAAAACCCAAAATAGCTAACAACATATATTTTTACTGCCCCACATAAAATAGGAAATTACCATCCTCCCTTGTTTATATGAATCGATTCCCACATTCCACATTTCCATGTTTTGTAGGAACCAATGATCACAATTTCCTATTTTAAAGACCCTACAAATAAAGCATTGATCATTTGTCTACAAATTAAAGCAAATTCATCTTGACCAGAGCTCTACTAATTCATTAGACATGGAGATCATTCCATTGATGCTCATTTCCGTTATCATACTCTTGACATCATTTCCGGCTCCGATTAAAGTGTCCGGCAGGGGTGGAGGAGGCGGCTTTGTTGGTAGTGGCAACTCTCCTAGTATTGGAAGCGGCTATTTTGGTGGTGGTGGGAATCCTGGCACCGGCTATATGGGTGGGGGTATCCCTAGCGGCGGCAGCATTAGGGATGGGAGTAATGTTGGCACCGGTTATAGGGGTGGGTTTCAAGGAGGCAAGCCTTCAGGTGGTGGTGACCCCGGTGCGGCAATTGTGGTGTTTCCTAAGAAGCCCGAGGAACCTGTGAAGGTGGTGCCAACGCCAATGCCACAAGTTTGCGAACCGAAAGTTAGACATTGCATCAATGTACATGTATACGGACGCGCCGGGCAACCTCACCGAGGCGGAGCATGTTGTAACAAATTTAGGTACGCGAGAAGATGTGTCTGTAAATTCCTTGTGTCTAATGATACTCACCTAAACAAACAATCTAATGGTGTACTTCGAGGTTGTCATTTTAAACGCAATTGTGTCTTCCGTAACTAAGATCTAGAGATTATGTATGTAACTAATAGAAAATAATAACTATGTATATACAAGCAAATATATCTTGGAATAATTGTACATTTTTGTAAGGTTAAAAATGTATATCTTAATGTATTTTGTAAATGATATATGAGTGCTCGGATAGACAGTTAAACTTGTTCTTCGGCGATGATCGTCGTTTGCTTGAGAATACAGTCTGCGAGCACATGGTGAGAGACTTGGCTATGCTCCCGATGGGTACTCTTTAATGCTCTTCTACAGAGGTACAATCCTACACCAGAGCTTCCACCGCCGTACGTTTCTGCTCCTCCGCCGGTGCCTTGTTAATCCAAATTTTTGCAGTCTAAGAGAGTTGTTTGGTCACATTATCACACATAAAATAAACAAGGATACAGCTTTAATATATATATTTTTACATAGAATAAGGTTTGTATATCTATATTTTGGTCACTATTTGCTAGAGAATAAGAGATTGCTGGATGATCTTGGCGGTGCTTTCTGATTTCTGTAACAACATAACTTTACCTATCTATATTGATATGCATGGAAAGTTTATAAGAATTAATCATGATATATAATATATGTTGCAGTTTATATAGTACATGACATGTATAACGAAACTTTTGTCTCGTAATTTCTCTTGCGTAGAAAAGTCTGATCGGGAAGGACTGAGGGGTATTTTCGTAATTTTACAGATTGCGATTCTAACCCATATGACCATATCACGTACCACGGAGTCTATAAATATTAATCACCCATATACACATAACATAAAGTTGTAAGAAAAAAGAGAGAGACAGAGATTTACTCAACGGCTAAGATGAAAAGTTCATCGGAGCTCCTTGTAATAATGATTTTCTTATTCTTGGCGCTTCTCATAATCTCCCACGCTCAATCACTTCCAGGTACGTTTCCATTTAATAGTATGTAATCTCACGTATTCTTATATAATTTATATAATCTCATCGTATTGTATCAATAGTATTATTATTAATATGATTTGGACCTGTGTTGCAGGTACGCCGTATGGCGGCCCTGGTCCGTATCCGCGTAGTTACCCTGTGTGTTACCCACCGTATTGCCGTCCATGAGAGTTTCAATTTGGTCACATGAATGAATTATAGTCAAATACCTATATCAAGGTGATGTATGTGTGTATATTATTATATGTTTTCATCATTTGATGGAGAATAAAAAGCTTAGGAAATATATCCATGTTATTATATGTTTCAGTTTGTAATATGTATAATGATATTGCTGGCTCTGTCCCTTTTTTTCGCTGTCACCATAAATAATTATTGGATTTCGAAGAGATCAAAGCGACCAGAACCATATCGAGATGGAATGAAACTATGAATTCTGAGATCTAAATTCAACAATGGCAAATGGTCACCAATCAAACTTAAATTTCAAAAATTAAATACCCATGTTATAAAAACTAAAACTTACCATTTATTTCCCAACTATTAAAAACAAACCAAAGAACGATTTGTAATCACCATCGGAAATTTCATATTTAAACTCGTGCCTTGAATTATATATTACGAGAATCAACGCTTTATGGTTTTTCGAGTGTACAATGATCGAGCTCCATTAATGGCCAACTCTATGTTCAATAATGTAAATTTCATGAACAGAATAGTCAGTCAATACCGATCATGAAAGTTATGCGGACGAAAACAAAAGCATAAAGAAAAATCTACGCAGAGAGAGGGTTTGATAACTACTAGTAGGGAGTGACAAGACATTTTTGTGTGATGCTCCATGCACATATTTATGTCGTATAGAGAGGTTCGATAGCAGCATTGATATGTCCATGTCGATTAGTCACTACAGTTTTGAAAATGCATGTAGTTCCAAATAAATCGTCTAAAATGAAAAGCCACCACACAAGAAAAATAACCCTTAAAAATACAAAATTAATTTCACAAGAAATTTAATCTATATCTACAAAATAGTTACACTAAAAATATATCTATATCTCATGTAAGGATCAGTTAGATGATCTACAAAATTTCTCACATAAGTATGTGATTGTAAATAGACAAAGATCCACCACAAGGTCTATTATCTCCCGAGGGATTGGGAAGGACGGAGGATATTATTGTAAATTTCCCAAATGTGTTCTTAATAAGTAGAGTACATTAATCAAATAAATAGATAAAAATAAGAAAGAGAGAGATATTTGTTTAATGGCTAAAACGCCAAGTAGTTCATCGAAGCTCCTTGTGATGATGCTTTTCTCATTCTTGGCTCTTTTCATAATCTCCCATGCTCGAGTTGTTTTTACTGGTATGTTTCCGTTCATAACATGTCACATGATCGTATATACAGATAACAGTTATGAAATATTAATTACAGCTCTGTATATATTATTATTTGTATCAATATATAATAGATAAGGTGGAACTGTGTTGCAGATACGCCGTCTAATTCGTACGCTCCACCTATTTACGCTCCTGTTCCTAAGGAATGTCTCAAGCCACCTTATTGCCGCGGTCCTCCCGGAGAGTCTCAATTTGTTTACAATGAAAGAAACTATTATCAAATTAATTAATTAAGGTGATTTTTGGGCTACTCTTCATATACAGTTCATCATCTTGCTGGAAAATGAAAATTTTATGAGATCCGTGTTATATACAGATTATGTTGCAGTTTGTATAATGTAAAGTGATATTTATGTGTTCTTTTTTCTTGTTTTCCTGTTTTTGCGATTGTCACCGTTATGATGTTAGAAGAAAACTTATCCACGAAAGCCCATTAATGTCGAGGCCCGTCATGTGGCTGCCTCTCTTATGTTCAATAGGTTTATTTGAGCGATGTTACAAACTTACAGTCTTTGTAATTGGGTCACCGCTATATACAGTGGCGGAGGTAGCATAAAAGGCAATAAACTTTATAAAATTTTAATTATAAGGTAAGTTTACATATTGATTAATAGATATTTTGGGTTAAGGTAACAAATCAACTGGATTTTTTTATTAGGAAGTATAAGTATGTTTTACTTCCTAATAAAAAAATTCAAGTTGATTTGTTACTTTTTTTTTTTTTGTCGACACTTAACATATGTCAATATATATGTGTATATATATATATATACGTGTGTGTATGTGAGAGCAGAAATCATATTTAGTCATATTCATATAAATTTACTTTTCCCAAAAAGTATTCAAAGATTAAGGTCCACGGAGATGGCTTCTATTAAGCACTTCTTCCTCGTGTTTATTTGCGTTAGTGTTCTCTTAACCTCAGGTTATATTCTGGTACTCCTTTCATGCTAGTGTTATTAACTTATTATAATTTGTCGATTCAAAACTGTATACAAAAGTGATTCTAATTCATTATTTTTTTTATCATGTTGTTAAAGATCAGACATACTTTTTATTAGATTAATATATTCTTGTAAGTTAAAATATAAATAGATTGATTTCTTGATCTATCAACATCATGTGAAATTTACAGTACCTCTTTAAACAGAAAAGATTTAAGGAAGTAAAAAGGCATCTTGAAATACTAGCACTTACATGACTATTGTCGTTCGAATGCACATTGAAAAGCTTATTTCGTTAGTTTAAATTTTTGAATCAAAAGAAATACTTATCGACATCAGATTACACATATGTTCAATCTTGTTCCCTTTTCTTTACTTATTTGATAATGCTTTATTTATCTCTTAACCAAAAAGAAAAACTATATTTCCTCCTCATACAGGATTGGCCGACTATAAATTTCACGTTTGTGATCCCAGCTTCGATGAAAAAGATTGCGACTTTGAATGTAAGGAGTTTGGTCATCCAGGAGGCTATTGTAGGCCTGATAGAGTCCAACCACGGATACGCATGTGTTACTGCACGGATCGTTGATTAAAGAGCTTAATAATGCACCCTAAAATGCAACTAAGGCGTCGGATGATGATTAGAGAGCTTAATATTACAGTCTCTGTTTAAGTAATAATACTCTGTTAAATTTGTTTTTGCCCTCCATTAATTTATACTTTTCACTTTTTAGTATCTAAAAGTTTTGCATTGGTATATATATACGGGTTATCTCTTAACTAAACAAATAACGTAGCGACTGTAAAACGAATAACAGAACAAGTCGCTAGTTACTGCTGACTAGTAAACGAACATAGCCATAATCGGTGGAAGACACCAGGAACAACTGAAGGTCAGACCCAAACAATAGATGAATACTAAAAAAAAATCAAGAAATTTAAATAAATAGCCCAAAGCCCATAAAGGGGAACCAGGCCCAATACGGGCAAAACAGAGAAGACCGAGATATAACACGTGCTTGTCTATTCCAAGTGCGTGGGTCAGCAAACCTCACACTTTGGTCCAGTTAACGGCTCGATTAGAGAGAGAACAAAACAAGACTTATCGAGGCTTCGAACAATGTGCCTATATATCTTGTTATATAAAATGAAATGTGTTTTGCAAACTAGCACGGTGAAAGGCAGTGAGGCAAAGCTTTGATCTCGGTTAGCATTACCTCACATATGTCTATATACGTTGAAGGTTTTATATGAGAAAGAAAAAAGCAAGGAAAGAAGAAAAAACTGTCGGGCATTTCGTAATTAAATGTTTTTCCTATGGATTTGGAAATTTCCAAAGGGCCTACTTTAGCAACCATATGATATTAAATGCGTTTATACCAAAAACAAAAAAATGATATTAAATGCGTGACCCAATAAATAAAAGTAGGACTACCTGAATCTATCCAACAATATTCAATACTCCATGACATGTCTTTTCTTATTGCATATGTCATCAGCTCTGTCGGCAAACCAAGGTCCACTTTGATCTTTATTTTTTTCTTTCTTTCGCATTTCTCCTTTTTGTTTAGTGAGCTTGATTATAATGCTTGCAACTTTATTTCGATTTGGATTGTATTCAATATTTTATCCCATTTGCTTTTTTATCAGTTGTATAAATGTGAACATCGACATGAAATAAATACTCTATTTCGGTAAGGTAAGGCAAGTAGATATGTGTGTAAGGGTTTTTGTCGGTGAAACTGAGCGTATCTCTTGGTCGCTTATTTATTAGCCGACTTTTTGCGTTAGCCGAAAGAATTAAAAGAACTATCGATCGACTCAGTGTATACATTGTTTGCATAATTGATTTCTATCTTTAATGGGTAAAATTAGTTATTTATTATACTATATGTGAGACGAAGAGATGTCAGATAGTTGAAAAAATGTCTGATTTGACTTTTTATTGATGAATATTATTTATCAAATTTACTGAGTTGGAGTAACTGGACTATTATAAAAGAGAGTTAAGATAATTGATTTTATTGGTGAATACTATATCAAATTTAGTTAAGCTATCTAAAATTCGTATAAATGAGTTAACATAGAAGGATAACTCTTAATTTACTAAATTTCAAATGAACTTATTCAATTCAGTACACTAAAAATTGTTCAAATTTCGGGTAGGGCTCACGTAGTATTTTCATTTTGTAAGTCAAAAAATTTCAAACTTAGTGTGGTGTCCACCCTACGTATCTTTCCTATTATAGTATTTATTATTTCAGTCATCGTTCTTTTCTTTATTTGTTTTCCTCCACTTTTTTTTTTTTCTTTTTTTCCATGTTCCTCACAATGCATTTAATGTCAATTGAATTTTCTTTACCCGAAAAAGGATTTTACTTTATCATTCACATTCACTCTAATGAAATTTGGTTGTTTATCATATGGTTGCAAGAAAATCTAGATGTTAAATTCATATATATGCCAAATAGATACAAAAAATTGTATAGACATATAAATAGAGACTTTGTTCGTTTTGCTTCGACTAACAAGTAACAACCAAATTATGTATTTGTTTTGTAGTTGTTGGTTCAATAATGAGAATAAATCTCCGTGTGTAAATCATGTTTTGTTTTGTGGTTGATGGTTTAACAATATATGTTTACTAGTCGATTGTCATTAACTACTATAAAACAAACAATAAAATCCTTAGTTTTCAAAGTTAATTATATTGTTAATTGCTTCCACTAGCAATTACAAAACCAGAAGACCATCATATTTTACAGATATGAATCCCCTGATCCCCTAAAGACCCGTTCAAAAGTACAAAACATCTTACCCACTCCCACCTCTAGACAACACAATCTTTCATGCCTTTAATCAAGCAATCCCTCTTTCTAAAGTACACCGAATTTGTATTTATATTAATTAAATAGTAATAGTTTATACTAGAAAACATTAAAGTCGCCCATTTATGCTTATGCTTAATATGTAGACCTATAACATAATAGAGCATAATAATAAAAATCCCACCAAGTCTCGATTTCATACAAGTTAGTTAGTCTGTTTTTTTCCTATTAAAGGAATACTACTATTTTGCTGAATAGTTTATGATGGAGTATGTTTTTGTAGAAACCCAAGCTTTTCTAGTTTTCAATAAACAACAAAACAGAAAATATATCATAACTAAGAATCAAAAGATTGACTTTAACTAAAACATACTCAATTTATCTAAAAATGTCAAAATAATTCCTTTTATATATGTACACAAAAGAACAGGATTATAAGGTTAGAGGTTATTTTGGTAAGAAATATCATAATCAAGACCCCTGTATACCCAACTTCATATCAATATATATATATATACTCTTATATAATAGTTAGTACAATTATTTTACTTATAATATCAACCAGTCCCCCCAATACTCACCTTAAAAGAAGAACACTTAGTTTCTCTATTTCTTCATCTTCCCTCTCACCTGTTTTCTGAAAGCAAGCTTTATATATAGTATACTTAACAATAATGGGCAATAAACGCATAAAAGCAATGATGATTCTAGTGGTAATGATCATGATGGTGTTCTCATGGAGGATTTGTGAAGCCGATAGCTTAAGAAGATACTCATCATCGTCAAGACCACAAAGATTTTTCAAGGTGAGAAGACCTAACCCCCGTAATCATCATCATCAGAATCAAGGTTTCAATGGTGATGATTATCCTCCAGAAAGTTTCTCAGGATTTTTGCCCAAGACATTGCCAATTCCACATTCTGCTCCTTCCAGGAAACACAACGTCTACGGTTTACAGAGTACTAACTCCCATAGATGTCCATGATCTTCATCTACAAGATACTTAAACATATACACATATACATATATATATATATATATATACATATATATATCTATAATCTATATATGCATTATAACAGAGATCTAGTCATGTTTATCTTCTTGCTATCCCTTTGTGTTTTTCTTTTCTTAAAGAAAGTTTCTTTGTGGGTAGGAATTAATTATTGCAGCCACTAATTCCATCTAGGAACCAACTCAAGGTCGAGCTATTTTTGGACGCACGCCCACTTATCTTAACCCTACTTGTATTACAGTTTGCAGAATATGTATCGAATATGTGAACTCATGACTGAATAATTGTAATGCATCAATATGTTAATGTACCCTCTTTATTCTATCACAAAACATCTACTATGTTTTATCTTTTTATTAAATCTAGAAGCCTTTACTAATGTTTGGTTAGGGGCAGGATATCTTACTCGCGTTATTAAATTAATCACCAACAAATGCGTACCATTTATCAAAACGAATATGTACCCGAATTAATGTTTCAACAAATTAACAAAAGATTTGCCAGTATTGTGCAAAAGAAAAATACTAAAAATATGTTCCAGTACCATATAGGTAAATACCAAGACTCAGTTGGTTTTTAAAAGTGTAATGGAATTGAATATGTTTATGGATTTCTGTTTTAAATGTTAAAATAAGAATTATATGAAATTGAGAAAATACATCATCATAACGGTCAACTAGAATTTTTCTTGGGAGTATTTACATGTGATCTGCTGCAGACACTAAAACTTTCATAAATGAAGTCAAATTAAATGAAGTCACACCATAAATGATGCCTTAATTTCTGAAAGTGAGGTTAGCTAATATATTCGTGACATATGATGTAACTTATTGAGTAGTATATACTTATGTTTTCGTCTGTTATAGAATATTCCTATAAAAGTTTTGAAGAACAGAGAAAGTTTTTGATAGCTCAAACTTCAAAGGGATTGGATCTCTTTAGAGATGTTAATGATGGGTTAAAACCTACTGGGTACCCAAAACCCACATAAAATTTTAAGTTCATAGATCTATTTTTTCTGGAAAAAAAACACAGATTTAAAATCGGCTGGATACCCAAATAAATAAAACCCATATAGGTTTACCTCATTGGGTTATGCGTACCCACGTGTTTTTTTAAAATCTTTTTTCAAGTGAATCAACATTTTCTTATCAAAAAAAGATTTCACATTTTTTTTTCCTAAACCGCGATTTAACAGTTTACCACCAAAATATTTTTTTAACATTTTCCCGCCAAAAAAGACATTCAACATTTTCCCGCCAAAAACGACAATCAATATTTTCCCACCAAAACGCAATTCAACATTTTCGCGCCAAAAACGACATTCAACATTTTCCGCCAAAAATAATTTCACATTTTCCCGCCAAAAACGCAATTTAACATTTTCCCGCCAAAAACGACATTCAACATTTTTCCGCCAAAAAGATTTCACATTTTTTGGTCAAAAACACAATTTAACATTTTCCCGCCAAAAATGATATTCAACATTTTTCCGCCAAAAACGCAATTTAACATTTTCCCGCCAAAAACGACATTCAACATTTCCGGCCAAGAAAAGGATTTGACATTTTTACCGCAAAAAACGCAATTTAACATTTTTCCGTCAAAAAACGCAATTTAACATTTTCCCGCCAAAAACGCAATTTAACATTTTTCCCATCAAATATATATGTAATACAGAAAATAAATATAATTTAAAATATATTTATAAGCAAAATATAGATACAACATACATATAATAGTATATTAACAATTAAACATAAATTCTAAGAAAATAATAAAAATCAAGTTGGGTACCCACGGGTAGTCTCAGAACAATCAGATTTTTTCGGGTTTTACCCAATAAATCAAAAATCCATCTGAGTTTTTTAAAGTTGAGTTTTTGATGGGCGGATTTATTTTGGATTCAGGTCGGGCTGCGCTTTTTTACCCACCACAACATCTCTAGATCTCTTCCCAGGAGAAAGTCTTTATCAAAAACGGTGGTATGTTTGCTACTTTCTTGAGGCATTCATTCAAATCTGCGGTTTTGGGCGTAATTTCATACCTGTTTAATAGTGTTACTCCTGCTGAGTCTGGATCAGACGTGATCGAGTCTGGACCTAAGGTGATGATTAATGGTGTTAATGTAAACTTGTTTCCGTTTGAATATTCAACGATGACTTTGAAATTTTCTAGTGCGAGCAAATAACGCATTTATTAGCAACAACCAACCAACCATAATTAGGATCTATACATTTGTAACCAAAGAAAAGAAGAAGGTGTAAATCAACCAGTCAATTACTCCCTTTGATTCATTATATAATATGTTTTAGAATTTTATTTTGTTTTATTATATAAGATGTTTTACAAGTTTCAATCCAAAATTTTAAATGTAGATGCTATTTCGAGACTATATATATTATGCCGTATCTTTTGTAATTGGTTGATTTTCCAAAACTTAAATATCAAATGATAGGTTTAAGAAGAAAATTAAATTTCTAAAACTATGTGCTATGATACAATGGGAAATCAAAATCGTAAATGAGTAGAGACATCAATTTCATATGAAATTTCATGTCATCTGACGAAATAACATGTCATTATAATACGTGAGAAAATCATGCTATTAGCTTAAATAAATGAAAGGGAAAAAAACTTATTTATGATTTTGCAATCACTGTCATTTTTTGTAAATGATAAAGAGTAAAATTTGACTCTTTTAGTATACACTTTTTAGTTATTGCCTTACAAGAGTCAACAACAAGTTGGTAGATAATATCATGTATTAAATTTTACAGGTGAATAATTGTAATGTCTAATATGGTAAAGCAAAAAGTATATAAATAATGAGAATCTTAAAAATGTAAAGCCTAATTAAAATGCCGAAAATATGAATATGCGCATTGGAAGTTGATGGATTTTAGTTACTTAATTAGTTGTGGGGTTAACTTATACTAACACATTTTGGTCACAGAATTAGGTACAACTAATGATTGTCATTAGTCAATTAATAACAAAAATCAAAATTATTTCAATTTGAAAAGACAAAAACAAGACCTTCATTAGGCAAATTCAATACTTAAGTTTTTCTTTTTCTTCCTAAAGTAATCTTAGAACCGATGGTCTTCATATATATATACAACATACATGTAGAGGACATGAAAATTAATCTCCCACAGATTGAATCGAGATAGAGAAAAAAAAAAAGGACTTAAGTAGAACAATGAACAGTTTTGGGGCAAAACAGAGAGACACAGGAAATTATGGGGCAAAATCATACAAATGTTATTAGGAGACTGACTACTAGTGAGGAATGTCTTCTTCTTCTTCATCTCTGTCTCTATGCGTTTGAGAAGCCGTTGATTTTTCCGATACTCTTACATTATATTTTTCGTACACTTTTTCCCGATTCTCCGACCACCATGTCTCAGCTTGATGTTCCCCGAATCTTCTTCGGCTGCAAGAAAGAAACAATGACGACCTTTAGCATCATCAAACCTTATAGTAAAAAAATATGGAATCTCTATGAGCAAAATGTTTAACCTGAAGCGGACTCTTCGTAAATCTCTAGTTCCATCGTGGAGGGCAACAAGGGTTATATACACGCCTGGCTCGTACTGTTCGATCCACTCTGCTTCTACCTGATTAGTATTGTTAACTCCTGTTTGACTCGAACCATTGTCGCTGTTGTTCTGGAACTGGAAAGGCTCGATTCTCTCACTGATTACTGACCCGCTGCTGCTAAGCCGTGGGTCCGCTGGATAAGCATTGCTGTTTCTTTCGCTGGCTCTAGGCGTTTGCTTTGGTGATTGGAGATTAGACCAAGATGCATTTGCAAAGGCAAAGTCAAAAGGTGCAACTGAAGATATAGATGAAGTCATCGATTCCGACCTTGAAGGATGGAAACCATTTTCTTCAGGGAAATGGAAACCATTCTGGTCTAATCCGTTTTGAAGGCACGCGAGTTTTACACTCTCACCTGGAGGTAACTTCTCAGCGACATCTTTGAGCTGTTACAGAAGCAAAATATCAAAATTTACCAGTTAAGTTAGCTTGTGGGAGTAAAATCCAGTTTTCATTCAAGCTTCAGTGTAGTTCAAACCCGATTATACCTGCGCTATGAGCGACTTGATTGCCTCTTTCGCGGCTCTTGATTTGGCAGATTCCTCCTCTGCTAATGCTAAGGCTTCCTGAGTCTTCTTTACAGAGTTCTGAAGCTCTACTTCTTGGAATTCACATTTTTGAGTTAGACTGTCAACCTAAACCAAATCCATGATTTTAATTAGACTACACATTAATGTAGATGGACGAACGAACTAAGAAGCATGAGTCCCTTCTCCGAGAATGTATACCTGTGTTCGTAACTTAACGATCTCCTGGTTCAGAATTTCATTGGTTTTTTTCATATTATCTGCTATACCCACCGGGAAATAGAGCCCAGAAGTTGAAGGCATAGGAGTGGCAGAGCGAGGAGGACTAGATCTCCTAGAGAAAGGTGACACTGACCGAGAGCTAATGCCTGATGGAGCCTGAGCTAACTTTGGAGTAGCTCTTCGCATATCGCCTATATTAGACTGCACAGCATCTTTCAGCTGCAACAAAGAAGGCAGCTGAGAGTTGCGACCGAGTGAAAAAGTGTCAGTTTTCTTTCCTTGTTTGGCCGCTTTGCTATCCAATTGCTTAATTAGGTCCATATTGGATGTACCAAATTTAGCTAATCTTATTTCAGATTTATCTAATCTGTCTCTATTCTCCCCTGAAAGACGAGGCACAGCACTGTTCCTTCTGTTAGTATCGTTTATCTCAGACACTTTGCTGAGCTTAACATAACAAGAATCGCAGACACGATATAGTCTTCCCGCGCTTGGGGCTAGTGCAGCTCGGAATGCTTTTTTTGAACTGCATGAATGACAGTGCACAAGTCCACAATTGTAACAGTTATGTCTTTTCCGTGTAAACCCAAAAGCCAGTCTACAGGTTGAACACTGAGACTGCTCAGCACCAGACACCCATTTGTGAAGACATATGGCTGCAGTGTAATTCGATCCGCAAGCAATGTATTTTACGTGTCTATCCTTCAAAGCTTCCACAATAGTAGGTACTTTTCGATCCTCCAGATCACCATGCCCTAATCTCCCATTGGCTCCTTTACCCCATGTGTAAACTTCATTTCTAGATGTTAAGGCTGCCACGTGATATGCCCCGCAGGAGATCTCCTCGACAAATTCACTTGCAAGCTTGTCTTCCACCAAACACGGTAATTTTCCGTCAGTCTGTAAATTCCCAAGTTGACCATAAACTGTACTCCCCATTGTGAACACTTGTCCAGACGTGGTCAAACCAACTGTCAAACTGTGTCCACATGCAATTTTGTGAAAGTTGTAATCAATTAATGCAGGCACACACGTTGGTTTAAGCCGAGGATCCTTGTCACCATGTCCGAGACGGTTTTTGTCTCCATCGCCCCATGTGAACAATTTTCCAGATGATACAGAACTTGAGTTTGACTGTGTGACAATGATCTCAACAACAGCAGCAGTGTGCCAAACCCCACATGAAACCGCAATCGTTCTCAATCCTGATAGAGATTCAACTTCTCTTGGATACTGAACTGTTTCCTTGTCCCCGTGCCCTAAGACACCAAATGTTCCATCTCCAAATGTAAAAAGCCTCCCATATGATGTTATCAAAGCGGTGTGCCAGGGTCCACAACTTACTGAAGCCACATGAAGCCCCTCGAGAGAACCGGCAATTCTCTTTGGTATCCAGTGACTGATATCAGAGCCATGCCCAAGAAGCCCAACATTATGTGTGCCGTCACCCCAGGTATAGAGCTCTCCAGCCAGTGTAACAGCACAAGTGTGGAATTCTCCACAAGCAACAAAGTCAACAGATGAAGTAGCTGTGAGAGATTCAACAAGACGGGGATGAAAAACATCTTTCCCAATACCATGACCCAGTCTTCCTCCAGATTCTTCACCCCAAGTAAAAATTTCACCTTGCCTTGTCACAAATGCAGCATGCCTGACACCACATGCAATTTGATGAACATCCAAGACAATATTCGACTCCAATGGCTTTGGCACAAGGACATCCGTTCTTGTAGTCAGATAACTTGCATTCTTATCAATCCCAACCTTAACAACATTGTCACATATAACCTCACCCCAGATGTAAACATCACCTAGAGCATCTGAGTCATCTGCTGCAGAACCATGACTAGAACTACTTTGGGCACTAGAGACACTAACTCGAAAACCATCTGAACCAGATACCTTTGTTTGCATATTTTTGTTGTCCAAAGCAACATGTGATTTCTCTGAATCAGTTGGAGGAACCTCAGGCTCAGCACTCTTAGGAGAAGTAATTGGATCGATGTTAAAGGGAGTCCCAGGAGAGCTGTGACCCCGTGAAGCACTGGCAGAACTGCTACTTGGACTGCTTGATGTCAATTCTCTGCTGGCCTGAAATATATAGAAAACAAACAAACGCATTAAACACCAAAATGGAATATCAACAGGATCAACCGATGAGTTCAACAGACCACGACGTCGTCAGTATCCCATTTGATAAACCAACATATATTTGGCAAAAAGGAGTCCTTTCCAGAGTACTTACATCAACTGAAAGGCCTCCGCCACTCCAGCCATCGATTTTTGAGCGCCCGCCTTGCCCAGTGGATATTAATGTTTTCAGGCCTCCAATCCAAATCTCAGCCTCAACCTTGTCCTTACAAATCTATTAAGAAGTGAACTGTTATGCCTGGAGTTATTGTCAAGTGTTGTTGAAATTATTGTCCAAATATATCAGTTTCACGATGACTAACCAAGTCAAGAGACTTCTTTTTTCCGTTGTATAAGAGAGAAAAGGATAAGTAATCTTTCTCTGGGCGAAGATAACGCTGGAAAACAGCCTGAGATGCAAAAAATGAAACAGTTAATTATATACAAGCTTGAAAGGAAGCAGAATTCGCCATACTATATGGAATATTCATTATAAAGACTGTAGATAAAATGAAGATATCTTACAGTTCTCTGCCCAGGTACAATTTTAGATACAGATGCTAACTTCAGTCGCTTTTCACCACTACTTGATATCCAGATCAAAGATTTTTCATCCTGCACAACACAACACAGGTTTATCAGATGAAGCAATAATCCAACAAACAAGCAAAAAACAAGTGGTTGGAGCAGAAAGCAACTCACACTAGACAGTCTGAAAGGATAAAACTTGGGCTTCCCTTTGCGACCATATTTCAAAAGTTGAGTACCCTTCTTCAATGTAATCAATGCCTGCCAAATGTAGAAGATTACTTTAACAAGAACCGTGTGACGAAAAAAAAGAGAGAACTGCATATTCGTTTACATCACCAAGTAATGAGTCTCAATGGTGATTTTAAATCCAGCTAATTGACTCTTTGGTATTACAAAGAAGAATTTGAGAAAGACTTAGAGATTTGCTGGAATTTGAACAAACAAAATCTCAAATATTTAAACTTGGGTTTCAATCCATAAACTCCTTAGATTACATTTTTCAATCAAAGATTTGAGCTTTCTACTGCTTAGAACAAATAAACTCTTTCCCAAACTGAGCAAAATCGAAATGATGAAAGGTAGTGAGCAGAAGAACCTGTTCAAGGTTGTGGTCGGCATTACTATAGGTCACAAGATCTGCCATTCCATGTGAAAAACAGAGCAGAAGAGAACCACCCTCTTCGATCCTTACACGAAGGACCGTTCATCATCTACAAACAAGAGCCCACGAGGTTCTAGCCGCCTCGGAAACCATCAATTTAACCCGTAACCAAACCCCAGTTGGTGAAGAGAGATAGAGAAGGAGAAAAAAGGTAAAAAATTTGAAGATGGCAGTGCTTGCCCAGATCTAAAGACGCTTCTCCGAGATGGAAAAGGACTAGAACCCGATCTTCAGGAACTTAATTTTGAGCTCGGAAACAATTTCCAGCGAGACAAAGGAGGAGGTAGGTAGTGGTGGTGGAGAGAGAAAAATCCGGCGGAGAAAAACGACGGAAAAGCAAAAAGGAAGAAGGAGGAAGACAATGAAGTCAGAGACAGCGATGACAGAGAGAAGAATAGCCAAAAAGAAAGTGACGACGATGTGAGAGGGAGAAGAAGAAGAAGAAGACGGAGTCACAGACACTCGACGGTAAAATTGTTTTACCACAAATTAATTACATCTATATAAATATAAAGGAAACACTTTAATTTCTTGGAGTTATTAATAAATATATACTTTATACTTTATTCTATTTCCTTGTTTTTAACAACAATTTATACTTTAAAATAAAAAAATTGAGGCATCCCTATAACTCTATTGATGCTTAGGAAAAAAGAAAAATAAAAAAAAAAAGTGAAGAGGCGTTCCCCATGCAGTTGTTTGTACATTCGAACTTAAATTGTTTTTGTTGTATTCTTTTTAAAAAACTACTATATGGTATGGGAGTGGATTACATCATATTCTATGTTTTAGAACTAATTTTAGTTCGTCGTACGTACTTTCATTGTGATCAATATTGCATAGTTAGATTTCCAATTCTCTATTGTGAAGAAGTTGTTTGTTTGGTTAATTTATACTTTATATAAAAGTAAGCTTATTGGCTAATCAACATACAAATCTTTACGTGCGTATATCAGTATATGGTTTGAACCACTTTATCTAAAAACTTATGATTAAACACAAATAAAAAAATTAGATAACTAAGTGCATCATTTGTTTGTTGACCAAATTGGTAATTGTTTAATTATGATCAATATTGATTTCTTATTCAATTAGCTATGTGCAGCATTTGTTTTTTGATATTAGGTATTTGTTTAGATATGAATAATATTGACTTTATAACTTTCTTGGTTTGATTACTTTTAATATCATTGTATAGATTCCTTGCCATTACAATTTCACTTGTAATCAATTTCCAAATCTCCCTAACATATAAATTAGAATCTGAGCTGGCCGGTTCAGGTTGTCCGGGCTAACACGAGGTCACGCAATGGTAATTTACTAGTAGGGAAGGTTTATTCTTTTGGCGCAGCTACGTTGAATGTTGGTTGCCGTTTGCTATGAAAAAGACAAAAGTATCCCTAAGGAGAGGTAAGTGGGCCCATTTGGTCTGGGTGCTTCTCTCCACATTTTCGGGGAGTTAGTCGAGGAGAATGTATCCACTTTTGGTGAAAACTATAATAGTGCGTCTCCCTTAATCTTATTCTTCTTATATGATTCTTTATTTGCGTAATCCTTGACATTCACCGACAAAACAAAATAGTTAGTGGTTAACTGGTTATTTAGCGAATATGAATGTGATTTGTTTGGTAGCCAATACATAATTACATAGGATCTAGCTCTTCTCGACATTGTAAAAGCAAATCGAAACCTTGGATTGGATGATGCATGCCCAACTATCAAGACACTAAAGTTGTAGTTCAATTTTCCATACATATATAGAATCATAGATGATATTATACTATATTCGAAATGTTGAGTTCTAAGTCTAAATCAAATGTACATGAGTATTATATTATCTCTATGTAAGTAAACTTAAGAATAACATGTTAATGAATAAGACGAACAATATTTTTACTGAAACGTAAAATCTCATGAATAACACTTGACAATATCGTTTCAAGAAACTAATACAGATCATATAAATAGTTATGTATATATATGTGTGTTAAAACCATATTACATGTATATTTATGAAAGTATCTATAAAGTTTTATTATCAAGACAGTATAAGATTTAATAGGAAAGTTCTGAAGCGGAAATATTTGATAAAATTTAAGGAAATACTAAGAGGATGCGATGGTGATAGATTGTATGATTAGACTTTAGAGAAACAAAATGAATGATGATTAAGGCAAAGGATTAAGAGTTAAGAGTTGAGAACAAATGAAGTTTTGGTTAACAAAAAGAAAAGCTCCAAGGAAACATGGAAACCTACTTACTTTTGTTGTTTATTGTTCTTGTGTTTGGGTCCATCTCCTCATTTCCTACATTTATACTAACCACTTAACCAGTTATAAAAACATAATTCTGCTTTTGTTTTGTCGTTTATATATTTACCTTGTTTTTATTTTTGTCAGCTATTAATTCACTTATTCAAAGTTTTTCATTCATTATGATTTTCTCGTTACTCACATATAATCCGTGATTCACACATTCACTTATCTTTAGACTTTTTTAGATCCACGTAAATCCAACTTTAGTTAAATGGGCCTTAAAATAGTGATTTAGCAGCCCGTTAATCCAACGCGGAAATTGAGATCTGTTGCCATAAAACGGGCCGGGTCATCGAGATTTCGGATCTTTAAGACAAAATAATCAGAAACTTCGAAATCGAGAAGCAAGAAATTGGAATCAATAGATTTGAGAAAACTTTTGATTTCGAGAGTGCTTCGGAGCAGAAGAACGAGCAAAGCTAGGGTTTCCATCTATCAAATCCAGCTACAATCGAACCTATTCATCGAAATTAGGGTTTTTTTTTTGGTCCCTTAATTTTTCCCTTCTAGTAGCTTCTGATCCTTCGATTTCCATGGCGGATGGGTACTGGAACCAGCAGCGACAGCAACATCATCCTCCTGGTGGTCCTATGAAACGTCCCCGTTCCGATTTCGGTAAGCTCCTGAGTCCTTTCACGTTTCCTCAACACATAGATAGTTATGCTCCTAGTTTGCTTGAAATAAACAATGCTTGTCGTCTTGTAGAAGCTCCATCATCAACAATGACTATAGGGCACGGTGGTGGTTATTATCCGCGAGATGAGGATCTCGATGTTCCCGATACTAGAACTATCGGTTCAGCTTACGATCGCTATCTCCAGAGCGTGGTACCATTCTTTCTTGCAAGTTTTTCAGTTCATTCTTCTTTTTTTATTGACCTGAAAAGTTTTTTTTTTTTTGTTGAAGCAATCAGGAGAAGGTGGTTCTGTTTCCATGGGAAGATCAGGAGGAGGAGGAGGAGGAGGAGGAGGTAACGTTCAAACCATAGATGATTTTATGTTGAGACGTGGTGGAGTTCTCCCTTTAGACCATGGTCCAAATGGTCACACCATTGGTTTTGATCCCCCAGAACCTGTTGGTAGGCGTAACCTACCTTCAGATGCATCCAACACTTTATATGTTGAAGGACTTCCTTCTAATTGCTCTAGGAGGGAAGTAGCTCGTATCCTATTTTATGACACATTACAAGTTTTTTTCTTTTACGGAAACTATTTCTCTCCACTTTCCTTAACCGATGTCTAGATATATTTCGACCTTTTGTAGGATACAGAGAAGTGAGACTTGTGACCAAAGACTCCAAACATGTAAGATTTTCCCTGCTTCAAAGTTTGGATATTACTGAAAATCGCTTGTTATAGAAAGTAATTACTTTGATAAACCTGCTAATGGGTTCATATTTATGGGGCAATGCAGCGGAACGGAGATCCTATTGTTCTTTGCTTTGTTGATTTTACAAACCCTGCCTGTGCTGCGACTGCTCTGAGCGCCTTACAAGGTAAATGATAAGCATCTCCAAATATCTTGCCACTTTGTTTATATTTTTCCTGGCTTTTGATTCACGTGCATTCTAAGCTTGTTTACATAGTTTGGATCTATTTTTTTCTGTTGGATTGTCTTTCGACTAATACATACTGGTATACATTGAGTTTGGTTTTGGAAAAGTGCAACCTTACACACTATATGTGCTGTAGCGTGAACTTGAAGTCGCAAAGCCATAAAACCATTGCCCTAATCTCTAAACCATAAACTCCATCCATCATCTAGACACCTATGCTCTGCATCTAATGTTCTTTAAAAACTAAAACCTTTGACAGGCTATCGAATGGACGAAAACGAGTCTGATTCCAAGTTCCTGCGGCTCCAGTTTTCTAGGAAACCAGGTTCAAGACCAGGACAAAGAGGAAGAAGGTGATGACTCAGGGACATTGTGGTACGTCAACCAAATGGTGACTTGTGGTATCTCCTTTGAAGGAAATATACATCCTCCCTTTCCAAGTATAATCTCAATGAAATCGCACATTACATCACTTATGTCCTTGAAGCAACCTGAGTCGAGAGAAACAAAGATGCGCGGAGAGTGTAGAATATGAGGTTATAGAAACTGAAAAAGACTCTTTTAACATATATATACTGTTTTTGTTCCCTTCCTAGATTTCAAGCTCATATGTCATGTTATCAAGTTGTGTTGTTGATTTCAAATGTTCATTACAAAATGATTGGTTTTAGATATCGAAACATTCTTGATACATTATGAAAGAGGATTTATCTATGGCTAGTAGTGTATATCTTTCTCAGTTCATATTATTGACTTGTATTCCTCTCCTTTTTGTCTTCTCTTCAATTTTGGAAAAATGTTTGTTGTCTTTCAAAGATATTTGTTTATCTGTATTATTTGAAGACGTGTTTGAAGATGGTGTCGACGGGGAAGACTTTTTTTTTTTGGCATAGTTTGGGAAGACTTGATAATGTCTGAGATAAGTTTAATAGATTTCTTTGTGGTCCGAATTATGTAATGTTATCTTGTTACATTTATTGTCTGACTGTGTAAACTTTATGTAGTACACATGGACAAGAAAAGAGACGTGATTGCTTTCGGGGCTGTGGATTAATCTCCTAATTTCGACTTAAAACCTCATATCAACCGGTAGGATTTTGATGGCAGTGTGCATGATTTACTATTTACCAGTCCTAATTTTAGCCAATAATAATAAGAATTTGAGTTTTCAATATATGTAAGTTAAAGTTATTCGAAAAAGGTACTAATCTCTTTGCAGAAGAGTAACAACAGCACACAAATATCCGAAGGCAGATGCTTTTCTTCGTTTCACGTTCGTATTACATATCAAACATCTTCCATGTTTGTTGTCTGTCCCTTTTCATGGTTTTTAACTTCTTAATATATATATATTTTTTTCCTTTTAGACTTTAGGAGCAATAGTTTGTGATTTTAGAGACATAGTTTGTTTTTGTTTACGTGTTTCCTACGAAATGCTACAACGTGCTCATAAGGAGTTAAAGGCCATAGGTCCATAGCCTTCACGATGTTTATCCACATTTACTGCTGAGGTTAATAAACAAAATACGCCTACTTTCTATATATCTAAAATATCGTTGACAGTATTTTAAAGTATTGTTTTAGCCACTAGTTCGTTGAGTCGTCTCCTCAATCATAGAGTTCTAATTCACACTTGATATGATACCGAAGCTGGAAAGTTAAATATATAGAAATTAAACAACTTAAGTTTCTTCGGATTCTGATCATACTTTATATTTGTGTCTGTTAATACTTATTTAAACCTGTTCACTACAATGTATGGCTATTTGGATGTCGCTTATCAAAATATAACCGTACTTGAATGTGTTTTAGTTTCCTTTTCAACCTTTTCCAAAAACGATTTTAAACCAAATAACGTTTTTTATCCACCTTCATGATTTTTTAAAAATATTGGCAATTTTTTGTTGTTGAGAAAAGGTTAATTAATGAGATTGAGGTAATGTCTTTTTAGATTATATTTGCTATATATATGTATACTTTTCATAGTCGGTGATTAATCAATCATTCTTCATGTGTTTGTTATTTCGCATGACGAAAGACTAACTTTAGGGGATTACTGTATTATCTATTTCCATTAAAGAAGAAAAAGAGATGCATGCATTTTTATGAAGAAAAAAAACTTGTTTTGTGAAAAATTAAGAAAGTAAGCAAAGTTAAAAGACAAAGTTCTTTTTTTTATTATTATTATCAAAAATGTTCATTTCCGTAAACCAAGATAATCTTCGTTAGGTCTTTGATCTAATAGTCAGTAGTCAAAACCTACTAAGATTTGTACATGTAGTGCATTTCACAATTAATCGCCTAGTCTTTTCTCAACTGACCTATAAATTTGAGACAAAATAAAAGAAACCTCTAAATTTAAGACTTATGTGATAGTAAATTATTAACTTAAAAGTCTCGAATATGAATCCGTCTTTGTGTTTTATTACCTAATTTGGGGGAATTTTAATCATAACCTCTCTCATGAGTCATGTCTCATAAGTCATGACTGAAAGAAACTGTTGCCTAACAACTACAACAAAAAGGTAAAACTATTTGTTTGTACGATGCAGAATTACTAGCTACTAGGAAACTCTGATCCGATTCTATAGACATTTGGAGTAATACTCCAATCATCCATTTTGAGAAATGAAAAAGAAAAATAAGAGGGACGAATTTTTCTCGAGAGGAGACAAAACTAATAAAAGGATGAATAACAAAACTATACAGAAAGACTTATTAGCAGTGGCTGCTAAATTAGCAGACCTCTGGGCTCTGGCGGCCCCCCACGAAGAAACGAAGTCCACCAACCCCTTCCAATGCTTTCACACGAGAAAAAATATTTCAGAGTTTCACACATTACAATGAGAAATGAATATTAGAAATAATTATGTTTTACAATTTATACATATCGAAGATCAAATATAACATGCTTCAGTAACAAAATGCAAAATAATATATACAATGTGATAGGTAGTAGAACAAAAAAACTTGGTGCAGTAAATATACGTTCAGATGTAATTGTTTCAGCGTAAACCGATCAAAAATGAACATCAAGAATACTACAAAACAACCATTAATAAAAAATTGTTCAGGTGAATTTTCCGGTAATGGAGGGAGCCTTTCCATCACCAGCTTTAACGATTCTAAGTTTCTAACCCAATTTTTTATGAGAAATCAATCAGAATCAGCCATGTTGGAGGAAAAAAGACTCTTTACTTCTTTAACTTTTGCATGGAATTTTGCTTTAAAGTCATTGATTTATTTGGTAGATCATTATGAAAATACAAGCTCGTATTTTGTTAATATAAAAATGAGTGTGGAGGAGAAGAAATCAATACACAAATTGTTGACCATCATTTTTAGGTAAATAGTATAATTGTTTTTCTTTTTTCTTTTTCTAAATAGTATAATTTTGTTTATATGAAAAATGATTAGTTTCTAATAATTTACGTTTTATGAACAAACGAGAACCGTGTCCGTAATTCAGTACGCGGGGGATCATTAAGACAAGTTGTAGCGAATAGTAAGTACTAAGTAGTGATGTTTGCTGAGATATACACATAAAACAGAAAGTAAAACTTAGAACATGTCAGTAACATACCATATATTTCATTATTGCTTTAGCACATTGACACATTCATATTATTATTATTCTTTGGTATGAACATTCACATTACTTATGTTATGTTATAGTCTCAAAATTAATTAGGAATGTAAGGAAAAAACAAGGCATCACTTGGAAAAGAAAAATATAAATGAGAATAGTAATTAAAAAAAATAATTATTATTTTTCTTTTTGTCGAGGGTACTTTAAAATTCCATATGTATAAATATAATATACTCTAAGAGTATCAAAATAAAGTTGAATCACTAAATCCAATAGTTGGCGATTTATTGGGACAAATTTTTATTCATTTATTGAAAATTTGAAACACTGGGCAAAGTGTGCAATACGACAAAATAAACTCCATAGGTGTTTACCAGGGAATAGTAACAATTAAGATGGTTCGATTATATGTGTGTTCTTTCTTTTCCATTCATTTGAATTTGGGTGTATATATATGATAATATTATTATTATTTATAAAAATAAATCAACAACACGTAGCTAATAGTTAGTTGATATGAATATATTATCTCCGAAGAGAAGATAATAAATCAACCAGCAGCTTTGTTGACAAAAATAAAAATAAGAATATGGAGCTTAGAAATTACATATTATCATTTATCAATCAAATAGCTTCTTTGTTTTTTTACTTTTTTTTTCCTTTTGTTATCCTTTTTGGTACTTGGCTTGGACTTTGAAGTACCAAACGATGTTTCGCATTTGCCTAATTTTCCTAAAAACACTAGTAACGTTTTTGAATAAAACAAATTTGAACTCAAAACTTCAAAAGGCAACCGTATTCTTGAATTATGTTTCTGTTTAATGTTTGTTATAATCACTACTTATTAACTGAACTTCAAAAGGCAACCATATTTGATATCAGATCGTATTTTTCTCATGCTTTCCGAACAAATATTTTGTATTCAAACATTAGTATTGTTTCTAAATAACTCAAACCTAATTAAATTTACCTGATCTAAATTATTAATGCCGGTGATTATAGTAATTTTGTTTGAAGTCGATTTCTTCTATATCAAAATTGTCAAGATTAGTTATAGAACTTTTGACGCCTAACCAAAATAGTCAAATCTCGAGAAAAAATACTATATAGAATGTTAAGTTGTTGATTTGTCTATATCATAATCCAGCTGGTTTACTTACCCATTTGATAAAAATCAAAAGAAAAAATCCCATTTAATTTTATTATCAAAGATGTTATATTGGCTTATGTTGACCAAGTTTCGATATTATAGTTTATTGACCTATTTTCGATCTTAGCCTTAAATTGGATTATCCTCCTCCTTATACATTTCTAAAACACCTGTTCGTGATAAGATAATTCCCAATCTGTTAACATTATATGAAAAACAATATAAATATTGTCAATATGTTATGGCCTTTATCGTTGAGTTGTTTACATCATTCACAAGCAAGCAGCTAAAACAAAATTCACCACAAGTTACAATATGTTGTCTTGATCGTAAAATGTATTTAGGTTTGAATTAATGTTAGACTAATTAATAATTAGATAAATTTAAGAGTTGCGAGGGATTAATAAGCGTAATGACAAAAGAAACGTGTAAGAGTAATAGAAAACATATGAATTAAAAACCTAAAAACAAAAGTAAGAAGTTAATCAAAATTGACTGTCACCGGCACGAAAGAGAATCTAGTACATGACGGACATCTTTCTACTTCAATGTTCCTTCTATAGTCAACTAGGCCGCCTATATCTTCAAGACCTTAACGCGTTACTTCTTTATTTATTTTTTATTTTTTTGCTTAGAATTCGTATTTCGTTTTGCGATGAACATGTAAATCATAAGATAATTTGGAATATTAGTTTTCATTCGCCACTAAATCTTTCAATACATTATTTTGGGTGATGAAAGCACAACTTGGCATTGAAAGTTTGAAACACATAATAGGTTTAAGAAATTTAGTGGGAAGCTAAATATCCATGAGATTATTTTGTGGATTGTGCAAACATTGTAGAGACATAAGTTATTATCGGATTGCAGACGTTGCAAAAATGTGTACACAACTGTTAACATATGATCATATCATACCATATGGCCTCGTTTCTAGAATTTCATGTGCTGTTAAATGAAGTAACTGTTAACATTTACCATACTCAGAAATGGATGTATTATCCTCTCATATGATCTTTCTTCAGGCCGATCTACCTCTCGATCAATTCTTGTAGTTTTGTTTGGTTAACATATTTCATACTTAAATTCTGTTAGCTTTAGATTTTTGTTTTCTTCTTCTTCTTTTTTGGTATAATCCTGTTATCTTTAGATTCAATGTTCTCTATATTATATGTGATTTTATACGTTCGGAACATTCAGAACATGTCGATCAACTACGACCGAAAATAATAGAAGGGAAGAAGAGAATCAATAATGAAACCCGAGCGAGGGAGACTAACCTCATTTTCTTTCTTTGTATTATTAATATAGTCAATGTCTTTTTTTGTATTGCTTACACACAACAGGACACAAATTTACTACCATGAGAGATAGTCGTAAAAAGGGATAAAATGTAAATGTGAGAAGCTATATAAAGGATGCTAACGGGAGAGAGTAAGAGCATCAAACACAAAGCAAAACACATAACACAATGGGGGCACCAATGGCCTCTTTCCTTGTCTTAGCATTCTCCCTTGCTTTTGTCTCTCAAACCACCGCAAATTACTTCTACTCTTCCCCTCCACCACCGGTTAAGCATTACTCTCCTCCTCCTGTTTACAAGTCCCCACCACCACCGGTTAAGCACTACTCGCCTCCTCCCGTTTACAAGTCCCCACCACCACCGGTTAAGCACTACTCGCCTCCTCCGGTTTACAAGTCTCCCCCACCACCGGTTAAGTACTACTCCCCTCCTCCGGTTTACAAGTCTCCCCCACCACCGGTTTACAAGTCTCCCCCACCACCGGTTAAGCACTACTCCCCTCCTCCGGTTTACAAGTCTCCCCCACCACCGGTTAAGCACTACTCCCCTCCTCCGGTTTACAAGTCTCCCCCACCACCGGTTAAGCACTACTCCCCTCCTCCGGTTTACAAGTCTCCCCCACCACCGGTTAAGCATTACTCCCCTCCTCCGGTTTACAAGTCCCCACCACCACCAGTTAAATACTACTCCCCTCCTCCGGTTTACAAGTCCCCACCACCACCGGTTAAGCACTACTCGCCTCCTCCGGTTTACAAGTCCCCACCACCACCAGTTAAATACTACTCCCCTCCTCCGGTTTACAAGTCCCCGCCACCACCGGTTAAGCACTACTCGCCTCCTCCGGTTTACAAGTCTCCTCCACCACCAGTTAAGTACTACTCCCCTCCTCCAGTTTACAAGTCTCCACCACCACCGGTTCACTACTCTCCTCCTCCCGTAGTATACCATTCCCCACCACCACCGGTTCACTACTCTCCTCCTCCCGTAGTATATCACTCCCCACCACCACCGGTTCACTACTCTCCTCCTCCAGTCGTATACCACTCTCCACCACCACCGGTTCACTACTCACCTCCTCCAGTCGTATACCACTCTCCACCACCACCGGTTCACTACTCACCTCCTCCAGTTGTATACCACTCCCCACCACCACCCAAGAAGCACTACGAATACAAATCTCCTCCTCCTCCGGTCCATTACTCTCCCCCTACGGTATACCATTCTCCTCCTCCTCCAGTACACCACTACTCACCTCCACACCAACCCTACCTTTACAAATCACCACCTCCTCCTCACTACTAGATTACTTAATCGTCTCTAATGGTAATTATTATTTCTCATACTTTACAATGCTACACTTCAATCAAATCTAGTAACCTATTATTTCTTATGTTAACATATCTCATATATTTTTGCAGGAGTCGACGACGATACACAAGAAAACAAAGAATCGTTTGGTGATATAATAAAAGACACAAGATCGTTGACGGGAGAATTGAAACGGATACATATGTCAAAAGAGAAAGTTTCCCATTTTAATGTCTTTTCTTTATTTATAAATACGTTACTGTAATAAACTTCAAACATGTTAATGAGTGTGATCCCTTCATGCATGCAAATCAGTTATATGTTTGTAAGTAGAAGTCCTGTTTTTTGCTTCAAATCCTTCAATATCAAAGTTTGGTTGTTCAATTAAATAAAAGTATGAGTTTCTTTTCATTTTTCCTGCTCCACTATCCCAAATTTTAATTAGCAGCTATGAAATTCTAAAATGAACCATCAATATCAATTTCTCTATAAGGATATATAGATAAACGTTAACATCATCGAGGAAACTGAAAATGTGTTTTAGTTAAAACTGGTCAACAGTCGTCGTACTTCTGTCTAAGTACATCCTCTTAATCGAGTCTTAGTTTGGCCAGACACAAACAAACAAAAACCGAGTCTGTTGACGGTAAGGAGATCATAATATGCCTTGAGGTCAACGGCTCTAATAGAATCGCAGTTGACTTATGCCGTACCGTGTGATACACCTCACGTGCCTTCCTCTTGCTTCTCAGAACAAAGGAAACTTGTTTTTCAACATAGATTAATTATATAAATAAGGAAAGCAAATCTATGCAAGTGATCAAGTGTCAAGTATTTTGTGACTATTAGTTTATTTCATGCTTAGTAGTATATCTCGGCTTGGGTAAAAAGACTATACATTCTCGTTTTTATTTTTATGTGTTTGTTTCTTCTGTAATTTCGTATTTGGATTCATCATTGTTTTTGTATTTCTTCATTTTTCTGATATATCAATTACATTCAATTATTCATTTGAATCAAGTGGTAGTATATTTCTGCATTATTTTTTTGAACAAAAAAAAAGTATATTTCTGCATTATTGGTTACCTTAAGCTATTTTGGAAAAAGGAGGCAGGTCTTCATACTTCTTGTCTTGAAATTATTTAAGTGGTTAGAGAGAAAATCATAAGAAAATACGGAGTATTTGACTATTGCAAAATTAAAATCTATGTAAGAATAAGACATGTATAATCTGTACATGTTTGTTTGTTCGTTTATAATCTTATTATTGTCGGGGTTTTCCGTAAATTATATGTCTCATTCGGACTTAGGTCTTAGACTATCTGTCTTTCTTTTTCATCTCTTTTACTCTTTGCATACATTAACATTAGTCAAGTCAACTATATTTTTTGGATCCGCATCGTCTTTGTTCTTGACCCTCATTGCCGAAGATAACTCTCTCCGACTCTTTCACATAAATCCACCGGATTCCACATATATGGCTGTTTTGATCAGTACAGCAAGAATCTTTAACCGTTGATTAAATTATAATCTTAGTTACTACATCCCGAATAAATGTTTCTCAATTTGATGGACGCATTGTGATGATTTTGTTCGACCATCTATAGAATGAAACATAATGGTGCATGACACATTGCATAAATTATGGACCCATTTTGACTTATGTGACATAAATATCATTAAGTATGAGCAAATCTGCATCATCAAGCACCTTCCTTCAGTTTCAAGCTAATGATAACATCATTGATATAATTTATGAAGTGATTACATCAAACATACATATGATTGGTGTCAGAATTGACTAAGAAGGAGATCAGTTTCAATGGACAAGAAATTGCTTGGTGACATCAAAAGTGAATGATTCTCTCAATATGGATATGTTCTGAACCATATCCATATACACTTATTTGTAGTTTTAGGGATTCAAAGAGGAAACATGGTTTCAAGTTTCAACTTTATACAATTCTCTGTGAACCCATAACTGAAATTCCTAACAAAACCAAGATGATCACATATCAAAGGTTGAAGCTTAAGGCAATCACAAAGCAAGACTACAATCGTATCACATTCCATTTAACAGTTTTACAAACAGTCTGGATTACAAGAAAACAAACACAAAGCACATAGAGAAACAGTGATACAACAGCTTAAGAACAGTAACAACAAAGAAGCAGATACATTCATACAATCAAATACAGAAAATCAGTAAATAATCATAAACAGAGAGATACAGATTCCTTCCTTCTATGGAATAATAATGCGCAACGAACACAAACGGACCTTTTTTTCTGTTGTCATGGCATCAATGTAAGCTTAGCATCAAACACAAAACCTCGACACAATCCATCTGCATAACCAGGGACGCCCTCAATCCATCTCCAACCTTGCCAACAATCCCACATTGCAAGCTTCCCCATCCTTTTAGCAGAGAAGTAAACCCTATCTCCACCTCCAAAAACTTTAAACTTACTCGATTCTTGAAAACCTCGGTACATCTCTAACGGCATTCTACCTGCTTCTTCCCACTCCAAGCTTTCTAGATCAAGCCTAAGTATCAGAATCGTTGAACAAGCCGGGTTCAACGAAAACGTCGATTTCAATCCACCGATCATAAGAAGCTTAGAATCACCGTTACCGCGCAATAAACGCGGTCGTTTGATGATATCGAATATATCACCCCATTCATGTTTCTCCAAGCAAACCCAATTGGTATGAGTGATTGTGAGATTCGTCAATTTACATGAGAAAAGCTTCCATTGACTTCTCCATGGAGATCCAACATCACACAATGCGAAAACCGAGCTAGACATTAACACAGGACTTCTAGGTTTCGATGGTAAATTCGACGAGAATTTGAGCCATTGGTTAGCAACTACAGTACCTGAGTAATACAACGCAGCGAGCTCAGTGAGCACCATGACTCGATTCACCGAATCAACAAGAACAGTACCATGGCGTGACCAAGCTGAGCCAAGCTGAGGCAAAACCTTGAACTGCCGAGTTAACGGATTACAAGCGACGAGCGATTTGCTAGATTCAGCTAAATCAATCGAATCTCCCCAAAGATAGATCAATCCGCTTGAAGAAGCTACAGGCTGAGGAGATCGGAAAGGGAGGAAATCGAGATTGAATCTGAACCATTGATTCTGCTCTGGATCATATACATGGATGTACGGTCGGATATTCGTTGCGTGTCCGTTTCCGCTGTGACGGTGACTGTGGTGGTGATGAGGAGGTCGGAGAGCGAGTAGATTCAACGGCGGACGAGTTGAGATAATCTCTATGAAACACTGAGAGGTCAAAAGCTGGTTGAAGAACTTGCAGACGGATCTGCAGATCATGATATCACGAATAGGAAGAGATGAGAAGATCTGGTGGAGAGAATCAGGTGGAAGACAGTTTACCGGAGACGATTCCATGGTTTTTCTCTTCCTTCTCCGTAGGTTTCGGCGGCGGAGAGAAATGGTCTAATCGAGAATTGTGGGAAAACTAAAGGGTAAAATCGGAAAAGTATGAGAATGCGCCATTGGTATGCGTTGTCATTGGTTCCGGTTTTGGGTATCGGAAGGAGAGTGGTGAAGAAAAGGGAAATAATATATAGTTCCCATTTTGTCCTTGGGTTGCTTAATGCGCTGAGTCACCTACTTGTCTGCTTATCATTTGAATATTTTCATAATTGACTATTTTATATTCTCTTTGGTCATTATTTGTATGAAGTTTTGTATTAGAAAGACTCGACATACGCATTTTTCATAGATTCATAATTGTTTAAACCTACTTAATATCTATATATATATTTTTACAGTCATTTTGTGAAATAAGTCATGGAGTTAAGATTTATTTACAATGGCTGTCACTGACATTTAATAATTATTTTTTATAATTAGAAAGAAAATCTTCTAATTAAATATTTGATATTTAACAATCTTCTCAAAATCTTTCTACTTTAACTACACAATTAATTACTAAAATAAAACTTCCAAAATATTTAATATCATTTAATTACTACAAAATTATCGTTTTTGATATTGCTTTTCGGCATGATTATAATCATGAAGCCGCATAGATATTTGATAGCATTTAATTACTACAAAATTACAAAATATTTAGACAATAATTCATAAACATATCATAAGTAAGATCAACATTAATAAAATAAATGAGTTTTTTTTACAGGACGAGTTGGCGGGACAGATTTGACAGAACGTTACTTAATAACAATTGTAAACTATAAAATAAAAACATTTTATAGAAATATACAATTTGCAAACTTTTATATATATTAATTTAAAAAATAAATTATTCTCGCGGTGTACCGCAGATTAAAATCTAGTTATTAATAAATTAGCAATCAATAATTTGTAAAGCATTGAACGGCACAACTTACACCAGCTCTGGTTACCTGTAAAAAAAAAAGAATGAATTTATAATAAAATTATAGTATTGAAATTCTAGTTTCATGGTTGCATTATTAAATCGTACGCATAGAAACAAGAGGCTATGTCGGCCTTGTTGTTTATCGGGTCGGTCCAAAACAATTTCCGGCTACTTTTTCCTATATTAGCTTAGGCTCGGAAATGGATTTGAACATTTTATTGTTGGTGAAATTCTAAATGTAACATGTAAAGATGAAAAAACTGCTTAGAGAAAGATCATTTCACCAAAACAAGAAAAAGATAGAAAGATTTTGATGTATGGTCTTAGACAATTTCATCTCTTCTAACAAATCAAATATCCTTAAAAAGCAGGAAAATCTAGCCAATAGAGTATTGAACACAACCATAATTGTTTTATCAATTCAGTAATACTTTGAAAATATTATGGCAACAGAAATGTATGCGTCCACGTGTAATAAAGCCCTTAACACCTAAAGAGAATTCGGAAGAAGACTTATAAGAAGATGTCCAGTCTCCACACTTTTTTGGATATTGTTTGCTTAATTTATGACAAAATAATCCAAAAGCTGATAATGTTTCATGCCATCGGGTCTTATAGTGTTAAGTTCTCAGATCTTCAAGTTCAGTTCACGGGCATTTAATCAAGCTGAGGTAAATATGTATATTGGGCCAACTAGTCTAGTTAACCCGTTTCTGAACAAAGCCATCTCAAGGGTTACAATTTTACTATCTCGCGTAACAGCGAGAAACAAAGGATCAAACTTGGTAATACGCTCAATACACCACTACCCTGAGGCTCAAGCCTTGTTAAGATATCAATTAAGCATTAGCCGCAGTTCTTAAGCAGTCCAAACAATCTCGAATGTTTGCTCCAACGCTTCAGCGTCTAGGATTTAATTTTCCGACTTTAAAGAATCAATATTACTAACATAGAAACCAGATATCTATTGACTAGAACTGATAGATATGAGAACAACGATTGGACAGATTAAAACCCAAAATTTCAAACTCCTTCACTTTCAGTAATAGACAAATTAAGAAAGAAAAAAACAGAGAATCAAGCCCTCAGGTCTTAAAAGACAATTGTTTTACAACTTAGTCATAGATGGCACAACGCATTGGCTTCTTCTATGCCAAAGACCATTAAGATCATATCTCCATCGCTGCAACCAAACATGTATGTGTGTATGTGTATATATATATATATATAGAGAGAGAGAGAGAGAGAGAGAGAAAGAGAGACAGAGACAGAGAAGCAGGAGCAGCAACAAAGATAATGAGTCTCAGCAAGAAAAAACCAAGCGGCACCACTCAAACTCATTAGAGTCATCATCACAGGGCTTAAATCTCACCAAAAATAACAACATACAACTACAAATGATTAACTACATCAATACCAAACAACAAAGATTAGTGATAAAAGAAAAATAGCCCTCAGTATTCACAAAAATCTGTCATATACGGCGCATCAAAATCAGGTTTTCAAATATACTCAAAGTTACCATTGCAAGAAACCAGTAGTAGCAGCAGCAGCAGAGAACACAAGAAGCAGAGGAAGAAGAAGAAGAAGAAGACTGTTGAGATGATGATGATGATAATGATGATGAGGAGCAACAATGGTAACTACGAGAAGAACATTCAAAAACCAGGGCACCACTCAGAAATGATTTCTTACATCAATGGGCAAAGACAAACCAAAACATAAAAACCGAAACTTTAATTAAAAAACAAAGCCCTCAGATCTCATAGCTATAAATTTGATCATTCACGGCTTAGAGTAAATGGGTAAAATCCGGCAACCTAAAAAATCCCTGAACACCACCGTTTCGCATCCGACGCACGTGTGAGACGGATAGATGGTAAGGGTGGAAGTGTGCGCGTGTGAATGTCGTCGGAGACGAAACGACGGCGTTCAAGGCTATTAGGTTAAAACAACACGCCGGAGATTACCCAAATACAACCGCTCTATAACATAATTTTATGCATCATTGGGCAAATCAAACAACAACAAACCAAAATTGCAGAAACGATAAAAGAAGATCGGATTCAAGTTTTTTAGAAAAAAAACCATTACCTAACAAAGATTTGATAAACTAGAAACAAACAAAAAAACAATTACCAAGCAAAATTTCAATAAACTAGAAACAAAAATAGCTAATCGGCGAGAAGGAAGCCAGGAAACAAATCTGGGATTGAAGTTTCAAGGTTAGATAAAGACGATGAAATTAGGGCTTCATATGCAAATTGTCTATTATACCCTTGTACGTAAATACTGTAAATTATTAGGTTCATGGGCTTTTGAGGTTCTAATCCATAACAAAAAGGCCCATTCTGATTTATTTAGGTTTTTCTTTACATATTAGAAACTTCAGGCAATATTTAGGTTCAAGTGCATTTTCTTTCTCTTCTCTTAATGTTTAGGGGTTCGAAATTCTAATCATGACGGACATCAAAGAGCGTGTGCTCAAGTACGGAGAAGTGGAAGATGATGGAATATATAAGACAATATTTGTTGTTTCACTACCAATTTGTGAAAACCGAGGGCTACACGATTATTTGGGAGATATTGTAACTGCGGGTACTTTTGTTATAGTCGAAAATGAAAATAAATCTAAGTAAACGGCTTGATGTTTTCCATGTCCTATCGAAAAATATTCTTTCTTCCATAACTTTCATGTATGTAAGCAAAATACTTAAATGTATAAACTAACACGTTCCATTATCTTACGGAAAAAATAATATTATTTGTGAAAAACCTTAAAACTTAAAACGAAATTTTCATCAAAAACTTACTTAAAACATTATTCATCAAAAACCTTAAAACGTAACTAAATGTTAAATTTTGTAATACCTGAAAAACATGTTAAACTTATGACACCAAATTTAGAGATCAAAAAGACATGATGCTTAATGTTTTAGTAGTAATATATAAATAATTTTAAAAACATTTTTTTAATAAAACAAAAACAAGTGTTAAAAATTTAAATTAAGTGTAAACCATATTGAACCTAGGACACCTCTTAGGGGTTTGGATGTTGTGTCCAATTAGTTTACACAAAATTTAAAAATATAACACTTATCAAAACAACTTTTTTTAATAGTAGTAAAAAAATATAAGTTAAAAACATTTGTAAGGAAATCAAAATTATTATTAAAAAGAAAAAGAAATAAAGAAAAGGATACCTGGTTGGACTTGGGTAGGAAGGAGGGCCTCACAGCAAAGCCCATTGATAAGGCCCATTGATGTGGTGAGTCTTTAGCCGTTCTCTGCCCTGTTGTTTCTCGACGAAGAAAGTCGATGAGTTTTGCATCTTCGTCATCCTGAACAAAGAAAGCCAAAACTGCTCTTCACGGATTGAGAATGAGACGTTACAATGTTTTTTTGGCAAAGCCTCTCAAAGCATCTGTACAACGGTACAATGTTTTCATGCTGCAAAGAGTGTGTGGCTTTGGACAAGCCTCTCTGCTGGAGGAATCCCTCTTACACGAGCCGAAAGCTTACAACTTGTTGCGAACCAGACGAGTATACCCTAACCTCTGGATTCAAATTCCGACTCCAGGAGAGTCTTTGACAACAAATCCAAGGTCAAATATGTTCCAAAACCATCAAATCATCAGCCGAACAATAATTACCGTCAGCAACAACAGAACACTCAAAGGATACACTTTAAGAAAGACCCACATGAGTTCTTTGCAGTAGCGAGCCATCTGTTTCCACTAGCAGACATCCTCCCAACTTACCCTCTAGCAATGCTAACACTTTCCCTGGTAATGTCATGACTAATCCTCAGAATCAAAATCACTTATCCTCCTCGACCTGGTCCTTTCCCTCCTAGATAACCTTACCCTAACTCTGATCCTCCTCGACCAGAGACTCTGCATCGTCCTATATTGGTAACGGTTTCCGTCCAATGCAGCATCCGCGTAATTACAGGCCTAGGTTTCCGTCTCCACCTCTCTTGACTGCTCCAGATATCAGCAATCTAAGTGTGTCTCTCAATATCCTAATCAAACGCAAAATCTTCCTAATTTCAATCCTCAAGATATACAAGAATTCAGACCAAAAATGGAATCCTAATCGAAACTGCTGCTCGTCCATGCTAACGAATTACTAATAACAGGGGAAGTTAATTTAAAGATCCGACCTTTAATCGTTCTCGATTAACCGGAGACAGAAGATGCTTTTTCCTCCGATCAAACCTTACGGATATGTTCTGAGACGAAGAGTGAATTTTTAGAAGAGATCATCGACTTACCTCTATATCAGAAAGGATCATCGGCGATCCTCTATATAAAAACAGAGAACTTGAAAACGCTAGGGTTTTCTTTTCCGTGTGGAAGAAGAAGAAGGAGCGTGCAGAAATTTTTGATTTCTCAAGGAAGAAGAGATGAGTGATCGAGCGAGTATTTATAAGCGGTTTACACAAAACAAAAAGGAAACTTTTGACTGATTTTCCTTTTTTTTAATCTCTTTCTGACTAGGGTTACGTTGTTTTCTTTTATTTAATTATGCTGTTAAACAATTGAAACGTTATTAAGAAAGTTTAATAACGGTCATATTTCTCCTACTGCGTAATAACGGTCATAATTTTATGTATCATACAAAACTTTTGAAACCGAGGATACTCTCCAATGGCGAGGACAGAGCTCAAAGTTGAACCACGTGCCACTATTGCATCTAACTTGTTTTCTTTCGTTAGCTTTTTGATTCCATTCCCCTCTAAAGTTCTTTCATTTTCTGCAATGCTGCTTTCTCAGTTGATGGAATCAAAAAGGTAACGAGTTTTACCTTAATGTTTTGATGCGATGATCAAGACGAGAAGAATGCTTCATTACAATTCCTAATGATATTGGATTACCCGTTCCATATTGGATCATTCACCACTACTTCTTAGCCAGAGAAAAAAAAAGCGATGCTGAATTTATTCATGAGTTGGCACTTTTTGCTAGCAAATTTTAGTGAACAAAACTTGTGTTTTTGTTGAACATGTACAACCAAGTTACAAATACGCTGCTGGTCTTCTCTATTGGTTAACATTTTGGGCTAGAGATATGGATCAAGAGTCGAAAATCTATCAAACAGTTTGAGTTTCCCATATTCAGGCTTTAGCCGCAGAAAACATTCGATTAACAATTTACATGTGTTGTGCTTGTTTTAAGCAAATCTTACTTATTAAATCACTGTATTGCATGTTTTAGTCCTTGTAATAGAATTTTAGAATGCAAAACGCTGACAACAAGATTACAATAGATCATGAGAGTAATCACAACCAAGTCACAAGCTTTGGTGGTGTGATTTAGTGCTTCACCACTCTTGTAGCTAGTTGACAATATATTTAAACACATACATAAACCTCATACCGTGATTAATTTGACGTTCAATATTGACGTGCTCGATAAAGGATAATATGTCATTTGCAAACTAAGATTCATAATACACTTTCTTGATTAAGATCGGTTAAGAAGAAAATAATCTTAATGTTGTTTTCAAAAAGGTCCAAAAGAAAACGAATCATGTCTGACCAAGGAAAATAGTACAATTTTATAGACCAAATTAGTCTTATGATTTAGCTTATCACTTATCAGATATCTGTTTAGAAAATGAAATTAAAATCTTACTGATCTTTACTAATCAAAAGCGGCAACTAGAACTGAGCCACATTGAGTCATTGACCCTTTTAAAGACGACTATCCGATATGGCCCTTCAAATACATTTTTGCCTTTTGGATCACCAAGATGAGATGAAATTATACTTTAAGAAATGGATTATGTCACATAACTTGGTTAATTAAACTATAACTATCGTAGTTAGGTCAATTCTTATTTTAATTATCCAATCATTTTATTTTCCTCGCAAAAATCCACACATAGTGGTTGATTTGTTGTTTGATTGGTCCACACCTCCAAAACAAGATCACCAATATTCATTAACAAGTTTGGCTAAACTTTTATGACATTGTGAGTTCGAATTCGACCACCAAATAAATATATTAACAACAAAAAAGGGCTGAATCATATCTTTTGTTCGTGGAAATAAACACAAGCATACTTCCTTGGCATTAATTACTTTTATTTAAACCACCTATCGAAACTATTCAAGAACTTGAACAAAATGTTTCATAAAGAACGTAAATTTAAAATGATGTGCTAACGTGGGATGGATCTCTCTACTTGATGGACTCTTCACACCTTATTGACAGACGATTGGTCTTTTAAACTATAGAATTCTAGATGAATATAATACAATAGTTTGACACTAATATAATCTACAACTAATACAATTAAAAATGTCGAAAAAGTAACTATAAATCTCGAAGACAGCCATTGAAATTTCTGTCTTTCACATACGTGAGGGCGTGTTTCATATCATCCGATGTTTCTTCTAACGGGAAGTCGCGTCGGTCCGTACGTACCACCGTGGTAACAAATAACGCTGGTTATATGCCATCTAGCTTTTCCAAACAAGGAATGCTTGCCGTTTTCTAAAACCTGCTCTGACCTCAAGTCGGCAAGCAGTGTGCTCACTTCTCAGTGTCTGTCATTTGCTCTCTCATCTCTCCTTTCCTGCCCTTAACATAATTTGATGTTTTACATAAAACAGTTTGTCCATTTTTTGTTCTTATATATTATCCTTTTTTTTCTAATATCAAACTTGTTATCAATGTGAAAATCGGAGATATATCATATATTTCAATAACCAATGCTTCTTAATGATTTATTGTTATTTTCGTTTTATGTTTTTGACCGTTATGAATACAAATCAAACTATGGAGAAAAACCAAACTCGAATAAACTTTTTGGTTGCACCAATAAACAGCATAAGCAATGAAAGCTTGAAACAAATCTAATTATGAGATTCTCGGTGAAAATAAAACACCACAAAACAAGAATCTCCAAAGCAAATCTGATAACATTACATACAAAGCTGAGTTTTTGACTTATTCGCAAGCAAGTTTTGTGTCGAAACTGCTCAAACAGATAGCGAAAGCCTGAAACGCAGAGAGCGGATACCGGAAATCCATCGTGAACATGTCTTTTCCCACTTTCCCAAACTGCAATATGATCTTGTCGGGACCATCGGTCTGACCAGACGGTTGCGGCTGAGTTAGGGGTTGAGGTTGCGGTTGAGGCTGAGGCTGAGGCTGTGGTTGGTTTGCTGCAATGAGCTGAAAGTTCTTAACTGATGCGACTGTTACACGTCCCCTGAAGTTTAAACACCAACACTGAAGCTGTTCATGCCACCTCGGCGGCTTGTTCTTAAGCACAAGTGGTGGCGAATTCCGCTCTTTCCCTTCTTCTAATACCACTTCTTGGTCTTCGCTTAACGGGCCAAGAATGTCGGAAAACCGTGCACTGCTAAAATCATTCGAGTAATCGTAAGTGATTTTTCTCGATGACGAAGAGGTAATGCTGCGGAACGATTCGTCGAGAATAGAGCGCGGGACAATGATATCGGGCTGTCCAGGCACAGTTCCGCCTTCCGCAAGGGAAGAGGCGGGAATTGAGTTCATCGCACAATGCATTCTCCTCGGACCACGGGTACCAAGAACGTTTAGCTCATAAGAAACCTGCGCAATTTTGTAGCTCCCACTAGGTACTTTGGGAGAGACTCTCTTTGAGTAGAATCTGCGGCTAAGACCTACCGGTTGGACCGCTCGAGCGATGTTGCTGTTGTATGCTGGTTGTGTATCGTATATTATAAACTTCGTCCCCAGAAAATTAGACCTGCCAAAGAGGAGATAATCACGCGTTAAGCCGGAAACATTAGCACATTCGCTTTCTAAATGTCTTATAACTAGGCAAAGTCTTTCCTATTACCTGATTTTGCCAATGTAGGTATTGCTTGATCTCGAAATGGTGTCGGCGTGCATAGAGATCACGTACTCGGTGTATGTAGTTCTTCTTATGCGTTTTGCAGAAAGAAGAAACTTTCCATTCTCAACCAACAAAGCTGCAAATATTCATGCTTTCAGATTTGCTTTGGAGAACAGAGAAAAACTTGGAACAAAAACAGAGAAAATGAAGTTTTACCAGGACTGAGACAAAGATATAAATGATAAGTCAAGTTAGATTTATCCCTTTTGATAAAGCATTGCATTGTTGCATCTCTTGGTCCAGGCTATAAACACCGAAGAAGAAATTACTTGAAATAACCAATCATAAGACTAACCAAAACATATGTGATGATGACATTAGTAAAGAATTGAAATCTAACCTGTTTCAACGAAACAGGAAATGTGATTTTGCCTGAGAGCTCCGGACTTTGAACAATCTCTTTACACATATCTCTCCATGACCTGCAAACAGAAGCACAAGCAACAACATGTCTACGAGCAGGCCACACACTTTCACTCTCTTCAAGTCTTTTGATCACATCACGTAATAACTCTGGAGGTAGATTCGCCCACGGTGTTTCTTGAATCGTTACTACAAGTTGTTCCTCATGAGAATCTTGAACCGAACCACGGGATTTACCACCTTCTTTGTTCAAGCTGCTTAACTTAAAGTCGAAACTACGCCTCGATAGACTTCCTATACTATCTCTCACATCACGAACTATGCTACGGAACGACATTTGTTTTTCTCTCTCTAAAGGTTCTGCAAGACACAAAAGTAGAGTTTTGATTCAAATTCTGAATGATACTTAATAACAAAGCAATGACACGGAAGAGAAGAGAAGAGAAGAGAAGAGAAGAAAAGAAGATTCTTCTTATCAATGGACCAAAAGCAGTAACCACCACAGGCTTTTTTAAAACTTAAGAAAACATTCTTTTGATTCACATTTAGTAAAAAAGAGAACAAGACAACTTCAAAATTGAAGGACAGAATTCAAATGAAGAATCTTCTAAAGAAGTGAAAAAAAAGAAAAGGGAAAGAAACAGTCTCTGCCCCCAAGAACAAAGTCTGTTTATTGGTCCCAAAATAAATAAACCCTCTAATCATTCTTGGATTCAATTGAGAAAAGATAAAGTCTTTACTACTTCAAGAAGAGAAGAAAAAAAAAAGGAAACTTTCAAGATTTACATATATCAAGTAGAAACAAAGACTCCAGATTCTGGATCATATAGTAGATCACAAATTAGGGCTTTTCTTATCTAAATCTTTAGTTAATTAATTTGGTTAGATCTAGATTAAAAATTGAGCAAATCTACATGAAACACACACAAAAGATTGATAATGAATTCGAATAACAAAAAGAGAGACACTCCACACATCAAATGCTTACACAAAACCCAGAAAATGTAAAGAGAACCACAAAAATCAAATCTTGAAACTTTCCAGACAAAACATAAAAAAAATTGGGTCAGAACTTACAGAGTTGTGTCTTTGTTTTTCCTCGTCTTCTCCGTTCAAATCCTTTAAGGGTTTCTTTTTGTCTCGATCTTTGTTTCTCTCTGTAGAAGTTATCTGTCTCGTACAGCACGCGGAAACCAACTACGTTGTCCTCCGCTCCACGAACACGAACACATCTTCTATTTTTTCACTATTTTTATAATTCAATCAAATATTTAATGAAACGAAACTGTTTTATTACTCTTCACAGTATATATTAATAATATTCTCTGTTTGTGCAAGAAATTTAATTATATAATAACATTATGTTTTTAAAACATAAAAATTAATGTAAAATAAATGCCTCCACTAAGCAGAAAAAGATTTTTAAATATTCAGCAAGTTGTTTTTAGTCGTTGACCTCCTCTCATTTCTTGGAAATATCCTGAAAAAACAATTTTGTAGAGATTATCTCTTGGTAAGATTTATGTTTCTTTTTATCCCAAAAAAAAAAAGAGATTTGTTTCTTAACTTGTAAGTCATTCATGTTGTTGATAGCATCTAAATATGTACATGTTTTTTACCAAAACAAAAAAAAAAAGTCCATGATGAGTATAACAAAAAATGAATGTGAATACAGAAAATGGTTTTAAGGGTTGTTAAATTTGGTAGGGTTTACCTACCGTTCTTTGATGAGATTATTCAACTTTGGTTTCTCTTAAAACAATCTTTAAATGTAGATTAATAAAATAATTGATGGCTATCTGCCCAAAGATGAAATCAAATTTGTAAACTTTTCTTAAACCAACGTAACTATTTAAACTCTTTATTACTAATATCGAAAGTCACACAGATGTGTTTGGCTGCCAGCCACAATAAGTTCATTAGTGCAAATCTATGCGGAAACGACAAGTCTCAAACTCATAAAGCTTTTCTATCCTTTTGTAGCAAAATCATATCCCTTTGATTGGACTTCACTTTATATTTGAATTCCACTATCATTTGGCTTTGGTCGATTTCTTCAAACTTCTTAATTATTTGTCAACTTTCATAACCAAAATATATATATATTTCACCTATTATTAATTATTTAGTAAAAAAATGGGAAGATTGATTACGTGAGAACAACAAATAGATATGGATAAATGGATAAGGTAAAAAAAAGGCTATTTATTCTATATATTTGAACGGCTGAGATTGATTAATCCGTGATGTGAGATTAGTTGAGCAACACACACACACTCGTCATAAAGACAAAATCTCCATCTAACATGGCGTGTCAAGTACCTATAATACCCCTGATCATGTACTACTTCGCGATTTTTGGTAGAAGTGACATTGAGAATTATAGATAGATGCGATAACAAACATATACAAATATATATGTCGACTATAGTATCTGTTGTTTATTATTATGATAATTAATAAACCAAGAACCACATACGAAAAGAAGAAATAAAAGATCATTGGTATGGCATAGGTGGAGAAAGAGATGTGTTCAATTTATTAAAATACAAGAGTGGTACTATTTATTTTGTAGGAATCAATGCTGTGAAAGATTTGCAAGCTAGAAACAACTATTTCCCGATTCTTGTAAGAAAACGACAAAAAGAATAAATTTTGTAGATTTGTAAGAATCGGAAATTTTGGAAAGCGATACGTCGTGGCAGGTAAGGCACATCGAAGAGGTTGACTTTGACCTTTAAACCCTCGGACTAAGATAGAGGCCTAATCTCATATGATATGGAAAATTGAAAATATAAGGAAAATCATGGTTAGTGGCAGTTTTTGGGGTCTTCTTTATCCACTAAACTACCATTTTCAAATTATTCATTAATACCATTTACTATTATTCGCCATTTTCATTTGAAAAACTAGTGATATTCAACTATAATTTGCAGTTTAATGGTTTATATATACTAGTATTGTTATTGTGTCACCATCGAGTTTAAATTCATTGTAATGCATGTTATTGACAAAAAAAGAGATAGTGACAGAAATATAAATGAAAATCCTTAGGAAATTGCAGATATTTTTGCAGTTTTGTAAACAAGACCCATGAAAATGTTGACTATTCATATTATTTTGGTATCACTGTAAAATGTTCGATTAATCTTTATGTATGATAATGTAAAGTACTTACTGTCTTACTGGTATGCTATATCATTCTAAAATATAATATAGCCAGGTTTACAACTAATACCGGCCGTAGTGTAAGGAATAGGAAATTACAAAGATAACAATGTAAGTAAAACCAATTGAAAGATAAAGTAGCTAAATATATCATTGCACTGTGTTTAAATAGTTTAAATGAAAGTTGGCACGAACAGAACAAAACCCAAAAGCAAAGCCACTAGTATACAAAAACAGGTTGAATGATTAGTAGTATTTTTAAATACCGAAAAGAAAGAAATAAACGTGGTGCGTGCGAGTGAGACCTATTCACCTAAGATCAGGAGGGCTTCAATGTCACGCAGCAGAGAGCCAGAGAATATAATAAAACCAAGTTGGTTACTAAAATTTTGATCAACATACATACAGACACGTACATAGTATGTGTGTGTGCTTAAAAGAATCTCTAAAGCGAGATGCCTATACGAAGCATAATTTCGTAAATGTTAAGGAACATATAACCTTAAACAATTTTGTCAATTTTCATCATGATGATTTTTTGAACTCCACATGAGGAATCTCACAATCAAACCAGGTTCTCTCACAATCAAACCAGGTTATATACGTCTGGTGATCGAGTTGGTCCATGCACAATTCTTCATTAAAGATCTTGACTATAAGAAGAAGGAACTTTACCATCGATGAATGACTTTTTTTTTTTTTTTTTTATAAACTGACTTTTTGTTAATTATCATGGTAACTTAATAAAGCCCTCAAACAACTGATGATTTCAATTTTCAAGTTCATCTTCGTACTCATATATATATATTCAACATCAACTTATTTCTTTTTTGTTTGTTGTCTAAAATTGTGTTGGGCTCAAACTCTAAAGTACATATTTATTCGGGATGATAATAACTGGATTTGAAAGGTAACGTATTGGGCCTTATCATAAGGCCGTGTTAATATGTAAAAGCCCAAAAGTTAAAAATCATTTTTAGTTGGATAATTGTGAAACCCAGCTAGCGTACAAAATCATTGACACTAGAGAGTGGAGGAAAAGAAGCCGAAATAGTAAAATTTCAAGTCCTATCTACAACAAAATTATTTATATTGAATTATGGGTCCATCTATTTATTAAAAAAAATCCATTGTAGTTTACGTTTTTTATTTGGGTCAAGCCAAGCAAGGTTACGGTAAGATCAAAATATGTCAATTATTCCAATTATTATAGTTGACAATGACCTGTCTGATAACGATAGAGGGTAACGAACTTGGCATGACAAATGAGGTTGACCATCAATATTTAAAATATTAGCTATTACCTTTATAGAAGAAACTCAATAAGATGAATACTCGTAATTAAAAAATATATACTAATCACGAATGTAGTTATTTTTCTGTACCACTTATGAAAATACAGATAAAAAAATACACAGATTTGTTTTCAAAAATTAGTGTCTACGGTCATTTTCTCGACGTGATATTATTGTCAAATGGAATAAAGCTGTTTCACTATTTTAAGGAATTTTTTATATATTTTAAATTGCTTTCACATGGTTTGTTGGAAATAAAGCAACTTATTTCGGACAAAATAAAAAGGCTTCAAAAATCCACGTAAGCGGAGAAAATAATATCCTACGTGGCAAATTGCACATATAAAAACGTTACACGTCACCTAGGACTGATCGAACCGTCCACAAATTGACACGTCATAATATATAGCGGCTCTTGATGTTACGCCTCCGTTTGGTATCGCCGCGCTCAAATGTGTCCCAGCTTTTAATCGGCTAGAGCCTCTCTCGATTTTGGTTGGTATAATTTACATAATCACAATTTACTAAATTGTACTATAAATAATACGGAATACTTTGGTTGCAATAAAGAAAAACAATATGTAGATATAAAAAATTGTAGAAATTAATAGCATTTAATTTATTGGGTCAAGTCGATTGTAAAAGGAGAGTACAGGTAAATCTTTATGGAGTTGGAATCATTTGGTACCATCCTCGAACAATAAGAGTCTATAGGTGACAAATCGCATTAAATGTAAAACAATTTTGTTTTATTCATCGGTCATTTCGGTGAAATATATTGAGTTATTGAATCAGTTTCTATAGCCTCTAACAAGTTTTTTACTTTTAAATAAACGATCACATTATTCACTATTACTCGCTCTGTGTAATTTACAATTTCACATTATATGAACAACAATGAGATGTATATTGTATAATTAATTATATGTTAAATAAGTGTAAACGGCGTATGAATTATACATACGTAGAAAGGGATCAAGTTGGGGTCACTTTACAGAGCCATACGTAGTGGAAATACATCTGAATCCAGCTCATTTGTAACCACTGCTTTTTTAATTTCTCTCTTTATATTTATTTTTTCACCTTATAGACTAGAAAAAGAAACTAATAATACGTACGAATATATAATTTTGGAAAGAAATTATAAAGAAAAATGAACAGAACAAAGAAGAGAGATGCGAAAAAAGTGGGAGATAAGTTTGGTGTTTCAGACAAAAAACAAACTGCCAGTAAGATTGTCCATTCTCCTATTAATGTTTTGTTATACTTAAACAAAACATCTCCATAACTTAAATGTGATTGCTTTTTCTATGTTTATACAGTTTTGCATCTTTTTCTTTTTGTGATCATAACCACACAGATTCACAATACAAATGCCAAAATTATGCAGAATTTTAATAAAATGCAAACTATACTTATGCAGAAGTTTACTATCATCAGTTTGTTGAGGTGATTGCATTGAATAAATTTGTTTCTAAAATTAAGTCTGGTCATCTCACCATTGTAACATAGAGTTTTATAGTATATGTCAATTACTTTTTCTAATATTCAAATTAAAAAGACCATTAAAATAGATGGAATTATAAAATATTTTTGAGCTTGTCAATAACTACAAAATTATCATAGTTATAAAAATTTAATAAGTTCATCGTTGTACGAATGTATAGTCTAAATAAAACTGACCAGTGAAAAGCAAATTCAGTTTAAATGTGACGTACAAGGTTCGCTAGTTTTTACATTTATGTTGCCAATTAAGATGTAGTTTTACGTTACTTATTTTGATTTATCTAATACAAATGTGTCTACAAACGGAAAACACGTTGATTTATACTGACATGATACAGGTACGCATTTTTAGAACAAGAGCGAAAAACGAAATTAAAACCAGTGGTTGTCGAAGAAACAACAAAATAATGAAATATTTACGTAAAAAAATCGTTACATTATTACTTATTAGGCACCGGAATATTTCAATAACATTAAATAAGGTAGGTCATAAGCTAACTAAATCATGTCTCTCTACTTGCTTTTTCTCATAAATGCTTTTGATATCCGCCTAATAACCATATATAACCTCGACATTTATCTAACTCCTCGTCTAATTTAATACCGTAATTTGATGTTACATCAAAACCTCCCACGTATATTAATTACGCCCACACACCGCTCTATATACATAACATCAAATCGTCAAAGTATAAATTACAAAATGTATTGTTTCACCATTTATAGATTACATTGGAAAAACATCATACGGTGAACAATGACGTGTGTGTTACTGGTTTTGTATAAACTACTAGTTGCATGATTAAAGAGGTCAACATTTGGGGATAAAAAGGTAAAATTAACAGTCGGTGTCGTGACCAATTTGCGATTTGATCCAGCGGCGGTGAGAAGCTATTATGGGCCCACGTGGGCCTACATTACCCGAATATTATCCCTATCGTCTCTATCTGCAGCTGTTCTTGCTGATTACCTTTGATTATTTTTTTTGCCTTATATAATAATTTATACGAAAAAGCATCCATTATGATCTCAATCATTTAAAGATTAATGTAATAATATTCTTATAGGCTTCTCCACAGCTCACAATCTTATACTATTGTTGTTATTATTTCAATTCATCATCATTGTGGTTTTTTTTGTTCTATTTACTATGAATATACTCTATGCTTATATAGTAACCTAATATTAAAGTCACTCCAATAATTAAAAGACGTGTAATAGAGATAATTATTCTAATTAAGTAACTCACAGGTCACAACACAACTCACAAGTGGTAAAGTGGGACAGTTAAACACCGTCCAATTATCCACGTTAAAATTTCGTATTAAATAATTAGGATTAAAATTGGTACAGTCAACAATTGTTTGTGTATATATCCGATCAAAAATTCGATTTAAGAGCTTCATTTTAATACATGGTCAGTTTCTGAAATTTTAGTTTGCCGATTAAACCAATCATTAATCAGATGTTACAGTGAACCAGACACACATATAGTAGTTTATTCATTGCTTAACGAAATAAATAAAATATACAATATGGTTTGTTTTATAGGAAATACTTTAATTTTTGGTACCAAATTTTTCTTATAAGCAATGAGAAGATTCCCAAATTAAAAGACAGAAGGAAAGCGAAAAAAGTTCCCCTTTTAAGTCCTACTCCTCTTTTTGTAATATAGAAAGAAAAACTATATATATACAAAATAAAGTTATACGAAGAAAATTGTATTATATTTATAAGATCTAGATAAAATGGTCCATCCCACCCAATTAAATACCCCTAAGATAAAATCACAATAGACAAAAAAAATTTAAAAAGAAAAGAAAAAGGAAATTCAACCACAACCTTCGTCTTCTCTTGAAACTCTCCTCATCTCTCTCAAGAAAGATTCAAGTTCGAGTCTTAGCTATGTCTGGAAACTCAGAAGGACTGTTAGAGAGCTCAGGCGGCGGCGTGGGAGGTTCCGTCGAGGAGGAAAAAGATATGAAGATGGAGGAAACCGGTGAAGGAGCCGGCAGCGGAGGAAACCGGTGGCCAAGACCAGAGACTTTAGCTCTATTGAGAATACGTTCAGAGATGGATAAAGCTTTTCGTGACTCTACTCTCAAAGCTCCCTTATGGGAAGAAATTTCCAGGTTTGTTATATTTTGTTACATGCATATATATTTATAAAGTAGAAAATTTAAGCAGAAATTTTATGATCATATATTTTCGTCTCACATATTTATGGGATGTATATATAATATGTGTAGTCATATATTTCGGTAATTCATTTGAAATATATGACTACAAGCCTATTTATTTGCTTATAGGTATATGTATTACATACAACTAGCTAAGAAAAAGTTTGGATAATATTTGTTTCTTAATTATGAGTTTATTGATTGATACATGAATTAGGAAAATGATGGAGCTTGGTTACAAGAGAAGTTCAAAGAAATGCAAGGAGAAGTTCGAGAACGTGTACAAGTACCACAAACGTACCAAAGAAGGTCGTACCGGGAAATCCGAAGGCAAAACTTACCGGTTTTTCGAAGAGTTAGAAGCTTTCGAGACTCTCAGTTCCTATCAACCTGAACCTGAGTCGCAACCCGCGAAATCTTCTGCAGTGATCACGAACGCGCCCGCAACCTCTTCCTTGATACCATGGATTAGCTCTAGCAATCCATCAACCGAAAAAAGTTCTTCACCGTTGAAACATCATCATCAGGTTAGTGTACAACCCATCACCACAAACCCTACCTTCCTCGCCAAGCAACCATCTTCCACGACGCCTTTTCCTTTTTATAGCAGCAACAATACTACTACTGTTAGCCAGCCGCCAATTTCAAATGACTTGATGAACAATGTTTCATCGCTGAATCTTTTCTCGAGCTCAACTTCTTCATCTACTGCATCTGACGAGGAAGAAGATCATCATCAGGTTAAGAGCTCGAGAAAGAAGAGGAAGTATTGGAAAGGGTTGTTTACGAAGTTGACAAAAGAGTTAATGGAGAAACAAGAGAAGATGCAAAAAAGGTTCTTGGAAACACTGGAGTATCGTGAGAAAGAGAGAATCTCAAGAGAAGAAGCTTGGAGGGTCCAAGAGATAGGGAGAATCAACAGAGAACACGAAACATTAATCCATGAGAGGTCCAATGCTGCAGCTAAAGACGCTGCAATCATATCCTTCTTACACAAAATCTCAGGAGGACAACCACAACAACCGCAACAACATAATCATAAACCATCACAAAGGAAACAATATCAAAGCGATCATTCAATAACGTTTGAGAGTAAAGAGCCGAGGGCGGTTCTATTGGATACAACAATAAAGATGGGGAATTACGATAACAATCATTCGGTGTCTCCTAGTTCTTCAAGATGGCCTAAAACCGAGGTCGAGGCCTTGATAAGGATAAGAAAGAATCTTGAAGCTAACTATCAAGAAAACGGTACTAAGGGACCATTATGGGAAGAGATCTCTGCAGGGATGAGAAGATTGGGATACAATAGAAGCGCGAAACGCTGCAAAGAGAAGTGGGAAAACATCAACAAGTACTTTAAGAAAGTCAAAGAAAGCAACAAGAAACGTCCCCTTGATTCCAAGACTTGCCCTTATTTTCACCAGCTCGAAGCTTTGTACAACGAGAGGAACAAAAGTGGGGCAATGCCATTGCCATTGCCTCTAATGGTGACTCCACAGAGACAGTTGCTTCTCTCGCAAGAAACCCAGACCGAGTTTGAGACTGATCAGAGGGAAAAAGTTGGTGATAAAGAAGATGAAGAAGAAGGAGAGAGTGAAGAAGATGAATACGATGAAGAAGAAGAGGGAGAAGGAGACAATGAGACAAGTGAGTTCGAGATTGTGTTGAACAAAACATCTTCACCTATGGACATTAACAATAATCTTTTCACCTAAGTGGTTTTATAATCATTTTATTATATACACTTTCCTGTAAAATGGGGTTGAAGGAAAAAAAAAAAGCATATACAACAAATGTAAGTAAATGGCTTGATTTTTTAGTTATTAGTATTCCATTTCGTGATATATTTAATAAAATAATTGATTTTAAAGAAATATGTGAGATGTTTATCTAATACTAGTAATTTATAGAACCAGAAGTTTCACTATAGTATCAACTGATGAAAATTGAATCAAAATTGGCCCAATTGGTTGGGAGAAGCCAAGGGTAATCAAGCATCCATCTATATCCATGGGTACCCGACACAAGTAATAAACTTTTGGACCTACAAATTCAAATTGGGTCGTCGTTTTCATCATTTTTTTCTTTCTTTTTAATATGAATCTCAACTTTAACTTCTTATTTCTTATCCCATTCTAAATTTCTAATATGTAAATTTACCTTAAATCGTGTAATGAAAAGTATAGTCCGTGTGGTAGATGGCGTTGGTGCGTTTCTTTCTGTAATTTGTGCCTACATGTCACGAGGTGGAACCCAACAAACACACATTATATTGGAATTAATGTTAGTATTGAACAGTTGCCAGAAAATAATAGTGTCGTATTTTAAATGAAAAGACTACATTAATTAAGATTGTCCAGTGAAAAGATAACTTTAAAAGGAAACAGAAATAAAAATAAAAATTAGTAAAGCATAATTAAACAAAACTTGATGATGATAAATAAACTTGTTTTCTAATTAATTTTTGTGGAGTTTTTTTTTTATGTTAATCTTCTATTGCATGCTTATGTATGCATGTAACATGTATCTAGGCAGATCATATACTTATACCGGCAGAACATTCTCTTGCTCCTTTGGCAGCTTGAACATTAAGTACTAAATTGTGTATATGGAGTTTATGATTTTTCCGCTGTCTTCTTATAATCAAACAAGTACTAACCACTGGAGGCTAAACTTAACGTTTGAATTATCCAGTAACACTAGAATGGATTTATATATATGCGAGTTTTGTAACTACGAAAAACAAAGTTAAAGATGTTCCGTGGCATATTTTAGAGTCATAGAAAATAGACTTTTGCTCTTCAACGCCATGAGAAATCATTTGCCTAAAACTTCTTTATGTCCCCCCACGAAATGTTGACCTTTGTCGTGTCAAAACAAAAGTAAAAGCTAACTTTGATATTATGCTTTGCCGAAACTTATTTTTCAAAAAAAACCATTTATAGCAAAAAGAATCACTTTCTTTTTGGATATATCACCTCTTTTAGGTCAATTAGGGGAAACTTTTTTAAAATATCTTGAATTGTAATTGTTGTATTCCCGTAATGCTCAAGAACTCATCAATTCCGAAGGATTCAAAGTAATTAATTTATCTCATATTGCACTCTCATTTATGGATTATGATTATACACACATCTACTGTATTTGGGTCGTCATCATTGTTTTAGCCCCTCGGAAAAAAAGAGATGCAAATAGAAATTATAAAAACATTTGCGGAAAAGAAAAAGAAGAAGATTCCGTTCCTAATAAGTAGCCACCATTCTTTCTCACATCTCATTTTCCCTTTTCCATGCCCACTTCTCTGCACTTCGGGTTTTCCAAGTTTCATTTTTTTTCTTTCAATTATCATGTTGTCGGTAAATAGTTTTTTGACAATTAAGTTTCAAAATCATTAGACCTAAACTCGTAAGTCGTAACCAAACAAGCAATATAACCCAACTTAAAAAATTTGTGGCTATCGTAGAAACGTTTGACTGCTGCATCATTATATTCAAACTATCCAAGTTATCCATTATTATGGACTTTTTATTTTTATTTTTTTTTATGCAAAAATATATTTTTGGTTAAATGCAACAACAAAACAATATTTTGTGGGTTTTGGAAAGTAAATAATTTATGTGACACGAAATAAATTTTGGGTGGAAAAAATGATTGGAGAACTTATTTATTATTTTTATTTTGGTAAAAAAATCAATTACAAGAAAGCCATTTTTTCACATGGCATTTGTTGAATTTGCCATTTTTTAAACAGTTTGTGAGTTTGCCATTTTTATTTCATCGGAAAAGACAATTTTACCCTTGTTTTGTTGCAAAAAAAATTTCAGAATTGTTCTTCCACAAAGTTAATTTCTCGATCTGGTTTTTCATGACGAGATCTCATGACAACTCCAGTTTAAGCAACACCAAAGGACGAAAGCTTTGAAACTAATCTCTTTATCTTTGAGTTTCGATTTGTCAGGAGAAATTAAAAAACTCAAAGATTTCATGAATATATGATTATAATTTTCAAATTTGGTTTCGATTTGAAGATAATTTAGAAGGTTTGATTAATTCAGTGTTTATAATTAAAGCTCTTGGGTTTATTAATTCAATGTTTATAGTTGAAGCCCTTGGGTTTACTAGACATTATCCCCTTAGGGTTTAATATTTTTTCATTCAAAATCATTGAATGAAATGGTGTTTATGGTGATGACGTTTCATGAATCGGAGACAAAAGTGATGATGTTAATAGAACTAAAACTGAAGGTGGTGATAGAGTTGAAGTAGATGCGTGGATGAAGCCCGACGGTGGTGGTCGGCAAATAATTGTGGTCCGGCAACAAGCAAAAACGAAATGGAAGACAAAGGTTGAAGACAAGGACAAAAACGTAATTGCATTAGGCCTAAAATGGCAAATCCAAAAGCCCATATCAAAAATAGCATAAACAAAAGATTTGGCCAAAAAATGGCAATCTGAACAATAATCGTGGAGAACATTATTTTGAGATACAGCGATAAAATGATGTCCACTTGTTGATTGCTTTACATGTAGGTACTTACTCAGTGCCACAGATTGTTCGAGTTCATTACACATCTATGGTTTAAAATCATCATTACAAAATTTTCCTGGTATATCTTGCAAATTGCAATAACTGTGCAATGTTAACGAGTGATTATTCACAACGAATAATCTATTTATATCTGCATATTTAGTTAAATGATGATACAAATTTTCTTCTTAAGAATCCTGAATCCATACCTACACATTTTCAGTTTCCAGAAAATTTGTAATTCTCTTCGAGGATAACCAGTGCATATGCATTTCTTTCTATCTTACATTTAATTAAAGCCGCATTTTGCTTGGAAAATGTCTAATGTTTGAGTCTTAAATACAGTGAGACGGTGCATCTAATTTGAGTTGCAATAAAAATTTGAGATACAGCGATAATAAGTTCTTGGTCATATCATCATCCTCGCATTTGCTACATGATAATATCAAATGTCATTTGTCATAAGTATAATTATCTTTTTTTTTTGTAAACAAGTATAATTATCTAACACACGAAAAAATGGACTAAGTCAAAATACATCAAACCTCATTAGTCATTACAACTCTATATGTAGACATCATATAGAATTGACAGTAAGTAGGTCGCTCCGTGAGAAATTATTACACACACAATGAAATTGTAAACCTATACAAAAATATCTTGAATTATTTCAAAATAACATCCAATAAACACATAGAAAAATTTATGGACGTATAAATATTTCATAAATCAACTTTCTACATCCGTGGACGGTGGACCTGCGATTTCAATTTTCAATACTCGTATTAAATAAGAATAAATATTTCCTACGAGTCCTTTTCGTGTACTTTAAAGTCTACTTATTGCCTTGTTTGATCATTTTAATCTCGCAATTTCAAACTAGTTTAACTAGCTATTGATATTCTATAATTCAACGGTGCAAAGTAAGACTTGGTTATGCTAGCTAAAAGAATATAAAGTGATTGTTATCTGATCCAAATAAACGATAACAGACACCAAACAAATTAAAGGTGGGCTCACATTATAATGCAAGGGACGAAAAAAGACAACATGCACTTACAAAAAAATGGTAGTTCCTTTCTTCGAAGGTTGGGTAAGATATTGTAGATTCGTGTCTAGGTTTTAAGTAGTCATAGACAAATAATGATAAAAATGAAATATGTAAATACGCACATACACTGATACACACACACACACACACACACAAAAATGAGAAGAAAACAGCTCTTAACCAATCTGACACAAAATAGGTCTCTACATAGAGGTAATTTTCAATGTCGATTAGGTAACAAATTCATAATAATTAATTTAATTAGTGTAGTATATAGCTTGCAAAACATACAGAATAAAAACAGCGAGGATTATTGTAGATATATTTATATATACGATGCTCTTCATTGTTAACATGTGCAAAATCCATAACATCTTGAATGTTCATGAACCAAACAAACCAAACTTTAACTAAAATTTGTGTTCGGTATGAATAGTAATGCTAATTTAAAACAGCTATAATAATCACAATTTGTATGATGTGATAATCCTTGCAGATTTCACGAGCGAGTGTTTATGCACATGTATATTACAAGTAAAGTAAGCATACGTAAAAAACGTTAAAGAGGAGTCACGATCATCGGTAGATACATCAATTTTTCGGTTAAACAGACAGATCAGGAAATGCGACCAAACATGTGTCGATAGTACTTATGAATTAAATTGTGACACAGCGAATCATCATCGGTCTCAAATAAGAGTGTTTTTGTATGAATGGTTGGATCTGTCACGTGCACTCCACAGTAATAATTTACGAAATCACCCTTACAGAAAAAGAGAGTCTTGCGTTTTAGGGCAACGAAGAAGAAGAGACAGAGATTAGATAAAAGAGTAAGATTCCTTTTTTTACACGTGGACCCCAAACCCCACGCTCTCTCTCATTGTGTGCATGTGAACTTGGCATCTTCTTTTTTATTTTTTGTAATAAAATAACATATACTAATAAAGTTATTTATTTATCCTACCAAGGAAACTGTTACTGAAAAAGGATGAGTAACTCTCGTCTCACAGTCCCACCATGTAATTAATTTTTATAATGTAGACAAAACAATAATGGTAATAATATGTACAAAAACAAATAACACATCGTCACCACCAACAAGAACCATTCATTTAAGAAAACATATACAATTACATTTTCTTTTATTTTTATTTGCTTATGAAAACCCCACATTGTCCCCCTATCTTAACATTTTTTATTTATATATCCCAAGGAAAAAATAATTAAATCACAGTTTATTTTAATTTTGTTTTAACATATTAAATCTCTCTTCAGTATAACTTAAAAATCAAAGATGAAAAAAAAAAAAAAAAAAAAACCCTCCAATATTTAAATTCTCATGTTCTGTATCAAAACTTAAAAAAAGATTACTAATCTTTCACCACCAAACCGGTTCGAACTCGAATCATCATCATTACAGATTATTCGTCGTCTTGTTGTTGTTGTTATTGCTAGGCACAAGCTCGAACTCACCTCCTTCCTCTTCTTCATTCTCCTCTTCCTCATCTTCATCGTCGTACTCTTCATCTGTACCTTCTTCATCATCAAAGTTCTGCTCCGACGGCTGAGATTGCTGATCAGGCTGAGCCGCTGCGGGAGTAGTTGTCGCAGTCGTTACAGCCGGAGGCCATTGCTGCTCTGGTTGGACCATCAAGGGAACAGAATTATCCGGTTTAACAAGACCGGAAGATGAAGAAGAAGCTGCAATGTTGTTGTTGCTGTGGAATTTGTTCCTCTCTCTATATAAAGCATCAAGCTGGTGAAAGTAAGGGCAAGTCTTGGAATCTTCGGGACGTTTCTTGTTGCTCTCTTTGACTTTCTTGAAGTATTTGTTTATGTTTTCCCATTTCTCTTTGCATCTCTTTGAGTTCCTGTTGAATCCTAACCTTCTCATTCCCGCTGATATCTCTTCCCACAATGGTCCTTTTGGTCCGTTTTCTTGATATTTCGAATCAAGATTCGTCCTCAGCTTTATCAATGCTTCTATCTCCACTTTCGGCCACCGCGACGAGCTCGCTGAAGCTGCAGGAGTCATATTCTGATCACCACCATTGTCCGTTTTCGTTGTGTCTAACGTCGACACAACCGCTTGAATTGGCTGCGGAAGCGGAGCAGGAGGTTGCGGTGGAGGAGACCGTTGAGGCGGTTGCTGCTGATTGTTGTTATTAAGCTGCATTGATGGTCGAACTTGTTGCGGCTGAGGCTGCGGTTGTGGCTGATTCGGTTGTTTCTCTGACAGTTTTTGAAGAAAGGCCATAACAGCAGCGTCTTTTGCAGCGGACATAGAGCGTTCTTGAGCTAAGATCTCGTGCTCGCGGTTGATTCTGGCAATCTCTTGAACTCTCCAAGACTCTTCTCTAACCAATCTCTCGTGTTCTCGCTTTTCAACAGCTTCCAAGAATTTGCGTTGAAGCTCTTCCTGTTTATCAACTACTTGTTTCATCAACCGCTCGAAAAACACCTTCCATTTCCTCTTCCTTTTCTTCCTTGTAGTCGCAGTTCCACCACCCATCTCCATGTCAGAAGAAGTCGAATAAGAAGACGAAGACGATGTAGAATTATCCGATAGAAAATCACCGGAGATGTTTGGAAACGAAGGTACATTAATCTGCTGAGTATACGGAGGAATTGATGAAGAAGGAAGCGTCGGCATAACTGTCGTTACCGGAGGAGGAGTTGAAAATATGGAGCTGTTGTTGTTGTTGTTGTTGTTGTTGTTGTTGTTTTGCTGTGGTCGAAGAGGCGTTTGTTGTTGATGATGGTGGAGTGAGGTTGTAGATTGAGACTCGAGAGCTTCTAATTGATCAAAGAAGCGATAAGTTTTGCCTTCGGATTTTCCGGTACGACCTTCTTTGGTTCGTTTGTGGTATTTGTAAACGTTCTCGAATTTCTCTTTGCATTTCTTTGCGTTTCTTATGTAACCATGCTCCGCCATTTTCCTATCAGAACCAAAGAAAAAAAAAAGATTCACAAATTCATCAAAAAATTCATGAAGTAAATAGACTAATTTTGTTATGGAAAAAAAGAAAAAGGATAAATATGGTTGAGAAGTGGATCAATCAGCATGAGTTTGTGACAAAAGAGTCTTGCTTTCTCAATCTCATGAATATAACATGACCCAACTTATATTATCTAACTGTTAAATAAAGTTTAAATTTTTAATGAAACCCACTTCAAGAACTGTCCGAATCTGAATCTCACTGAACTATACAAACCAAAAAGACAACTCTTACAAATTCGGCGAAATTCAAGCAAATCCCAAAAGACAAAATTGAACCAAATCTCAGACAATTAACACAGATCTTTAAACAACACTCGTTCAATTTAAAAAAAAAAAACAAGTTTCATAATCATTCCCAATTAGAAAACAAAAAATTCAGAGAAGAAAAAAAGAGAGAGTGGAAAAAGAAGTATACCAAAAAAAGGAAAAGGGAATAAAGAGGAAAGGGAGAAGAAAACGCGAACCTAGAAACCTCTTCCCATAAGGGACCTTTAACGCTAGCGTCTCGAAACGCTATTCCCATGTCAGATCGTATTTTCAACAACGCTAGCGTTTCCTGCCGCGGCCAACGATTTCCTCCAAACCCACGGTCGTGCATCTCTTCCGACACCTCAAACGCCCCAACCGCTGCTGCCGCTGCTTCTGTTGCCGCTGAATCGTTGTTGTTTGATTGTGGCGGTGGTGCTGTAGCAGTTGTGACGGTTGTAGCCGCCGCTGTAGTGGTCGGAGTACCACCACCCAGTTGCATCATCGTTTAATAAAGTTTTTTTTTTTTTAATCTGTTCCTCTGTTTTTCTTTTTTTTCTACTCTCTGTGTCTTTGACGGAGAAGAAGTTACAGAAATGAAAAATAAAAAAGAGAAAAAATAAAAATTTAGAGAAGAAAAAAAAAATGGGAGAGATAAAGAGAGAGAGAGAAAGAGAGAGTTTACATGAGGAAGAAGAGTGAAATCTCTGGGCGCAGGGTTTTATGGTGTTAGAGAGTTTTGTAAATACCTAAGTTAATTTCTTTACTTTATTTTATATTTGTCTGGTGATGAGATCTGCTTGTCAATCTCAAGGAGCCATTCTAACATTTATATATTTCTTTCGATTTATTTCTTTTTTACCTATTTTCTTTTCTTTTTATTGATACTTTTTCCTCTGTTTGTGCCAAAATGGAATCTTCTCAAATTTCTCTCTCCTCTATTTTCCGAGTTTTGGGGTAAATTATTTTTCACTTTGTATTTTCTTACCAAGATTTGTATACTGTAATTGTGGTTTAGATTGATTTTATAGGGGGCTTGTAATTGTAGGTATCATCAAAAATGACCTCATAGGATTTTGTATCAATATATTATTAAATCTGGTAAAGGTGTTTTACTATTTTATATTTATAATAAAAAATTTCTTTAATAATATTGAACCACGGTTACGTATAGTATAATAAATATAATTACTCGTTTTTGGTTAAATTCCAAAATGTGAGGTTATTGCTATGTACTGTTGTAGAAGAAAAAGTTAGTAAAGATTTCAATTGTAAATTTGTTTTGTTAACTACGAGCGTTACGTAAAAATATATTATTTAGTTTTATCATAGATTAAAAAGAAGATAAAATTAAATTTTGAATGATTTTCTAAGATTTGTAAAAATTATGGTTAAAGTCCAAAATGTAAAATTATTGTTGTGGACTATTGTAGAAGAAAAATTTAGTAAAGATTTTAATTGTAAATTTATTTTGCCAACTACGAGCGTTACGTAAAGATATATTATTTAATTTTATTATAAATTAAAAAGAAGACAAAAATAAAATTTTGAATGATTTCAAAGATTTGTAAAAATAAAGTTTAATTGATAAAATTGTTAAATTTAGAAGTTGTAATTCAATAATTTTTTGTAAGTATATTTGATACAATCTATGTAACAAAATGTATGAAAAATAAAGTAAATATATGAAGTAAATTTTGGTTGATTTCAATTTGGTTATAAAAAATGGGTGATGGTTGTAATTGCTACCATGGACTGTTGTAGAAAATTGGTTATAAACTTTTGACTGTATTTATTTTTGATAGCTATGTTACGTAAAAAAATATTATTTATTTCTACTTTAGAGTTTTTAAAAATGAGGTTTGTAAATGAAATATTAAATAAAATTTTCATCCCAAAACATTAAACAAAAAAAACGGAGAGAGTCATTTTCTAGTAGAGCAAAGCTAGAGTAATAGTGTGGTGTTAAAAACCAGAGTTTATCATCATGGGTTGTATATGCAATGATGAAAAAAGTGGGCACAAAAAGATATATACGAAGGAAACTGAAGGATTTAGTTTTTAACCAATAGTTATTTATTACCAAAAAAGAAATTATTGCAGAGATTTATTGACAGCTGGGCACAAAGACGGTGGTGATTATTAGTTGGTTTTTGTCCGTCCAGCTAAATTGTCTTAAAAACCCAGTTTAAAAATCACAAATATTTTAATTCGAAGTTTATAAAATATTTCAAAAAACGTAAGACTATATAATTTTCTCATACTGATGTTTGCAGTAATGAATTCGTATAATGTAAGTTTATAAAAGAAAATATAAACACATTCGACATTCCCATTTTTATTTCAAACAGACATAAGTTATTAAGCTATATGTTGGTTCAAACATTGCTTATTCATTGTTTATGATCTTGTAATGATAAATAATGTGTCTTTGTATAAATCAACAAAATGCTGCAACAGGATAAACATCAATTTAGAAAATAGGGATAATTAACAGGATTATATTTCAAAGATCACAAGTAGAAGAACAAATAAAAAAAGATAGGGGTAAAAGGTAAAAGGTAAAACGTAAAAAAAGTTGGTGGAGATGAGGATGAACTTGCTTTTTGGAACGTATACAGTGGCGGGTGACTTACGTATTATTTGAAATTACTAAATTGTCCCTAACGTGGATCCCATTGACCTTTAATCATTGAGGCTTTTTAAGCTATTAATCTATTTTATTAGCTCTCAACATTTTAAGACTTTAAATCATTAATAAACTAAACCATCCTCATTACTGATCTGGATTTGTCCCCCCTGCAAATTATTTTAATATCAATTCACTACTGATCTTCTTCCACACTCTACAAACACGGGCTCGATTTCAAAATCAATCCAGAGATTTGATGATTTTTTTTTTGTAATAAATTATTGTTATGATACAAAGTAATCGAAATAATAAATATAAATGATGAGAGGATGTTGGAAGGAAAGTGGTTAGATGGAAGTCATTTTCGGGATTGAAGTAAATAGATTGGTGACCATTTCCCGTTTGAGGCCATACATTACATTGCCTCCGTTATTCATTTTTATTTTATATATTGATGGTTTTTGCGTCATCTCAAACCGATTTGACGGCCGTTATTTAACTAAATCAATTATTTAAACACTTAAAACGATGACAACCTAAACCATCAATGTCAATAGTGCAGGGTATTAATTTCTCCCAACGTCCCGTTTTAATTTAACCTACAAAATCTTACATGAAGTTAGGAATAGTTTTACTTTTACCAATATGTAGTTTGGTGGTAAAATCCATCGTTTCTCCAAAGAGGGATATGCATTTAGATGTGATGCGTTCGAACTTGTTTTGGAATGACCTATTTAAGTTCGTGATGGAACCACATATTAACTTTAATTTGGGTCAAAATTTTCCGTATTAACAATAACAAAATATAGTAATATTTTTGGGCCAATCACAACATGAATTTGAATCCCAACATACTACGGTTAACGTAATTTGCGCAAAAACAAAACAAAACATATTCCTAAAATATTAATGGAAACAGATTCGGAGTTGCATGCATTGACAAGATTGCTCTTCTGTATATATAGATAAGAGGTTAGCACAAACAAGTACAAGAACTAAACGACTAGTAAAATGAGACATTCTAGCATAATTACTATAATAGTAATGATTATTCTGCTGCAACGCCTTCATAGTTTGCAGATTTTGCAGTTAGCATAATCGTGATACATAAATCTTTGTCTATTGCATAACGATTATCCATTTAATAAAACAATTTTTGACAATTCTGTATTTTTTAAAAACTATTTCACTAAACTGCATACTTCATCTAAAAGCTGAAAAACTTCTTTTTAGTATATACTATACGAATTTACTAACACGATATATATAGTAACTTGGGGTTATAGTAAAATGTAGATTGTCAAATGCGCAATTTGCGTATAAGACTAATCATCAGCCTACTCAGCATAGCGTTGGGGGTAAAACGATTGGAATGTTCATCGAAATTCACGGCATGATTAGGCAGTAAATGTTAACAGCGTTAGATTCAGATATTTAATGAATTACATGAAAATGTATTGAAAGCTGATATCAGGGACCATCCTTTTGGTAGCTCCTAAAAGCATTGAATATGATTTTTTCTACGAAATTATATAGTAGCCACTCGATTTTCGCATGGCTCGACCCTTAACGTTACAATTTTTATCTTATTGTATTAATAAAGAAAAAGTATATTTTATCTGTCGTGGGTCTTTTTCGTATAGGTGCACTTCGTCGGAGTTGAAAACGACCATTATATATAATAACGAGTCTTAAATAATAATAAAAACATTGCGTACCATTATATAATCTGCATCTATATATGTTCTTTACTAAAATATGTGTTTCACACTATGCTTTTGTGAAAGATGTATATGAAAGGAAAGTGGTGTCTCTTGTTTTTTATAGAGTAAAATGTCACAAAATCAAGCAAAGAGTATAAAAATATACTCTTTGAGTTACATGTGATTATTAATTAATACACAACGTTTATCCGTATAATTTAATTACTAAATACAACATGCGCACAATGATGCATATAAGCGCTTAACTTTTTATTTATCCATAACGAATGATATTATTTATGATTACTTATTTCAAATATGGTGGTTTTACAAATTACAACCCTGCTAAGAGCAGATTAATTACAAATAACAGTTTAAGAATTAGGTAGAAAACCCTAGAAAATATGAACAGAGACATTAGTGTACAAATAACCATAAAATTAAGTAAATCAATTATTGATGGGCCATGGTAATTTTAAGGTGGAGGGAAAAAATGCAAGTGGATTGAGCAAGTAGCCATCTAAAAGACGAAATTACTGCACCAATTACACCAACAACAAAAGAAAATAGAGGTGAAAAAAGTTTGTAGTTTGATCACTTTTTTCTTTTTGGGTTATATCCTTCTACTACCATAAGTTTTAACTATCTTTAATGTTGTAATTTTATCTTTCTACTACAATAATTTTACATTTTGACTTCCAATGACTATTGCGAAAATAGAAATAAAACGTTTGCAATTACTCCACTAGTCACACCATAAAAAAAAATTAGAGGTGAAAAGAATTTGTAGTTTGATCACGTTTTTTGTTTTGATTTTAACTTTATCCTTCTATTTTCATATTTTTTTGTTTTTAACCTTTTTACTCCCTAAAACTATGGCGAAAATACAAATAAAAGCATAACTATGTAGTTGTACTGAACTCAACTACTATTTTTTCAGAGGTTTTAAACTTAGCAGACAATTTCTACGATCAGCTTTAGTAAATTACCATCATTACTCACACGACTGCATCTGCACGGAAAATCATACACATATATACACACACATATGTATGTGTGTGCACGGAAAATCACAAAATATGTGTCAGCGTCTGTGAAAAATCACAAATATGTGTTGTGTGCTCCGAACTAATTAATCTCCTCTAACTCATTTTCCAACGTGGCATTAGTGTACAAGAACTATGTAATTACTTTTACTTAATCTATAGTACTTGTTTTCATTGTTTTATTAACTACACTAGCTAGTAATTCGAATTTAAATTATGCCAGCTCAATCAGTTTTCCAAATAACCTTAATCTTACTATTTGCATAGGTTGAAGATAAAATCCGTAGTGGACGTATACAATTTATCTGTATATGTCATCTGCATATCTGTTGATTTCATTTTTTTATCTTCACAAATCATGAGATATATAACGGCGGGTTTTGGATTCATGTGAAGGTGCTTCGCTGTCGTAATTTGTATTCTCCTTTTTTATATTGATTCATTCTTAATTATGGTTCTTTCTATCAATTATGATTATGAATGATACGGTTTAGGTGCGGTTCATTTCGATTTATACAACCGACAAAATTATAAGTTGAAATAGAACCGACATTATACAAATATGCGGTTTAGTTTGCTTAATATATAGTTATAGCTTTCTTAATAAATAATTGTACCACTAAACTTAGATACAATGTGAAAGATAATGGATTGTATGAAAGACTGATGAGGATGATGATTAACGTGTCTACATCAGTAGATATAAATATTATATAGTCTACCTAAATTTCATGGAGCAACATAGATATAATAATATGTACTTAAGGATTCACAAATCACCCGGAGGATATAAATATATTTGTATAATAATTTAAAATAATAAATTAAATAAATCGATTCTGCCGCAAGAAAAATTATACGAGTAAGTAAAGCTAGCAATTAACTTATAGTAGAGTAGAGATTTGATTAAATACTAAACAAATAAAAGGTTGATACAAGCTGGGTCCACTAATTAAGAACTTCAAAAGTGTGATTAAAATCTTGGGATTATTTTTGAAAAAGTTGGTAGATCCATAAAAAAAAACTTTGCTATTTTCAACCATCCGTTTTAAACAGGGACGAGAGAAATAAAGTGAAAGTCAAATTCACGATGAATATGATTAGTTACATAATTTGATTGATGTAAATTGTGAATTCGGTGAGAAAAACAAAGAAAGGGGTAAGAAATAGAAATAAGAAGAAATTAAGGGGTTGAAAGGAAATATAGAAAATCACATGGGAAGGGAGAGGCATGTGGGATGAGTTATCTACGCCACTTTCATCTTCCCATGTGATTTTTACCTCTCATTTTTTCTGTCTCCAGCTCATCTTTTTTTGTCCCTAATTTCCGATTTTTATTTTGATATTTTTTTTTTACCATTCTTGTGTACTTTGATGTTGTCATTAGCCTCTGATTTATCTAGCTTAAAAAGGTAATTTTAAAGATTAAAAATTAGGTGATGAGTTGGAGTTGGAACATGAAAATTTGAAGGTAATAATAGCGTCAAATAAAAGCTTGTTTGTTTTTAATGTACGACTGAAGCAAATTCACTGTTAAAATGTTGATTTTACGAATTTCCCTTCAAATATAAGTGAATGTCATCTTTTAATGCGTTCTTGGTCAAATAAGAACCATTTTTGTAATGATAATATGGAAAAAAAAGAAATGAAAAGAAGAAAAGGCAAAACAAATTTGAAAGATAAAGAGAGAGCTCGGAGAGGCTCTTGTGAACAAGGAAAGGGCAATAAAGAGGTGAAAGATGGATAAAAAAAAAAACACAAACTTCACATTCTTCTTTTGCCTTTTTTCTGAAATTTCGATCACACATTTCTTATTTCACTTTGTTACGAAAGGCTTGATTATAAAAAAAAAGTCATGAAAGTTTCCTTTTATTCAAGTGGGTATTACATCAGTAAGCAACTAAGCATAATGGCATGGCCTAATTTGTTTCTTCTTACTAGCCCAAACAACATTTTTGGCCCAAGCTTTAGGTTTCTTTTTCCGCCTATGAAAATAAAAGATTCTTCAATTACCTAAAAGCTCCAAGGCTAAAGAGAGCCAATTTAGAGGTTGGAGTTTTGAATAGTTACTCTCAGTTCTTGTCACTGTCGTTGATACTTACAGGACAATGAGGACATAATCAAGCATAGAGAACAGAACCACTTTCTATAAGAATATTACATCTGAAAATATGAAAATATTTCTTACCTCAAACTTTAAACCTTAGCTAATAATAATGTCTACTGCAAAGTTAAGCAACTGATTAGATTGCCAATCATTGTTGCAACTTTTTCTGATTAATTTCTTTGATCCTTAATTCCTAAGACTCTTCACAATTTAGCACCCAACTCTATTCGTTTCAGTTCAAGACTCATCCTTTCATTCTCAAGTTTCATCCTTTCGTTTTCCATTCTCATTTTCGCAAGCTTCTGCTCTCTTCTCTTACTAAACACCTCCCACTTGAATTGTTGTCTCTCCAGTTCCATCATCTCCGCTTGAATCTGAAGCTTTCGTCCTTCTAACTCTAAAGACTTAGACTCAATCTGCTGCCTCTGTAAGCCAGCAGCTTTCCTACTATCTAGCGATATTCCTCGATTCACATCAGCTTGGGAACGAGGCAAGCAAGGGACATCATAACCCTTATTCGGATGACCAACATCTTCATGGCTCTGGCTTTGTCTTAACCTCTTCAAAGGACGGTCACTTAAAGCTCCATCATGATCTTCCTCATAGTCATCATCATCATCAAGATCTTCGTTTTGGTGTTTCCCATGTTCATCATTATCATGATCATCACGGCTTCCAAGCGTAATCAAGTGAAGAGATCTCTGTACCGCAGGGTCATGAGGCAAATGCAATCTGTTTCCGTTATGATAAGAACACATCTCTTCATAGAAAAGATGTTTAGAGCTCATGATTCTCCTAACTTCATCTTTCTCTTTCTCATTCAAGTAATCAATCTTATCCAAGAGTGAAGGATTCTCAACAACCTCACAAGAAGTTCCTCTACCAAGCATCTCATTAAGCTTCTTATACCGCTTATTAAGATCATTAAACTTATCTTCACATTGCTGCGGCGAAACATGATAACCTCTTTCATCCATGACTTTAGAAACTGATCTCCACTTACCTTTCTTCTGCAAAACTGCAAATTTCTTATCAGAACCAGAGTCTTCACCGATATAAGAAAGAGCAGTTATCATTAGCTTCACCATCTTATCCATCCATTTCACACGTTGCCAAGGAGAGTTTTCCTTGGACTTGTTTTGACCATCACTACTTAACAAACATAGTTCATCATCTTCACTCATTGATTTCTTTCCTCTGTCGACATTGTTGTGACGTGTATCCATAGTATTGTTAAAGCCTGAGTCTTGTCGAGAATTTGGATGGTGTTGTTTCTGATTCTGATTTATAGCATTTGGACGAAGATCTCTCATAGAAGAAACTTGAGAATCAAAGCGTCCTTGCGAGCAATTTCCTTCCATTTCTACAGTTTCCAAAAGAAAAATCTGAATCAGAGAAAATAAAAATTCAGTCTTTCTCCTCAAAATCAAACTTTTCTTAGATGGATTTCTCCAAATATGAAACCTAAATCATCCGATCAAAGTAAGCTTGTAAACAGAGCAATCGCAATCAAACACTACGAATTCGATAAACTATAAAACATCGCTAACAAAAGACGAAAAAAAAAACTTATCTTTAGAGAAAATTTCATGCTAAAACTAAACGGACCTTTTTAAAACGATTGAAGACGAGAGAGTCTAGGGTTTTAGAGATGAGAGTTCAAGTAGAGAGACGAAGAACTCTGATCACTGAGACAATGCGTGTGGCGGACAAAACATTTAGAGGAAGAAGAAGAAGAGAGTCTTGTTTCTAAATCTTTTTTAGTGACAAATCACAAAAGTTATTTATGTCCAATGTATCAGAAGATATTTGGACCCACCATTTCTTTTTTATTTATTTATTTACGATTGATTTTGGTAGTCACTATGGGTAGAGTATGAATTTGAATTTTGAAATAACTGAAATTTATATGTTTTTTTATATATTAAAAGATATGATTGTCAAGGGAAATCTAAGTATTAGTTTTTTTTTTTAAACTTTTTTTTTTTACTTCCTTATTGAATCATTAATACAACATTTCATGATTCATTACTAAATCCACAATAAGTTTTTATACTCTTACACGTGTGCTTATTTTGTAGAAGCGTTACAATTCACATTAAAAAGGTTAAAAAGTGTATATTTTTTTTTTTTTTAGTATCTTATCGAATTATTAACAATAGTGTCGTTCTTCTTCTATATTGTTTAAATTTATGTTATCTTAGTTTGGACATATAAATTTATATTAATTTAAATTTAGTAGATACAATGTGAGTTTTAAAAACACAATATTGTAGAATTTCATCACCAAATCATGTCCAAGTTATTATACTCTCGCACATATATTTATTTTATGGAACCAATAAGTGTTACAATTCAGATAAAAAAAAGTTATAAATTTATATATAAATATATTAAACTTAAATTTGTATATAGTGATTAAAAAGTGATTGGTATCACGTTTTAGAAGATACCATATTTGGTTAAAAACATTAGTCACAATAAATGATTCTATTTTACACGTATGCTTACTTTGTGAAACTGTCAAGCGTTACAACTCGAAAAAAGTTGTGAAACGCTTGTAAGTAGAAAACAAACGAATCGAAGTACAAAACGTCAAATTTAATATCTTAATTTACATTTTAAAATTAAAATCTAACATTAATATTTGTTTACTGAAATATCTATACATACAAGACCTCAACTCAATTTTCTCAAGGTAGAAGTAGAACCTAGCTAGTAGAACCCATTGATAATCTTTGAAATAATAAAATATGCCGATAGTTTTGAAAAAAAAAACATTTTTTCGCCAACGTTCGTTTATGGGCCTAATATTCTGTTGGGCTGTTGCCATATATTTGTAAAATCTTATTCGTAGAACAAAATTGTTAAGTTCGTGTCCGCGAGATCAGAGTTTGTGTCCGGTTATACGATTCGTCGGTACCAAAACCCTCCGAGAAGTGTTTCAGGTGGGAAGGTATCTCTGTCTACACGATGTCCGGCGAGGAAGAAGCCACCGTGAGGGAGCCACTAGATCTGATTAGGCTGAGTCTCGACGAGAGAATCTATGTCAAGCTCCGGTCAGACCGCGAACTTCGCGGCAAGCTTCACGTACGTTTTCTTGTGCCCTGCTTAGTACCTTGAACTTGTCACTACTTAAAATACTCGTTCCACACATAGTTCGTTTGAATTTTGTAACTTTATTTTGCCGATTTCACTGTTTTGGTGTCGAATTTGGTCCTTTTTTGGGGGAAAGTCTAGGGTTTTGATTTTCAAGTTTCAGTTTCTAAAAACGTTTTCTCGAGTTATGGCGATGAGCTTGCAATTGGGAATTTATGGTTTGTGTAAATTTAATTTTGACAAAGTTCTTAAATTTTGGAAGATTTCTACACTCTTGAGTTACTCACTTAGGTTTGATGTTGTTGTTGTTGTTAATTCTTTGGGCAGGCGTTTGATCAGCATTTGAATATGATTCTGGGTGATGTTGAAGAAACTATCACTACAGTAGAAATCGATGACGAGACATATGAAGAGATTGTTCGGGTACGTGCTTTTTCTTACTCAATAGTTAACTTTATAGGTATTTGAGGGGGATCTTGATGAGTTTCTATCTCAAGTTAAGGATATTGTTAGAGAACAAGTGTACAAGTGTCTTTTAGCTTTCACTATATACAGAAGTTTCAGCTCAATGTAGAACATTTACTTAGACAAGAGATTATATCCTACACGAATCTTATTGTTCTGGAAGATATAAGCTATTGGATCGAAATTAGGAAGGCATTTCCATGTAACTGACTGTTTCTAGTAGAGAAGTCTCTTTCTTTAAGCTTCTTAGGCACACACATATTAGTTGTTGGGACTCCTCTAGGCGGGCTACAATTCTGATCTGATTAGGATAAGTGGCTTTTGTCTCTCATGTATGTGATTAGTTTTGTTTACTATCTCTGATTGCAGACTACAAAGCGGACGATTGAGTTTCTATTCGTGAGAGGAGATGGAGTGATATTGGTGTCTCCACCGCTGAGGACAGCAGCCTGAGTTCAAACTCAAATCTTTTGTGTCCTCTTTTCGTAAGGGGAATTTGTGACTATTCTTGTATTTAGTCACTTCTTGTCTTAACTAAAACAAGCTTGAAGAAGCTACTTTGCTTAAATTTCCAATGCTTTTCAGATACTTTGATCGTGTGATATACTAATTACAACCCAATTATCTGAGTTCACAAATAAAGATAAGAGTCTGAAAAAGACAGACAAACAAACAAAAAAATGCACCAGGAACAAGAGAATTATGATCATTTACGTACAAATAAACGGAGAAGAAATTATTAAATAAACAAAGTTGGTCTCTTATTATCTTCGTCTGGGTCGGGCATTAATGGGAGAACCAGATGATTGTGAGCCTCTGTAGTTTCTGCTTGGAGAATCCATTGATCCTCTAAAGGAAGAGTAGGTAGCTTTGGGTAATGGAGGCGTTGACTCTAATGGGGCTGACTCTGCAAAGCATGCTGTGTTCACACGAGTTCTCTCCAACTCTTGTTGTAGCAATTCGTTTGAACACTGTTTCGTTAGAGCCTGTTCACGAAATAAAACAAAATGATCAAAATTGAGGTTTTGATATTTGATCAAATCTGTTGAAAAGAGAAAGGAAATGTATGTGTTACGAGGAGGTCATCTGCTGAAACAGATTGCTTGTCATCTGAAACTGTGTCTTCGCTGCCACGAGTTGGTCTACGATTATGCCCTGGGGTCTCGACTGCTTCACTGATGCTCTCTATAGCTATCTCCAACACGGTTCCTTGTAGAGATTTAAGAGACTCGGTTGCAGCGCTTGTAAAATATGAATACAGTACTGTTTCAAAATATTCAAGCTGCAGCAGTTGTGATGAAAATTCAGAATTAGCAAATCACAAATCTGCAAAGCTTCTCTGCTTCTGTAAAAACAACTTTGTTTCTCATTATGAGATGAAGTTTTTGTTAGTGAGCATCTCTAATGATGAAAAGAACAAGTTACCTCAAACATCAGTTGGCAGAAACCATTTGCATCAATTGATCTTAGGTCACTTGATCTGTTTTCTTCCACAACACTCAGAAAAGTGTCGATTAGACCTTCGATCAGCACGCCAAGAATCTTGTCCAGGAGGGGTTTAGCACCAGCAAAGACCTGCAGTTTTATTTTCCGGTGCAAAGTTATTAGGATTTTACACTATGAACACTGTCGAGGAACACATTTTAATGTCAAAATGTCTAAAGAACCACAAAACGACCAATAATTTTTTTTCATGAGTATACCTCTGCATGGACAGCTACAAGAGTGTGCAACAGCTCAACAGCAGCATCTCGTATGCCCTGGAAGATTGGAGTAAATATTTAAGTAATTCTTTTCTTCATTCAAATCAAGAAGCTAATAGATATCGTTTCGCATAGATTTCTTACTTTCACTTGAGGTGCTGATCCCCATTGAATACCAGAGTCCAGCAAATAATTTGTGGCCGCTGTTCTGATCAAATTTGCCTGAACAGGTGAAATTCTCGGAAATTTAAAGTTCTATTTATAACACTTAGCAAAAGCATACATAGGCTAATATGGCTGGAAAAAAATTAATACCTTAGCAAAAGTGTAATGCTCGAGGACCTTCTCTCCGAGTCCAGAGAAAGACATTATTAGATCTTGAAGATCACTACTGTCTTCATTTTTGTCTCTGAATAAGTGAAAACACAAAAATCTTAGTTTAGTGAGCTATAACACCATATACAAAATCCACCCATGAGAACAGTATTTGATTATGAATCACATCAAATTTAACCGTTAATACCTATTATCCAGTTTGACTCATTTAAGTATGCACGAGTATGCCCAACTTGTTTACCACTTAGTAAAGACGATGTTCAGAAGAGCACTAATGACGTTTATTAAGCAGGGACTAACCTAGACTGTAACCATGTATATTTGAACTTGTTGTAAAGCTCTGAAGCAAGTTCATCTTTGCAGTAACCTATATTACTTAAGACCATCAACAACCGCCTGTGAGGA